>NC_054380.1:47260572-47598906 GCF_017654675.1 Xenopus laevis
TCAAATTTTCCCCTGCCTCTAGTATTTGTGTGTGTGGGGGGGGGAATTATTATAAAATTAATGTTGTGTCATTTTAGACCCTTGTCAGCATATTTTTTTTCTTTATAATTAATTATATAGATGCAAATAATTGATTTTCTCTGATGCTTTCTTTTCCCCTGAGGTTAGGGTTGGAACCTTTATTTCTCCCTTATACCGGCCTTTGCGGGGCAAGTTGTAAAGTCATGCAGGGTGGGACTATGATGTACAGGGGCGGGAAAAGGGTGGGTAAGTTGGGGAAAGTTGAATGGGTCAGGAAAATGTGAGAGTAAGTATGGCAACTGGGTAGGAAAGTTGGTGTGCCTGTGGTAGAACTGGAGATCGGCAGCAAATAGGGGAAAGGGAGGAATTTATAGGGCATTTTAAATTTACCAGCAAGTATATTGCAGGTCAGTTTATAATACCAGCCCCAGTTTTAGCTGGTGATTTACCTGCTAGACTGGTCAAATACTGTACCTTTCAGGTGGGAACCGTACCTGAGGTGTTTTTGGCTCAGCTTATAATTTTAGTCCTGTCTAGGTTGTTACTGCCTCTCAGATTTATTGGTCACAAAATATCAATTATTGGGATGGAGGTTCTGCATTAACAAGTAACAAACTTTCACATAACACACATCCTAGGTCTTCTGTCTCCAATTGCTTTCATAGTGGCTGAGTTTTCCCTGAGACTTCTCTGCTTAGCATGAATGGATCTGGAGTAGCTGGAGGTCAAGAGGAATATTTCTACTCCTAACTTCTGAGGCAGCTCCTCCTCAAACATGGAAAGTAGGATAGGGATGATGTGAGGAACTTACACATGTGGTGTAAGTGGTGGGAGTGGAAATAGGAGGGTTTACATACAAGGAAGTAAACACCTTGTAATATGAACTTGGTCACTAGGTGGCAACATATGTATGCATGTAAACAATTTACATTTTACACAAAATACAATAGCTAACTATTGGGGTAGCACACTAGGACCACCATTTCTTATTGAGAAGTGAGATAGGGGTGTGTAAGGTGGGACATTCACCCAAAAATAGAATGGTTTGTATTTTTTTTTTATTTTTTTTGTAATGCAGAGATTTTTCCACTTTAGACAGCCAAACTCACTGAAGAGACCTGTCTTTTTTAAAACTAAAACGCCAATTATTCTCTGTGCACTAGAGCATTACACAAGACTATAAGCTCAAAAATGCCTGAAGTGAAGAAACAAATGACTGCAAAGCAATGATACTGATACTGAGATCATGGCTCTTTTCATGACTGCTGAAAGCAATTTTATTTTTTTTCTTTATTTATCCACCACCGATCTCAAGTTGATCATTACCTAAATCAGTCCTATTGGCAGCCTTCACAATCAAGTTTTTTTTTCTTTTTCTTTATATGTTTATCAGTAACAACTTTAAGACTTTAAGCTTTGGGGTTTTTTGAGTGATATTTTAGTGATTTCTGGAGGGATCATAAAAAGCAATTTGTGTAGTGAAATGCCCTAAATGGGGTTGCCACCTCACCCCTTCAAATTTCAGCCACATGTGCATTCAGTATGTGGCCAGTACTAAAGCCCTAGATTAACTCCTAGCTTAACCTTTTAAAAAAATAATACATAGATTTATATCAGTGCAATAGGTCTGTACATTGTATGTTGTAAAACTCACCTTTGAGAGTAGCTTTTCTTAAAACCTTCATAGCATAAAGCTGCCCTGAATCAGACCCTTTAACCTTCCTGACAAGAAAAACCTGTTGGAATATAGAGAATGCTTAATCAGATACACAAATAAAATGGGTATGCAATAAAATGACTATTCTGTTATGTGTCTGAAATTGTAAAGTTATACTATAATATAATATATTAGCAATAGCAACTATATTTCACCGTGGCAAAATTCTTATGCCAATGTAGAGACCCATAGAGTTAATAGCTCCTATTAATTTTAAATAGTGTTTTAGTGTTTGGAAAGGGGCGACATTTCCGCTTTGGCCTTCATTATGCATAATCTAGGTGGGTGGGCCTGGGATCAACACTGCCCAGTAAAGCTGTTCTGCATAACTCCTTTAGTGAAAGTCAGAGAACAAGGAGTCTATGAATGAGGTGTAGTCAGTACAGGGTTAGTTACTGATATAGCACAGTCTAGGAATGTGAGACAGGTATACCTAAAAAGAGCAGCCTGTGCTCCAACAAGGATTGATAGCTGGAGGTAGCTCTCCCCCTAGACTTGGCTAGCCTAACTGAAGGGACCACAGTACTGAAGAGAGATGCAGTGTTCTGCCCCACATCAAGGGTTGAAGAATCATTACTACTTCAACAAGCTAGAATCTGTATAGCTAGTTACGTAACAGCGCCATCTAGCGGCAGTAGAAATCCACTGCAACCTATGTTTCTTACATTTGTATAAATAAAGTTCTTAATTATGCAACTACAGTGCATTGTGGGTAGCTAGTGCATTCTGGGAAGGAGAAGGGAGCCACCATACTGTCTACAGCACATTTGTATAGCTCTCCTAGCATTCCTGCTTCTTAAATCTCCACTACCCCACAGCCAGCATATCTGGTAAGAATTATACAAGTCTCAGGATAGTCTGTTCTTTAGTGATGTTTTATAGTTCTAATCTGCACTTAGTAGTTGTTACTCTAGTAGATAGCCAGTCATGCGGCCTTATAGGTCGTCAGCCATCTTCAACATGTGCTTAGTGCTATGTAATATGTTCAGACATGCTGATTTAGAATGAATGCTGCTGTATATGTTATTCATATGTTTTTGCTATATACTTATACAAACCATTTGTATCTTTATAGTTTTACCACGCGAACATGCATCGACACACATACATCGATGCTCCTGTTTACTAATTGCAACTGACCACTTACAGTCAAACAACCTGTTATCAATAAACAAGTTAGATTACAAGACGGTCTGCTTATTTGGAAGACAGGGATGGTTAAGCTGAATGTTGGATTGCACACTGTGAGAACGTGTATGAAGGCAGAATATGCAGGATTCATATTCTTCTCCTTTATCCATTTTTGTAGTAGAGAATATGGGCCACATGGGCTATAATACCTAGATGGTGAACCTTAAACCTACCAAGCTCATCTTCCACAGCTGTGACACACAAATGATGCTCTGCCTTGAATGTCCCTGAACTTGATCTGTAATACCTTATTTGGATCTGTGAGTAGGCCTGTGGCACTTTGACAATAAAGCCTTTGTCCTGTTTTGTTCGTAAGAACCTCTGGCATCTTCTATCTTTATGGTTATACAACAGCAAGAAAGGTGTAGTTGCACAACACCTTCATTCTTCCACCTTGCAAAGGCTTATTCTGAGTTAAATGTAATCCATGTTCTATTTTAACTAGTTGGACATGGCCTGTTTTTGTTTAGCCAAAATAGGGTTACATCAATATACTTAATTTTCTTACAACAATGCAATAATGATTATGGCATCCAGGCAATTATGTGACACAACAATTGTCTACAGTCACAGTTCCATCTTAATTAGTTAATAAGCAGAAGAAAAAGCAGTATTTGTTAGTCTATTTCTATTTTCTGGTTCTGAATCTTAAACCAATGTAACAGAGGTTTGTTCTCTTCCAGGTCTGAAAATAAGCTGGCTTCTGCTACATCCTTTTAAGAGGGGGATGGGGGGAAACATATTTTAGTGCAATTGCAAAAATTTTTTTTTTTGCATTCATCTGCAAAAAATGTCATTCAAATACCTGACATTTTAAAACAATTTTGAACTTTTTTGCTGCATGTCTCCCCAAAAAAATCTGAAAGTTAAATAAATGTGCCCCTAAGAATTTGCAGTTCAGAGAAAAAGGGATAGACAGTAACATCAATTACAAATAACCTGAACATCAGTGACAATGTTTAACTTACATTGAAGTTGCTTGGCATTACAAATGCAAAAAAATTTATTATGGTGGTAAAAATCTATTTTAAAGGGCAAGGATTGAATGGAACAAACAGGTTTTGTACCCAACATGCACATTTTTTCTCCGGAATTCTAGTGTAATACTGCCCCCCGCCAATCATATGCAAGGTTTTATTGCCAAAGTAGCAAAAATATGTTCTGATTAGAAAACTGATTTATTATTATGTATACACCTTTTGATTGCCTGTAATTAAACTGCTGTAACATTGAGTGCCTATAGACAACATGCAAATGATGCTCTTAAGGCTCATTGCAAGGAACACAAGTAGGAGCAAGTGATTTGGTTTTTTAATGGGTGCACTTCTGTACCCATTTTTATACATAGTATTGTAACTAGAATAAGCAAATGAGTGATTTGGTGACTTTGCTGATTGTCCCAACAGTGTTAATTTTTATAGTGGAGGCACATTTATAAATACGTAAAACTCTAAGTAGCACAAAAATAAATTATATACAAGTGAATTTGTGTAATTTAACTAATATTGGTGATATTAGTAATTTTGGCTTTTGAGAGAAATTTGAAAATTCTAAACTGCCCTTTTGTTGAAATATGTTTTAAAGCATTAAAATGTTATTCCTTTTCAAAATGGCAAAAAGTGGCATTGCTGTAAAAATAGCCCTCATTATTCTTATTGCTAGCATACGAAATGTTCACCATGGATGAATACTTCAATGAAACATTTCATACAATCAGACAATCATACAATTAAATGCTTCAATCACATGGCTGGCTAGTGTCCAGTGACATTCTTGTCAATATGTTAGCAAGTTGCAGTAAAGGTTTCTGCATGATTTGGCCATACACTTGCAAAAATCAGCTTTGGCAAAGTGCATGCACGATGCAATCATGTTCTCATTTTGTGTGATGGTGATGATGTTGCTTCTGCCAGGACATCTATAAGAGCATTAACATCAGATGCACTAGAAGCAAAACTGCTAAGGGGGCCTTAGAATAAAGGGCATATCTAGGCTGGTTGACTGATGATAATTCCAGGATTCCCTTGCACGCAACTGCATGCTATTCATTAGATTTTAGTGTTTTGTAGATGTGATTGCATTTGTAATTGAGCCCTAATATTGTATTAGGCACAAAATCAGTATAACTTGTCTTTTCAGGTAAGCCTGGCTAAAGCTGGCCATAAATGCAAGGATCGATCATACGGATCGAGGATTCATACGATTTTCGGACCGTGTGTGGAGAGTCCCGACATTTTTTGTCCGGCAGAGATTGGTCGTTTGGTCGATCGGACAGGTTAGAAAATTTCTGTCGGCTGTCGATAATATCTCTGCATGTATTGCCGATCGTACGATTTCCAGAGGGAGACTGTAACTTAGCTTTGTTGGATATAACTATCGTACGATTGCTGTCAGCGTCAGGGGCAGAACATCGGCTGATCTGTTCTTTAACTACTTTATTTGATCTGAATGGTAAGACTTTGATCTGAATGGTTAGTGGCAGGGAGATGGGAAAAGTCTGATGGTATGTTGATTCGTACGATCAGATCTTTGCGTCTGTGGCCATCTTAAATCTCAACAAAGTCTTCTTAGAGATTGTGGGTTTTGTTATTCACTCAACCAAAATCTTTGTTAACATTTATTTTTGAAAGAGAAATATTGGCTTCTGCACAACTTTTTCTGACATATATGTTAATGTCACACATCCTCCAGTGAAAAAACACCAATGAACAAAACACAAGGGTAAAGGAAATCAATTGTCTTGGATAGTCTGTTTGCTTTTAGATTAGTGGCATTAAAATTTGTTAATTTTTCTCAATCCTCATCTTTATAAACTTTTGAAAAAGCAATATTTTTAGGGTTAGTTTTCCTTTGTTTTGCAATTGCCTGGCCCCTTTTTTTAGTTATAGCTAATCTGATTAGCATTGTACTTTTTAATATTCTTTTTTTGTCACTATATTAACAGAGAGTAAATAAACGTTATTCATCAGGTAATGTCATTAACGAATATTTTTTACTAAGATCAGTGATCAGTGTCAGACTGGCCCATCTGTGGGCCCAGGTGTCAGTGGGCCCCTCATGCTGCTAAACATTTAGCCTGTTTCATGGCCATTTCCTATTTCTTAGAGAACAAAGAGGCTAAATAGATGCAATAATAGATTATAGTACTGTAGTATAGTAACGCTATAGTAAACTTAGTGGCAACGTTCTCTAACTATGAGCTTTACCCCAATACTTTGCTCCAGATGAGACCTTAATTCCCAGGTGTTGAGCCCTCGCAACAGTGTGGAGGCAGGGTATTATACCGCTGTAATAAAGTGCTTAACACAATAATTAGTTGCCAGTGGTTCTTGAAACCAGAGAACATATTTATTAAACAGAATAAGGATGAGCAGGAATATAGAGCAACAGTGGATAGGCACATACTCCCACCACCAACGGTCAGTAGAAGCAGCAATGAAGGTACACCCAGCTTTCAGCCTTCACACTAAGTGGAACCTAAGGGAATCACTACATCCCTAAGTCTGTACATCTATTCCCTACTCTGGCCAATTAGTACCCGGGACCTTAATCCCACTAAAACTCCTTGGCAGAGCCTCAGGCTCCTCAGCTAAATAGCCTGACTCTCTGTCACTTCTAGAGTGACCTATTACAGTAGGTAGCCTATCCTTGCTAGGCCTGATTTGTCTAGGTTCCACTTTCTCCTTCCTGCCTGCTGATGGTATTCTTTGTAATACCCATTTTGACCTTGTGTAAGACAAAACTCAGTAAAGGAAAACCTTTAGTAATTGTCAGGCAATTTATTCAGTACAATATAACATAACAGTTTTGTCTGGGTAAGCTGTTGGAGTAACACACGGAATGTCACCCAAGGACTTACCAAAGACACACCTCTTGGTCCAAGTGTTATATAGCTTTCAGAAGGCATTTACAGTAATTGTGACCAGGGGTACACGGAAATACCATAAATGGTCTGGCGAGGAAACTTACTGACATATACATTCTTGCAAGATGTGCAGTTTTGCAACATAAGAATTTTTCTGGTCCCAAATGCCTCAGCTGGTGTCTAGTAATTTCAGACAGGATGGCAATATCAGCTATTGAGCAACACTTCTGCAAAAGGGCCTCAAGAGAAATGCTGACAATCTGGTTTCTAATAGCAGAAAGAAGATTATTTATTACTATGGCCTAGTATCAGTTATTTGAGTGACCACTGTCCACAGTAGACCATTTGCCCTATAGTCTACCCTGTCTTGGGCCATTGGCATTGTCGCGCCAGAGCGTATGGGGGACTCAGATAATAGATATATCACTATATTACACTCTTGACACTAGCCATTTGTCCATAAAAATATAAACACTGCTCAGGTAAGGAGATGAACAAAAATGGCCCTGAACACATGGCTGCTTAGGCTTATATAGTATAGCACAGGACCATCTACCAGACACGTGTTGAACTATAGGGGACATAGCTAACTGTAGGATCAGGAAACAGCTCCCCCTCATTACTGTGTTTTAGGACCCCCTTTGGGAGTCTATGCCACCAGGACATTGCCTGTTAAATAATACTCATGACTATTTGCCAGTCCCCTAAAGTATGTAAAGAAAAGCGACTAGGAGAATAGAGTTTGAGTGAGGAGAGGAAAAATAATAGTACTGAGAGTGGGCCCCTGATCTAAGGTTTTTTGGTGGGCCCCTGGTCTAAGGTTTTTTGGTAGGCCCCTGGTCTTACTGCATGAGAATCCAGTGCCTTCCACATGGGCAGGCAATGGAGCCAAAGATATACTTAATGGAAGGAGCATTAAGGACATAACTGGATTTAGTCAGACAGGCTGGGTTAGAAGCAGAAAAGAACTGTCGGATAGTAAGACAAACAAGCAGGAGTCAAACCAGGGAGTCAACACAAGGGACAAGACCAGGGAAGCAGGAATAGTAGTAGCAGATATCAGATAACCTAGGAGCAAGCAAGCTTCATCTCAGGCAGTGAATATGTACAGAGCAGTGAATTGTAGAAGCAGATTGATGGGTAAATCTGAGCACCTGTGGCCAGACTGACAATAGCTGAACCTGAAAACTCAAGATACCAAAGGATACCAAAGGGAATAAACCAGTAGAATTCTGTAGCGACATGTGAAAAGTTAATCTGACATCTGTTGAACTAGTTTTTTTAACTGCAGTGACTTAAATAAGCATTTCCATTAAAACATTACTGCGTTGGTTTACAAGCACAAGGAAGCAGACATGCAGGGTCTGAAAATCTTTGTTGTTCAGCATTTCCAGTGCTTGTCGTCAAAGTGACACCGAATTCCTGATTGTTTAGGTTCACGTAAACTGCGTCAATTGATGCAGGCCATTTTAGAAAGCCTTTAGCTACTGCTACACATGCATCAAAAGTCGCACAGCAAGGGATTCGCAAGAGGAGGCAAGAAAAGCTACTGTATTTGTGCCACTAATAAGTACAAGGCTTTATTCTCAAGTACCTTTAAAGTAACTTTTTTTTTTACAATGACTGCGCTTTAAGTTACGTGACTGCAACTTGCAGGTCATATATGATTCTTATGAATTTTTAATAAACTACCAGTTTTACTTAATAATCATTGTGTTTCTAATCTCTGATGTACTTTTCACTTTATGTAAAGAAGACAATTGCGCTTGAGACAAGTAGAAACTCATGCAAACAGTCACAGAGAGATATGAGGCAAATTGAGACAATGTGAGATAGAGAGATGAACTGTCAGTAAGATGAGATACAGTATATACAGATATAGTATTTACCACTCACTGGGTAACATACAGAAAGCCAAGCGTTATTGGAAAGCCTTGATTCCCTCTGGTGTTCCATCAAGCCACCATTAATTAATTGAATCATGGGATATGGAAATCAAAGGCTGAAATCCAATTCTCAAAACAGCAAACTTGAAAAAAAGGGCCTTTGCTGCCCGAAACATGTCGTGTGGACGCACAATAAAGCACTGATTAGCAGGTATTCTGCTGTTTGCCTTTGATTTCCATATCCCATGATTCAATTAATTCCAGTGGTGGCTTGACGGAACACCAGAGGGAATCAAGGCTTTCCAATAATGCTTGGCTTTCTGTGTGTTACCCTGTGAGTGGTAAATACTATATCTGTATATACTGTATCTCATCTTACTGACAGTTCATCTCTCTATCTCACATTGTCTCAATTTGCCTCATATCTCTCTGTGACTGTTTGCATGAGTTTCTACTTGTCTCACGCGCAATTGTCTTCTTCTTTACATAAAGTGAAAAGTACATCAGAGATTACAGAGATGTCACTAAATGGAGGAGTCCAGAAGAGTTCCTCTAAATGTGAGTGTGTCAGTAACAGGTGTTTCACAATAGGAAACAGAGACTTACTAAAAAAACCTGAATGGTGTTTTATTTACAAATTGCCTTCTCACCTTGCCATAGGAGCCTTGGCCAAGTACTTTCAACAATTCAAACTGTGATGGCTCAGCTTTTTCAAACCCTTCTTTCACGTGGTGACTAATATCTATCTCCTTCACTATTCCTTCATCCTGCAAAGCAAAATGCACAGTTTAAGGTTCAACCACTGATACCCATGAATTACAAGTTCTGTTAATTCATGCATTCATGCATAATGTATATATTCATGCATATATTTCTTGATAGATATATACGATGGATAAATGTGGGGCTCATTTATAAAACACTGGGCAAATTTGCACATGGGCAGTAATCCATAGCATCAATGGGTTTTTTTTTCCAGTCACTGCAGGTTGAACAGTTAAATCAAACATTTGATGGGTTGCCATGGGTGCATTAAAAGAAATACTGTAAATATAAATGTACCTGAAAAACATGAATGGTGTTTTAATCAAAATCTAGTGTTCAAAGATTAGTCATATTTACACATTAATGTGGCACCACAAGCTACTCAAAACTGTTTCTTCAACTAGGTAAAAGAACTTTTTGACTTTGTTTCTTTCTGCACATTGCAAAAGAACATCTACTGCAAGTTCATTCACCTTCCTTTAATCCAACCCTCCTTTCAGAGCTTAAAGTGATTCTGTCATGAGAAAACATGTTTTTACAAAATACATCTGTTGGACCCTCCAACGGAATCTTGCATTGAAATACATTTTTTAAAAGTAATATATTTAATTTTGAAATTTGACATAGGGCTAAACATGTCAGTTTCCCAGGTACCCCCAGTCATGTGACTTGTGATTTGATAAACTTCTACTCTTTACTGCAGTGATCCCCAACCAGTAGGTTGTGAGCAACAGGTTGCTCTCCAACCCCTTGGATGTTGCTTTCAGTGGCCTCAGAGCAGGTGCTTCTTTTTGAATTCTAGGCTTGGGGGGAAGTTTTGATTGCATAACACCATTTGTCCTACCAAAGAGGCTCCTGTAGGCTGCCAGTCCACATAGGGGCTACCAATAGTCAATCACAACCCTTATTTAGCACCACCTAGTAACATTTTTCATGCTTGTGTTGCTCCCGAACGTTTTTTACTTCTGAAAGTTGCTCATGGGTGAAAAAGGTTGGGGACCCCTGGGTTACTGCAAGTTGTAGTGATATCACCACCGTCCCTTACCCCCCAGCAGCCTTCAGCAGAACAATGGGAAGGTTTCAGCAACCTGACACCTGCATTGCAACTCCTTCAGTTATATGTGCTGGTAATTTCTGAAAGCACATGACCAGGCAAAATTAATTGAGATGGCTGCCTACACACCAACATAACATCTAAAAAAATACATAAATACATAATACATAAAATGTTAAATGGTAGAATAAATGACATGCAGTGTACACAATACACTACTAAAAACTACCATAAAATGATGTCAGAATCCTTTTAATGTTATCTCAGGTATTGTCTTTCAAATAGTAAAAAGTCCCCCTTCATAACCAAGCCAAGCCTACAGCTTTTTTTCCATTTCAGAGTTTCTTGAAATGTATATTTAAATGCATATTCAAAGGTGTATTCAAATGTGTTGCCATGATATGTCATTGCCATGAACACCATTATAATGGTAGAATGTTCAATGAAGAGTATAGGCATTGAAATGGTTACCATGAAAAAGGCTGTCATAGAGACAGTTCCCATAGCAACTGTTGCCATAGAGTGATCATGGGCATAGAATACCTTACAAAATTATATCATTAAAAGTAAGGGAAATTTAGGCCATGGCCCTAAACCTTCCTGTCCATGTCCAGCTATTCTTAGACTGAAAGCCATTGCATTGTCTATTAAACACAATCTTTTTGGGACTGTTTCACTGTGAAAAGGGACAACAGGACTACAGTGAAACTGATTCAGTACCCTGAATTGTGGTCCCACTAATTTATAATGCATTTCAATAGAAATAGCATTTCCCTGATTTTAAGGAATGTTTTACTGGATTTTATATTAAAATTATGTCCTGATGTACCCAAAACTGCTTTTTTTCCTATATGAATGTTATTTGTGAAATAAAGAGGTTTAAAATACTAACCGTATGAATAATTTTTTTTGCCATGGTTCTGCCTGTAAATTGTCAATGCCAATTAGTCTGCCCCTTATACAGTCCTGCACCAATCACTTATTGCTTTAGGTTGTGTATGTGACTGACAGAGAGTCTTGCACATGCCCACCATAGTGTAACATTAACACTGCATTGCTTAACCCTTATTAACACAGTAAATATTGTATCTCAAAGTAAATCAGACTCATGTTGTTTGCTGTGGTTCTGTTCAATAATGCAGACTGTGCAGGTCCACTCAGAGCTGCTGTTTAATCATGCTGCAGTGCAGATCTCAGAATACATAACATGGCTGTCACAGCTTTATCACTTCCTGTGCTAGGAATACAAAACACATCCTGTGCTAATATATGGTCTGCCACTAGGTGACAGCATAACCCCTTAACATCTCCCTTTTCTAACTGTATAATCCAACATATTTAAACAATATTTCAAGCCTTCAAGTAGTAACGTTATTTGCCCTACTGTACTTAAATAATATGCACATATGTAACTTTTTTCAAAGATAACCAAACATGACTGTTTGAAAACTATTTAACCCTTTAAGTGCCAGCAGAATTTCACATTTTGGTTACGCGAAATGCCAGCCATTTTTTAAACATTTGTGCTCTCTCACTTTAGGGGCATTTTCTGAGGGGAAACCTATAGTTTACCTAGGAAAACTATACATTGTTTTTTTCAGGAGAAACTGAGCTTTTTAAATGTGCCTGAGTTTTCATCTATTTCCACCTCTGCAAAAAGATTTTTAGCGCTAAATACAAAAAATATTCAATATATGAATTTATACCAGAAAAATATTTCATTTTACGAATGAAAATCCAACTGATTTGGAAAGCCTCATATCTCTCGAACGTGCCAATACCAGATATGTATAGTTATAGGCAGATTTAGGACTTCTGTACAGCAAAAACTGTCGGCAGTATATTACCGAAGGCAGAAAATGGCATACTTCAGATTCCAAGGCCACAAAATCCTGAAACATTAGGTTTACCCCAGAAACCCATATATTTTTGAAAAGTACACATTCTGCTGATTCCAAAATGGGTAACTATGTCTCTCTACTCCTAACTACCAAACATCAAAGCTTGTCTGAGCGTAGTGGTTTTTATAAAAATGTATCAAAATTCTGAAAAATCACTTCAAAGGTTTTATTTTGCTGCTCCGCATATCCCACTCTGTAATAGGTACCAAGAAAAAGCACCCTGAATATGATTGTCAGGGGTCCACTGAACAGTTCGATGCCCATTGTGCATAGCTTTACCAATTTATCTGGCATTTACAGACCCCAATATGAAGTTAGCACATACAAATTGTCCAGGACTTTACTTCAGCTACTGAAAAATCAACACATTGACTGCATTTTTTGTGGGGTAAAAACACAAAAATATATGTTTACCCCCAAAAACCCTATATTTTTGGAAAGTACACATTCTACCGAATCTAAAATGGGTACCCATGCCTTTCTGCTCCAAACGACCGAATCGCAAGGCTTTCCCAAAATTGACGGTTTTGGTGAAATATCTGAAAATCGCCTCAAAGCTTCAACTTTCCAGCACCCTATCGCCCATGAATCATTACTTACCAAGAAAACGCACCCTAAATATTATTGCCAGGGGTCCACTGAACAATTTGGTGCCCATGGTGCATAGGTTTACCAAAGTATCAGGCATTTAGAGGCCCCAAAATGAAGTTAGCGCATACAAATAGTCCTGTGGGTAACTTCAGCTAATGAAAAATCAACACATTGACTGCATTTTTTGTGGGGTAAAAACACAGAAATATAGGTTTACCCCCCAAAACCATATATTTTTGGAAAGTACACATTCTACCGAATCTAAAATGGGTACCCATGCCTTTCTGCTCCAAACGACCGAGTCGCAAGGCTTTCCCAAAATTGACGGTTTTGGTGAAATATCTGAAAATCGCCTCAAAGCTTCAACTTTCCAGCACCCTATCGCCCATGAATCATTACTTACCAAGAAAACGCACCCTAAATATTATTGCCAGGGGTCCACTGAACAATTTGGTGCCCATGGTGCATAGGTTTACCAAAGTATCAGGCATTTAGAGGCCCCAAAATGAAGTTAGCGCATACAAATAGTCCTGTGGGTAACTTCAGCTAATGAAAAATCAACACATTGACTGCATTTTTTGTGGGGTAAAAACACAGAAATATAGGTTTACCCCCAAAACCATATATTTTTGGAAAGTACACATTCTACCGAATCTAAAATGGGTACCCATGCCTTTCTGCTCCAAACGACCGAGTCGCAAGGCTTTCCCAAAATTGACGGTTTTGGTGAAATATCTGAAAATCGCCTCAAAGCTTCAACTTTCCAGCACCCTATCGCCCATGAATCATTACTTACCAAGAAAACGCACCCTAAATATTAATCCAGGGGTCCACTGAACAATTTGGTGCCCATGGTGCATAGGTTTACCAAAGTATCAGGCATTTAGAGGCCCCAAAATGAAGTTAGCGCATACAAATAGTCCTGTGGGTAACTTCAGCTAATGAAAAATCAACACATTGACTGCATTTTTTGTGGGGTAAAAACACAGAAATATAGGTTTACCCCCCAAAACCATATATTTTTGGAAAGTACACATTCTACCGAATCTAAAATGGGTACCCATGCCTTTCTGCTCCAAACTACTGAGTCGCAAGGCTTTTCCAAATTTGTCGGTTTTGGTGAAATATCTGAAAATTGCCTCAAAGCTTCAACTTTCCAGCACCATATCACCCATGAATCATTACTTACCAAGAAAACGCACCCTAAATATTATTGCCAGGGGTCCACTGAACAATTTGGTGCCCATGGTGCATAGGTTTACCAAAGTATCAGGCATTTAGAGGCCCCAAAATGAAGTTAGCGCATACCAATAGTCCTGTGGGTAACTTCAGCTAATGAAAAATCAACACATTGACTGCATTTTTTGTGGGGTAAAAACACAGAAATATAGGTTTACCCCCCAAAACCATATATTTTTTGAAAGTACACATTCTACCGAATCTAAAATGGGTACCCATGCCTTTCTGCTCCAAACAACCGAGTTGCAAGGCTTTCCCAAAATTGGCGGTTTTGGTGAAATATCTGAAAATTGCCTCAAAGCTTCAACTTTCCAGCATTATATCGCCCATGAATCATTATGTACCAAGAAAAAGCACCCTAAATATGATTGCCAGGGGTCCACTGAACAGTTAGGTGCCCATGGTGCATAGGTGCAGCAAAGTATCTGGCATTTAGAGTCCCCAAAATGAAGTTAGCGCATACAAATAGTCCTGTGGGTAACTTCTGCTAATGAAAAATAAACACATGGACTGCATTTTTTGTGGGGTAAAAACACAGAAATATATGTTTACCCCCCAAAACCATATATTTTGGAAAGTACACATTCTACCGAATCTAAAATGGGTACCCATGCCTTTCTGCTCCAAACTACTGAGTCGCAAGGCTTTTCCAAATTTGTCGGTTTTGGTGAAATATCTGAAAATTGCCTCAAAGCTTCAACTTTCCAGCACCATATCACCCATGAATCATTACTTACCAAGAAAACACACCCTAAATATTATTGCCAGGGGTCCACTGAACAGTTTGGTGCCCATGGTGCATAGGTTTACCAAAGTATCAGGCATTTAGAGGCCCCAAAATGAAGTTAGCGCATACAAATAGTCCTGTGGGTAACTTCAGCTAATGAAAAATCCACACATTGACTGCAATTTTTGTGGGGTAAAAACACAGAAATATAGGTTTACCCCCCAAAACCATATATTTTTGGAAAGTACACATTCTACTGAATCTAAAATGGGTACCCATGTCTTTCTGCTCCAAACGACCGAGTCGCAAGGCTTTCCCAAAATTGTCGGTTTTGGTGAAATATCTGAAAATTGCCTCAAAGCTTCAAATTTCCAGCATCATATCGCCCATGAATCATTATGTACCAAGCAAAAGCACCCTAAATATGATTGCCAGGGGTCCACTGAACAGTTTGGTGCCCATGGTGCATAGGTTTACCAAAGTATCTGGCATTTAGAGGCCCCAAAATGAAGTCAGCGCATATTCAGCTACTGAAAAATCAACAAATTGACTGCATTTTTTGTGGAGTCAAAACACAGAAATATATGTTTACCCCCAAAGCCATATATTTTTGGAAAGTACACATTCTACCGAATCTAAACTGGGTACCCATGCCTTTCTGCTCCAAACGACTGAGTCGCAAGGCTTTCCCAAAATTGGTGGTTTTGGTGAAATACCTGAAAATTGCCTCAAAGCTTCAACTTTCCAGCATCGTACCGTGCATGTATCATTACCAGCATAAAGCATCCTAAATATGAATTTGGCGGGGTCTACTAAACAGTTTGATGCCCAATATGCATAGATTTACCAAACTATGTTGCATACAGAGACCCCCAGATCCAAATAGGGCATATGAATTTTCATGTATGACACTCAATATAAGCACCCGGTATGTGTATTATGTGCCATGAGACCCCCTACCAGTATGTAGACCCTAGAAAACCATATATTTTCCGAAAGTATACATTCTGATGAATCTAAAGCAGGTAATGACATATTTCTACTGCAAACTACCAAATCGCAAAGCTATGCTAAACATAACGCTTTTTTTGAAATTTCTCAAAATAGTTACAAAGCTTGCATTTTACCCCATTATATATCCCACATTTTGTAACGTACCAGCAAAAAGCATCCTAAATATGAACGCCAGGAGTGTACTGAACAGTTTGATGCCTGATATGAAAAGATTTACCAAACTAGGTGGCATACAGAGACCCCCAAATCAAAATAGTACATATGAATTTTCACGTATGACACTCTGACTTCTACAATACAAGCACCCGGTATTTGTATTATGCACCATAAGACCCCCTAACAGTATGGAGACCCTATAAAACTATACATTTTCCAAAAGTACACATTCTGACGAATCTAAAGCAGGTAATTACATCTTTCTACTGCAAACTACCAAACCGCAAAGCTATGCTAAACATAACGCTTTTTTTGAAATTTCTAAAAATAGTCACAAAGCTTGCATTTTACCCCATTATATACCCCACATTTTGTAACGTACCAGCAAAAGGCACCCTAAGTATGAACGCCAGGGGTCTACTGAACAGGTTGATGCCTGGTATGCATAGATAAACCAAACTATGTCGCGCACAGAGACCCCCAAATGAAAATAGTACATATGAATTTTCACGTATGACACTCTGACTTCTACAATACAAGCACCCGGTATTTGTATTATGCACCATAAGACCCCCTAACAGTATGGAGACCCTATAAAACTATACATTTTCCAAAAGTACACATTCTGACGAATCTAAAGCAGGTAATTACATCTTTCTACTGCAAACTTCCAACCTGCAAAGCTATGCTAAACATAACAGTTTTTATGAAATTTCTAAAAATAGTCACAAAGCTTGCATTTTACCCCATTATATACCCCACATTTTGTAACGTACCAGCAAAAGGCACCCTAAGTATGAACGCCAGGAGTGTACTGAACAGGTTGATGCCTGGTATGCATAGATAAACTAAACTATGTCGCGCACAGAGACCCCCAAATGAATATATAGCAGACAAAATTTCCATGGGCAAAACAAAGTAACAAAGAACAGAGCCAAATGGTATAAAATCAGTAAAATCCAACAAAAACACAAAAATCTATGGATTTTTTTTTTAGCCTAATGTAATTAGCAGTCAGTATCAAAGTTTGATTATTTTAGCATGGCTAAATAGGTTTTACGGATAGAAATAAGCGAACAACACCTACACAAAACTGAAAATGAAATAAAATGGCTAAACATGCAATAAAATGTCTAAAAAATCACCAATATCACTGAAATTGCAATATAGTCATTGAAATAACATACAAAAGGTATTGCGCAGTGCAATTAGCAAATACGCTATTCGCAATGGCAATAAAACAGTTTTTACAGCCAAAAAAACAGGCAATGCAATAAAAGAAAAAAAAACACAAAATAATGTATGTGTGCGTACAATATGCAAATTGTGTGTTGTATGTGTGTTGTATGCGTGTTGTATGCGTGTTGTATGCGTGTTGTATGCGTGTTGTATGCGTGTTGTATTCGTGTTGTATGTGTATGCAAGCGTGTGTAAGTGCTGCGAATATGTGTGACCCCCCTGATCCCCCAAAATTGAATGTATGTGTGTGTAAGTGTGAATGTAAGTGTATTAGTGCAATAAGTGTGTGTTTGTGTGTGGGGGGGGCACTTACCTGGGGTGGCAGGCTGTAGGTAGTCCAGGAGGCTGACTTGGAACATTTGGAGACCGTCTTCTTTTTTGGCCCTGGTGAGTAGGCAGGGCTTGATGCTCAGGAAGCGCAGGCAGCAGCAGGGCACCTCGATTTTCCTTGCCTGCTGCAAGGGGCCACTCGTTCCCCACTTCCGCTCGTTGCCTAGGGGCTGGGGGACGAGTTGGAACGGAGCGAGCGGCTTTACAAGCCTCTCCTCCGTTCAGTAAATGCAGGCAGCAGCAGAGCACGCACATTTCGCGTGTCTGCTGCTGCTTTGGGGCCCCTGGGCGATCGCGACCCAGGGGCCCATCTTTCCCCACCTAGGCTCGTTGCCTAGGGGACGGGGAAGCTACCAGGGCCACTAAGAACGGAGCGAGCGGCTTATAAAGCCACTCCTCCGTTCTGAAAGTGCAGGCAGCAGCAGGGCACATATGCTGCACGTGCCTGCTGCTGCCTTGGGGCCCCTGGGCGATCGCGACCCAGGGGCCACTTGTTCCCCGCCTAGGCTCGTTGCCTAGGGGCTGGGGAACAAGTCGGAAACGGAGAGAGCGGCTTTACAAGCCGCTCCTCCGTTCAGTAAATGCAGGCAGCAGCAGAGCACGCACATTTCGCGTGTCTGCTGCTGCTTTGGGGCCCCTGGGCGATCGCGACCCAGGGGCCCATCTTTCCCCACCTAGGCTCGTTGCCTAGGGGACGGGGAAGCTGCCAGGGCCACTAAGAACGGAGCGAGCGGCTTGTAAAGCCACTCCTCCGTTCTGAAAGTGCAGGCAGCAGCAGGGCACATATGCTGCACGTGCCTGCTGCTGCCTTGGGGCCCCTGGGCGATCGCGACCCAGGGGCCACTTGTTCCCCGCCTAGGCTCGTTGCCTAGGGGCTGGGGAACAAGTCGGAACGGAGAGAGCGGCTTTAGAAGCCGCTTCTCCGTTCCCAAACCTGCAAATGCTGCAGAACGTAGAATCTACGTTCTGTGGCATTTCAAGTTACTTTGCCACAGAACGTAGATTCTACGTTCTGTGGCACTTAAAGGGTTAAAGGTTAAGTCTTTTTGGTGGCTGAATTCGCCTGCCACTGCGTGAGTAACGCGGGATCTCAGACTCACTCTCAGGCTGTGAGGCCGATGTGCAGTCCGTTGCAGGCAAGTGCTCAGACTGGCTCTCCACTGTGGCCTCCACTTCTAGTCTCGGCGTTTCACTGGATTCTGTTACTGTTACTGCAGGCTTGCTAGGACTGGGCTCTGCTGGCCTGAGGTCCACTTGCTCTGCTGGCCTGAGGTCCACTCGATTGCGCCTGTACAGTGTACCCTCCACCTCAACCAGATAGGAGCGAGGGTCTGTTTGTTGGAGGCAAGTTCCTAGTCTCCATATGCCAGTCCTGTCACCTGGAAGAGGCTTCATTCTTATATTTTGCCCCACATTTAGTGCCGGAAGGTCCCTGGCCGTTTTATCATATGCATGTTTTGCCACTTGCCGTTTGAAATGCAGCTTGCCAGGAACTTCTGATGCAACGCAAGGTTCCAGTAGTGTGTCAGTCACTGGGAGGGGAGTTTTCAGCCTGTGGGCCATTAGGCGTTGCGCGGGGCTAGTGTCCATGCCAATTGTTGGCGTATTTCTCCACAGCAAGATTGATTTCCATGGGTCGTCTCCTGCACGTTTTGCTCGCCTGCACAGGCCTTTAACAATTTTCACTGCCGATTCTGCTTTACCGTTAGCTGTAGGGTACATTGGTGAAGAAGTAACATGCTCAAAACCCCATTCCTGAGAGAACTTGGTGAACAGAGCACAAGCAAATTGTGGACCATTGTCCGTGACGACTCGGTCGGGTTGGCCATACCTGGCAAGTTGAGCCTTGCATCTCTTAATGGTGGTGTCCGCCGACAGGTCAGGCAGCAGTTCTATTTCCCAAAAATCTGAATAGTGATCGACGATAAGCAGAAAATCCTTGCCATAGTTGAATATGTCCATACTCAGAATCTGCCATGGCCGTGTAGGGAGGGGATGTGACATCATAGTCTCTTTTTGTTGTTCATGTGCATATTCGTTACACACAGTGCACTGTTCTTCATAGTCTTTAATCTCCCCATGCATATTCGGCCAAAACAGTGTTTCTCTAGCCTGCCTGAAGCATGCCTCACCACCTATATGGCTCCAATGAATGCGACGTAGCATCTCTGCACGTAGTTGCTTTGGAATAATAATGCATTGGCCCTTGAAGAACACCCCATCCTGTAAGCTTATTTCATCCCGGTAGTTCCAATACTCTCTAATAGCCACAGGTGTCTCTGCCCTTGAATCAGGCCATCCGTTGAGCACAACTGATTTGAGGATCTTGAGGTGTTCATCTTGCTCAGAGGACTCCCTGATCTGCGACAGACACTGATGCGTGACATTTAAATAGTCGGCCTGGTTTATGCCCTCTATGTCGAGCTCCTTACGGTACATGCTGCAGACTGAATGCTGGGCATGAGGTGCGTCCGCTTCGTGCCAGCGTGCTGTGGCTCTGCTCAGTGTATCACTGAATTACATATATGGGCCCGGTTTATAGGTCACCTCCAGATGATAGTTTTGGAGCGAGAGTAGCATGCTTTGAAGTCGTTTTGGGGCACTAAGCAAAGGTTTGTTGAATATCGCGACTAGCGGTTTGTGGTCTGTTTCAACCGTGATGTTTCCCCGACCGTACAAATAACTGTGGAAACGGTGGCAGGCAAACACAATGCTTAGGCATTCTTTCTCGATCTGAGCGTAATTCTGCTCAGTTGCAGTGAGGGCTCTGGAAGCAAATGCTACAGGTTGTCCATCTTGCAATAGGCAGCATCCGAGGCCATTCTGACTGGAGTCACTTTGAACTGTAATGGGCTTGCTAATGTCATAGTATCTTAGTACCGGTGCTGTGGTAATTAGTCGCTTGACCTCATCAACTGCTTTCTGGTGCTTTGGCAGCCAGTGCCATGGCATGTCTTTATCCACGAGCCTGCGCAAGGGCTCGCACACCGCTGAGAGGCGGGGCATGAATTTTGACAGGTAGGTGACGAATCCGATGAACCTTTGCACTCCCTTTGAATCGGTTGGAGCAGGCATGTCTTTTATTGCCCTCACCTTTTCAGGATCTGGCTTTAACCCCTCTGCTGATAGTATATGACCGTGGAAGCGGACCTCATTAAGTTTAAACTGTAGCTTCTTGATGCTCAGTCTCAGTTTCACTTCTCTGCAGCGGTTCATAAGGGCAATCATGTTGGCATCGTGGTCGCGAGTGGCCTCTTCTAGTGAGTCTCCACAACCCACTATTAGTATATCATCTGCAATTGGCTCCACACCTCGCAAGCCGGCTAGTAGTTCATGTTGTTTTCTTTGATACACCTCTGGGGCTACAGACACACCGAAGGGTAGTTTGAGCCAGCGCATTCGCCCCCAGGGTGTCCAGAAGGTAGTAAGAAAGCTGCTCTCAGTGTCCAATTTGATTTGTAGGAATGTATCCCGGGCATCCACCAATGAGAAAGTACGGGCTTTGGGCAGTTTATAGAGGACATCTTCAAGTGTTGGCATTATATAGTGGGACCTTTTCAGCGCTTTGTTCAATGCCCTTGGGTCAATGCAGATTCTGATTTTGTCAGCTTTTTTGACTATAACCATGTTGCTTATCCAGTCTGTGGGTTCAGTCACTGAGGCTAGGTTCCCATCCTGTATGTGTTTTTCCAGCTGGGCCTTTACAGCTTCCCTCAGTGCGACTGGAACATTGCGTGGTGAGCATTGTACTGGTGTGACAGTTCGATCTAGGTCAAAGTGCACTTCCCCCGGTAGAGACTCTATCGGACTATTGTACACATCATGGTATGTGCTGGTAAGCTGGTGCTCAGTTAGCACCCCTGTGGTATGGCTTTCCAGATTGTGGAGTTCGTCTGGAATAGTAATGCGCATTAGACCCAAACGTTCACATGTTGAGCCCGATAGGAGCGGGTTCTGGCTTGCTTGGACTATTTCGAATTCCAGTCTGTGTCGTAGACCCTTTATGAAGCATTCCGTACGAAAAAGGCCCAATGACTTCATCACCTCCCCCGAATACAGCTTGAGTCTGGTCTGGCTATCTTGTGTTTATCATGAAGGCTCATGACGTTGCATGTTGCTCCTGAGTCAAGCTGGCAACGTTGTCGGATGCCATGGAGCTGAAGGTTGACAAACCACTTTTTTCCTCGGGAGCTGGGTGGGCCCATAGTACTGGCGGTGTATATATGTCCATTGTCCTCCTTGTCCACCACCCATTCAAGCTCCGCTTGATCATCAACTGTATGTAGCTGACGCTGGTCATGTTTTGCTTAAGGCACACTGCTGCAAAGTGGTTGAGGGTGCCGCAAAGTCGGCAAGTCTTGCCAAAAGCTGGGCATTGCGCTCTCCCCCGGTTGTGTGTGCTGCCACAATACTTACACTTTTCAGGGCTTCTGGAGTAGTTAGGATAACGTGCTATGCTGGGCTTTATGGTGCTTAGAAGTGCTGGCTTTTGGGCAGCTGTAGCATTAATACTGTCATCTGCTCTGGCCTGTGTCAGCACTTTCATTCGCAAGTCTGTTTGCTGCGCAGCTCGGCAAATATCAATGGCAGACGCCAACGTGAGTTCCCTTTCTCTTAGCAAGCGACGGCGCGTGCTTTCATCAGTAATACCTAGCACCAGCCTGTCTCTGATAAGTTCATCTTTTAACTGTCCATAATCACATGTTGCTGCTTTCTCCCTCAGTCTGGTTACAAAACAGTCAATCGTCTCACCCTGCTCTTGCTTGCATGATCCGAAGACAAAGCGCTCGAAGATTACATTCTTTGTCGGCTTGAAATGTGCTTCAAGGGCGTCCAAGATGGCAGTGGCGCTCTTTTGCTGTTCCTCTGTCAGATGCAGATTATGGCGATAGATGTGTCTGCACTCACCACCCATTAGACGCCTCAGAGTGGCTGCCTGTACCTCTTCCGATTTCTCGTCCAGTCCGGAAGCTAACATAAAGTCTTGAAATTCAGCTTTGAATGTTTCCCAGTTGGTAGCCAAGTCGCCGGACATCTTCATCTCGGCTGGTGGAGGTATCATGTTCGCATACATGGTTGCTTAAATACCAATGCTTAGTATGCTGAGAGTTTCTTTTCCAGCTGGATGCGTGGATGGTGTGCTGTAGTTCAAGCTTCTGACACCATGTTTGCTGTGGTTCTGTTCAATAATGCAGAGACTGTGCAGGTCCACTCAGAGCTGCTGTTTAATCATGCTGCAGTGCAGATCTCACAATACATAACATGGCTGTCACAGCTTTATCACTTCCTGTGCTAGGAATACAAAACACATCCTGTGCTAATATATGGTCTGCCACTAGATGACAGCATAACCCCTTAACACATGTGTTTATATCCTTTCAGTACTTGAAGAAAAAGTTACTTTAACACATTTCCCTGATTTTACATCATTTTCTCCTGGTCCTCTGAAAAATGTAAAATGGGGGTTCTACTTATATGGCAGTAACCACAGAAAGTGTTGCTATGGAGGATGTTGCCTTGACAATTTGCGATGGAATTGGACTATTACAGTTGGTACCAGGGAAACGGATGCTGCATGCAAGGTGTTACCATGGCATCCATTTTATTACACATTTTTACAGATTGTTGCCGTAGCAACTATAGACATGGATGGTATTATCATAGCAATGGTTCCCATGGATACTTACCTGACTTCAACAGACTATGAATGACATTTTTTATTTATGGAAAATAAAGAAACACAAAATTCAATGTTAAATGTTGAATTTTGAGAAGAGCATGCAGTTTTGCTAAAGCAAGGATAGATCAACACAAACTGTCAAGAGTTGTAATTTATTTTGCACTTGAAAATGGTAGCATGTATTCTTCAGTTTTTTGGCTGTCTCTACATATTTTTGAATGTGTGGCTATGGTCAACTTTGGCATCCAACCACAGGCTGTGTCCAGTTTTGCATGGCAATGTTCTGGGGCACAGCTTTCTGTTGGGTTCCAGGTGTTGTCAGTTAGAAATCTCTGCAATTTGGTGTATTATTATTTCTATAGCACAGACACACTGTAGGGCTTACAGCAGGGAGGCACTGTCACTGTAGTTAGCCACTCAGCGGAAGCCCAGGGGTGTACCCATAGATAATTGGAGACAAAGACATAAGGTTGAAGGTTTAATGGCAAACAGTAAACAAAAAGCAGGATCAGGCATAAAGCAATAATCAGGGTCAGACCAAGGTCGTTACCAGGAAATCCACATAGGTAAAGAGAAAATGGGGAACACGGGGTAGGAACTGGAAACTCTGAGGTACTCACTCAGGAATAAGGTTGGCAGGTCATGCAGGTCATGCAGGGGGTACAGGAAAAAAACACAATAATGAATCAGCCCTGAGTGGAGGCCAGGGCAGAATGGTCCTCAGGCCCAGAGGCCAGGGCAGACAGTACAGAAGCAGAAACTGGCACAGGATGAAGCAGTCGTCTGGGAGCCGTCACTGGAATGGAGTCTGACTGGCGAACTGGCTGGGCTGCTGCCACAGAGGCTGGAACCGGCTGGGCTGCTGGCACAGAGGCTGGAACTGGCTGGGCTGCTGGCACAGAGGCTGGAACCGGCTGGGCTGCTGGCACATAGGTTGGAACTGGCTGGGCTGCTGGCACAGAGGATGGAACCAGCTGTGCTGCTGGCACAGAGGCTGGAAACAGAAGCTCCGGCATGGGAACAGGCACAAGCAGCTTTTGGGGAGCCGGCACAGGCAGCTTTCGGGGAGCTGGCACAGGAGCAAGGACAGGCTGGGAAGCCATCACAAGAGCAAGGACAAGCTGGGAAGCTGGCACAGGAGCAAGGACAGGTGAGTGGAGAGCCGGCACAGAGGCAGGAGAGTGGAGAGCCGGCACAGAGGCAGGTGAGTGGAGAGCTGGCACAGAGGCAGGTGACTGGGGAGCCGGCACAGAGGCAGGTGACTGGGCAGCCGGCACAGAGGCAGGTAACTGGGGAGCCGGCACAGAGGCAGTTGACTGGGGAGCCGGCACAGAGGCAGGTGAATGGGAAGCCGGCACAGAGGCAGGTGACTGGGGAGAAGCGTAGCAAAAGATATAAACTGAGGTTCAGGTCTGAGAGACAAAGGGGGGTGACATAGGTTTGGCAGCTGTCACAGGAGCAGAAGGTTGTGTATGAGTCCAGGGCCAAAAACTGGAGGAGGCCGGTCTGACACAGGCCAATTGGCAGTTTGTATTTCATCTATATCAGAATCTAGATCCTCTTCATCTGAATCAAGGTCCTCCCAGTCTTCCTCATCAGAGAAACCAAACTTGACGCTGTCTTCGGCCTCATCCTCCCCACCCCAAGGGAGTTGCTGTTCAACACCGGAATCAAGGGCAGCAGTCACGGAGGGCTTTTCCATAGGCTTCCTACAGTTAGGCCGAGTCATACTGTAAGGCTTACAGCGGGGAGCCGCTGTCACTGTAGTTAGCCACTCAGTGGGGAGTGTGTATGGTGGAAGCCCAGGGGTGTACCCATAGATAATTGGAGACGAAGGCACAAGATTGAAGGTTTAATGGCAAACAGTAAACAGAAAGCAGGATCAGGCAAAAAGCAATAATCAGGGTCAGGCCAAGGTCGTTACCAGGAAATCCACAAAGGTAAGGAGAAAATGGGGAACACAGGCTAGGAACCAGGAACAGGGAACTCTGAGGTACTCACTCAGGCACAAGGTATTTAGGAACAAGAAACTCTGGAACAAGGTTATCAGGTCATGCAGTGGGTACAGGAACAAAACACAATAATGACTCAGCCCTGAGCAACGCTTATGGCTTGGTTTATAAAGGGATGGTGATGTGGAATGGGAAACACATGAGGAAAACAAGGTGGGTGGAGAACAGGGAGGAGACAACTATAAACATGAAAAACACTAGAACCTATAGCATAAGGAACAAGATCAGCCCTAAGAGCCTCCAGTGGCTCATGGAGTAAGTGCAGCACACTGGGACCGCACCAGTGGATGATACAATCCAAGGTTCCTTAAATTAGGGCCAATTTATTCTTGCAGATAGCTCCCAATCAAGAATTAAATGCAGAACCCAACCACTCTACCCACTGAGCCCCTGTACTATCCACAGTATACCTGATTAAAAATAAAAATCTGAAGGTTCCTCAGTGCCTGTGATTTGTGTTAATGTGTTATTCTAGGTATTTTGTTAGGTCCTGCCCTGGATGCATATTCCTGGTTTCTAGTCCAATTTCGGTCTTGACCCTGGCTGGTCCTTGGTTCCTAACCCTGTTTCTGCTCAGGTTTTTCCTTTTTTTTATTCTTACAGCAGTCTTTTAGTCCTAGTCAAATTGCACAGTGTATCTGTGTGGTTGCTTCTATCTTAATTCAAAAGGAAGGGAGTTAAAAGTGTGGAAGCATGCCAAGCATTTGCAAACCCCAATGCCTTTAGGCAGCCTTAAGGGACAAATATTATTATTAAACCTAAAGATATGTGATAAAGCCATCCCAGTATTTCCTTCTAGTACAGAGACTGTGTCATATTTGGTAATGCTGTTGTAAAAAAAAAAAAAAAACACTAGTAGTACTGTAAAATAATATACAGTATGCTACAGTTGTAATATAACATTTCAGTGAAATTTTCTTAATAAATTCATTCTTCCTCAGGGGATGGAACAGATACAGCAACATGGTTTGGTATGGCTGCATTGTTCTTAAGAGAAACAAAATGATGTAGAAAGCATGCTACATCAGCACAATAATTAATAGCGAGACTGCTATGAGATGAAGGTTACGTTTGCTGTGCTGGAGTAGTTCACAGACACAAATGACAAAAGATTCAGTACGAGACTCTTACAACTATGTCTGCATGTAATACAAATGCCAACCACTTATGGAAATTAAGCAAAATGTCCATCATGATCAAGTTAATGGAGAAAACATTTTTTTAATTATTTTATTCAATTGTAGTGATGGGTGATTTATATTTGTTTTGTGTTCCCTTTAAGTTAAAGAAGGCTTCAGAGAGAGGCTACAGAAAAGCTGCAAGGAGCCTATTTTTGCAACCCATCTAATTACTTTGTATTAGCTTTTATTGTTTTCAGGGGCATTATGTAGAACAATACTATACAGTGTGAATCAGCCTGCCTCAATGCTGAATATAGCGTTTACCATAACAAGATAGTAAAAGTAGCTTTGAAAAACCTAAGACATGGATACAACAGAACATGAACTTCAGTCATGCCTTGTTTAATAGAGTTCAATGAAATTATATTACTATGCCATCCACTAGGTGTATAGGTTGCACGACAAAAAAAAAACCTACTAATGAATTGAATTTAACATCCATGATATCTGACACTTTATTGTTATATACAATTGCTAATGTGGAAAGTGAATAATTGTGGTGTACAGCAATGTGAAAAAATACATTTCTACGAAGATTATGCATAACAAAACTAAATATTTACAGAAAAATATTTTTAAGACAGAACAAATATGTCCTAAACTTTATTTTTAAGAGATCTGTGTATATGGAAATATTAAAGAGGCAGTATTGATCTATATAGCACTTAGCTCAATATGAGTACAATAGTCAGTACTTGTCTTGAAAATGTAACTGCCTATGCATTGCATTTTTTTTAAAAATCCATATTTTTGCTCAGAGAAATGGAGACAATAAGCTCTGTTTAATCAAACTCGTCTGCAGCCTTTTGTTAAGCTTTACGGCAGAGACACGCGAAGATTCGGGGGGGTTAGTCAATAAAGTAGAAAGTGGTTGCATTGTTTGTCTTCTTTAATGGAACAGTGACTTCATAAGGGACAAAAAAGGGGAGTGCACTGCCATTTTTAGGTAACTGACAGAAAAGTGCAGGCCACTTGTGAGAAATCTCCTCTCCTGTGGGCAATAAAGCTACTAAAAATGCCTGCCCACACCCATTGGAATCTCTGCATGTGAAATACTTTACATTCTCTAATACAAGGTAATCTTGTAACAATGCCTTCTTCTGCAATACTAGATGTGAACTATTTTCGGTTGCTTTGTGGCCCGTGAAAGAGCATATTTCCTACAGGCTACAAAGCAACTGTCCTTTAGCCCTTAGAGTGGGATACTTTGTTATTTTCCTCTTGATAACATCTCGTGAATGTAATTTTTGTAGACACACATATTAGTTTATATGATTTAATAACCATTCTCATAAAAGCATATATGAGTAGTGATGGGTGAATAAATTCGCCAGGCATGGACTCGTAGCGAATTTCCACGTATTGCCACCAGCGAATAAATTCCTGACACTGCAGCAAAAATTCATCTGCTAAAAAGCTGCCGTTGCGTGCATAATAATTGTCACACGTCAAAATTATTCGGACCCCATAGACACTAATGTATTTGGACATAATAATCGCACGTATAAAAATTGTTGCTCACGTCAAAATTGCCGATCGCATTAAAATTATTTTGACGCCTATTGACTTCAATGCGTTTCACAAATTTTTCGGTAAATTCGCGAATTATTCAGGGAAGCGAAACGCCACAGATTCACTCATTACTATACAGTATATGAGAAATACAATCACAATGTTCAGTTACACAACACGACTAAAGTTCTGTTATCTGTGTTAAAATATAAAGTATGTTCTACATTTAACACAACTATCAGCTTCTTTGCCTTGTGTAGGAAGTAGCTAGAGGCAATTGGTAGAATACTTAAGGTATGCATGATTCATCCTGCTATAAGTCATAAAACATAAGATGCTAAATTAAATGTATTTTCAGTGGCCACTACAATAGATGATGTATTATGATTCATACAAATAGTTTTAAAACATTTAATATCCATTTATGAGTCACCAATTACTTTGCAAAATTGTTATTTTTCTCTATACGTATATAATACAGTTGGTTTTAAAGCCACATAAGTGTATTTTGTACCTTTTATTCAGCATTTAATTTTTCAAAATAATATTAATATGTATGCATTATTTTCCTGCTTCTATCCTAGAATTTCAAACTATTGCCATCTACTCTTCTGCATGCTTCTCTTATCCCAATTCTCTTTCAGCATGTTTTCTTTTTGCTCTATGTACACATTTACATCACAACCTTATTTAGTTACCTCTCTTGTATACATATCAGTTGAAATCATATCTGATCTCGTGACACATGACACACACAAGATCATTTCACACCCACAATAACAACCATATACAGACAGATTGGTGAACCTACACAGATAATAAAAAAGTATAAAATTCTTTGGGAAAAATATACAGAATTACATGGTCTGTGTGTTCCGTTGTAAGTGCTTTTCCCATCCATCATCTCTTTATAACTATACACTGATATACTTTATCTCCACCACTACTTCCTGATACATTTCTGTAAAGAATCAGAGGTTTCAAACTCTGTGGGGGTTATTTATTAAAGAATTTTTGTTTTTTTATTATAAAAAAAATTTTAGTCGAAAAAAACCTAACTTTTTTCAAGATTTATTATACCCTGAGAATGGAAAAAGTCTGAAGCTAAAAATCTGGCATCTCAGACCTACCGAGTTTGTATATAAGTCAATGGGAGAGGTCCGTATTTTATTTGGAAGTTTCTGTGATTAGCACTGGAATTAGCCCAAAAATCTGACTTTTTGGGCAACAATCCGATTCATATGATTTGCGTTTGTCCCTGATCCGAATAAATTGTGCTTTTTTTAAGAATAATAATAATGTGGCTAATAGTTTGGTCTGACTTTTTTTATTTAAATAGTGAGAAAAATTTGGATTTTGATAAATAAGGCCCCCAGTTTATATTTTGTTATGGGATCCAGCATCCAAAATGCTTGTGATTTAGTATCTTTCAGTTTATGCTATATCTGTTAGCACATTACATCAATATATTTATTTTTCGGTCGAGTAAAAATCCATTACAACGGATTGATTTGTAGAATGAAAAACATATCAGACAAGAGTGAATAATTGAGCATTTTAAAAATGTTAGACCATTCTGCGTAATGATACTCATACTACAAAGTCTTTGACCAAGAAGTATTTTTTTCTATAAAAAGTGTTATACCCAATGCAAAACCTTGGTTGTATTTATAGTAAATGCTATGTTTGACATTCAAAGCCCCAATAAATGTAGACACTGCTGCAACGTTCAATATTATTTCCCTGATTTTCTATATCAAAAAGACAAAGCATATGCTGTTGATCACAGGGTTATGGTATCAGCTGTTGTATAATTTAGTCCGTTAAATGCAAACAAAATGTACATGGTTACTATATAGAGTTAACATAGACATTTTACATATTGGGCCAGATTAGGTTAAGTGACAAATAATTTTCCTAACAATTTCACACGTGGTATTCTTCTGCAGTGATCTTTCTGAAAATCAATGTGGACAGTAAACATTATTCAGATATGAGTTTCACCACAAATATCACTCATATTAATATTTAGGTATTAAATATGCTCTTTTACCATATATAGATACACTGAACCCACTGTTTTGGGATTTGCCCTAATCTTGAATCTTTTATAAAGGATTTTCCAAATCTGAATTCTTTATCAAGGATTTTGGTTAAACAAAACATGCACACAAAAAAAAAAACCTTCAATTTTCTTGTTCATTTGAAGGAAAGTCCCGTCCCATGATTTTAAGGATTTGGTTCAACCAGTCACTTGCATTCAACTGATCACTCTAGAAAATTGGATCCCAAATCAAATCCTACATTCAGTGCATCCCCAGTACAGGTATGGGACCTGTTATCCAGAATGCTTGGGACCTGGGTCTTTCCGTAATTTGGATCTCCATGCTTTGTCTACTAAAGAATCACTTAAAACATTAATTAAACCCAATAGAATTGCTTGTGTCCAATAATGATTAAATGCATCTAGGTGGGAACAAGTACAAAGTATTGTTTTATTATTTAAAGAGAAAAAGAAAAAAATTTTTAAAAAATTTCATTAAAATGAGGTTAATGGAAGATGAAACTTCTGTAGCAGTTTCTGGTTAACGGATCCCATAAATGTACCATATACAAAGTACAGTAAGAAACAAAACATGTCAATTATGAAACTGCTACTACGATTAAATAAAATAGACCACAGCACAAAGGCTTTGGTAATTTATTTTCCTTTCTCCATATTTTCTTAAAACAAATAATAATAATAAGGAAACAAACATTGCTAAGTAATTGCCACAAAATAACTGTCACTGTAGTCAAATATTTTACCCGAATTGATTGACACTGATCCAGACCTACTGTACTTGCTGTAGGAGAATTAAGCTTATCTTGTTCATCTTTAGGAAGAGAAATATCACTAGTAATTTTATATCCCCCAAGGTGCTAATCATTTTTCTTCTCTCAATCCTTGGAAAACTTTCATAGCAACAGATCAAACACAGAGTTTAAATGTCAATGTATTCTGTTAAAAGATATGCCCTATGGCATACGTATTATATTATATTATATTTTCGACAAGGCTTGAGATAAAGTTGAGAAGAACATTTTCATGAATAGTACAAGGCTTGAGTTTGTTCTGCACATTCTCATAGAAATTACTTTGTGATGATAAAGGAGGACGACAACATGCAAATAATAAAAAAAAACTATTTTCTATTCTTCTTCTGTAGTTCTGTATCACATGAAATACATTGCTTGTGAATGAACATCATCTCCTAACGTGTATAGTCTAGAACAAAGCATGATTCCTGTGAGCACCGGAGCAACCTAATGCAGCAAAGGCAGAATACAGACTCTACCATTTGTCACCCTGCATAAATAATTTGAATGAATGTGAATCTGCACTGAAAGGACTTAGAAGCTTCCAATATTTTCAAAAAATCACATTGTGTGGCCTTTATCAAACAAACTGAGCCCTAGCCCATTAAGAACATAAAATGGCGGCTTAAATTCATGAGTTGCATAATAATATCACATATCCAAACTATAGTCCCAGTGACAAAATCTAAACAAACAAAAATTACTGTAGGGAAAATCTGCATAAAAACATAGTCTGTAGGGCAGCCTGTGTTACAAACACAGGAGCAAATGCAAATCTACATCCATACATGGTCCTCTGCCACTTGCTGCAATAAGTGCCTCTGTAGAATATGTACAAGTGTATTAATTGATGCTAGGGAAACATGGAAATACTGTCAGTCTGGATCTGGGGTAATCCTAAAGTTCCCATAGTGGGTTGCACCAAAAGCCACAACTAGCTTGCACCAAGTGAATTAGAAGCTAATGTATTTATTAACATGACACCATTCTAACAAAAGCAGATGTAAATTTGAGGTATACATTTGTCTCCGCCACTTACCCTAGTGGAGTCTCGGGCAAAACACGAGTAGCTGTGGGCCAGGCCCAAAGCCATAGGTACTGCCACTCGTGCATCTGGTCATACAGCTGTGCCTAAACCTGCCCATAGATGTTGAGATTTGTAAAAGATCAGATCCTGATCGTGAGACCGCGATCTTCTCAGAACGATCGTACGATCGTATGAATTTACCATCAACTAAAAAGACCAATTTGCCAGGAAAACAAAGGGGAGCTGCCTGCTTGGCCCTGCAAACATAGATAGATTGCAATGGGACTGACAAAGATTTTTTGACCTGGCCGATCAATTTCCTGACAGATGTCGACCGAAAAATCGTAAGATGTACGATCGTTCGAATCCCACTAACCGCACGATAATTTCGAAGGATCGGTCGGGCTTCCCTAAAATCGGTCATTCGGCAAGAATAATCGTAGCGTCTATGGGGAGCTGAAGTGATGTCAACGCATCCACTGACGTCAACGTTTGGCACCTAATCCAAAAATTGCCCAAGCTGGCTCTAAATCCCCAAATTTGTGCCTAAGCCTTGTGTATCACTGCCTGCCCTGACCTCTGCCTGTTTACCAACTACATTTTTGCCTTACCCTTGTCTATATTTCACTTTACTTCTTTCATGCTAAGGCTACCTCTTTTTGCCACAGTAGAACGTTCCAGGGCAAAGGCTTCTTTACAGACTGTAACAGGTGACTATATTTAGTAACTGCATGAATCAGAAGAAAGATGAATAGGGAGAAAATAAAAATATATGCAAAATAAAAATGAATAAAGTACATTATGACTCATTGCTTCTAAGTAGCTAGAATATACAGCAGAATAAGCCTTTGGTAACCTTTTGTTTTAGATGTACTTGATCATGCCAACTCTCACTGCACCCAGGATGGTTTTCTGTTCTCCACAGAAATTATTTGGGAATACCATGGCACTGTACAATACACTGTAACATTGCTTCCTTTAAATATTCTCTTCTTTTAAATACAGAAACTGGAGTGTCATTTTCCATAGTTGTACTGTATGGATTATTGTTATTCACTTTCAGACTGGTTCTCCTATGAAGAACCTAAATGGTATAGGTTTTTATATAAACCCATTGTGGTAATAAGGATATGGTGATGGGAAATCTGCTCGGCTAGGGGTCTCTAGATCCTGGACCCACAGGAATACTCATAGTAACATAGTAACATAGTAACATAGTAAGTAAGGTTGAAAAAAGACACATGTCCATCGAGTTCAACCTTTTTTTTATTTTTATTTTTTTATTATTATTAACTACCTATCTGCCAGTTGATCCAGAGGAAGGCAAAAAAACCCATCTGAAGCCTCTCCAATTTGCCTTAGAGGGGGAAAAATTCCTTCCTGACTCCAAAATGGCAATCGGACTAGTCCCTGGATCAACTTGGACTATGAGCTATTTCCCATAACCCTGTATTCCCTTACTTGCTAAAAAGCCATCCAACCCCTTCTTAAAGCTATCTAATGTATCAGCCTGTACAACTGATTCAGGGAGAGAATTCCACATCTTCACAGCTCTCACTGTAAAAAACCCCTTCCGAATATTTAGGTGGAACCTCTTTTCTTCTAATCGGAATGGGTGACCTCGTGTCAGCTGGAAAGACCTACTGGTAAATAAAGCATTAGAGAGATTATTATATGATCCCCTTATATATTTATACATAGTCATCATATCACCCCTTAAGCGCCTCTTCTCCAGCGTGAACATCTCCAATTTGGCCAGCCTTTCCTCATAGCTAAGATTTTCAATACCTTTTACCAGCTTAGTTGCCCTTCTCTGTACCCTCTCTAATACAATAATGTCCTGTTTGAGTGATGGAGACCAAAACTGAACGGCATATTCAAGATGGGGCCTTACAAGTGCTCTATACAGTGGAAGAATGACCCCCTCCTCCCTTGACTCTATGCCCCTTTTAATACAGCTCAAGACCTTATTTGCCCTTGATGCTGCTGACTGGCATTGCTTGCTACAGCCAAGTTTATCATCTACAAGGACTCCAAGGTCCTTTTCCATAATGGATTTGCCTAGTGCAGTCCCATTAAGGGTATAAGTGGCTTGGATATTTTTACATCCCAGGTGCATGACTTTACATTTATCAACATTGAATCTCATTTGCCACTTAGCTGCCCAGATTGCCAGTTTGTCAAGATCATGTTGCAAGGATGCCACATCCTGGATGGAATTAATTGGGCTGGATAATTTTGTGTCATCTGCAAACACTGATACATTACTTACAACACCCTCCCCTAAGTCATTAATGAACAAATTAAATAAAAGTGGACCCAATACTGAGCCCTGGGGGACCCCACTAAGAACCTTACTCCAAGTAGAGAATGTCCCATTAACAACCACCCTCTGTACCCGATCCTGTAGCCAGTTTCCTATCCACGTGCAAACGCCTTCATTAAGCCCAACAGACCTTAGTTTAGAAAGCAGTCGTTTGTGGGGCACAGTATAAAACGCTTTGGCAAAATCCAAATAGATCACATCTACTGCCCCCCCACTATCCAGAATCTTACTTACCACATCATAAAATGCAATCAAATTCGTCTGAAATGACCTATCCTTCATAAAGCCATGCTGATTGTTGCTCATAATGCCATTCATTAGGACAAAATTTTGAATGTGATCCCTTAACAAGCCTTCAAATAATTTGCCCACCACAGATGTCAAGCTTACTGGCCTATAATTGCCAGGCTGAGATCGTAATCCCTTTTTAAATATTGGAATAACATCAGCTTTTCTCCAATCCATAGGCACCATACCAGATGACAGTGAATCTGAGAAAATCAGAAATAAGGGCTGGTCTAAAACTGAACTAAGCTCTCTTAGAACCCAGGGGTGTATGCCATCAGGCCCTGGAGCCTTGTTTACATTAATTTGTATTAAAGCTTTTTGAATCATATCCTGAGTCAGCCACTGACTCAGTCATGCGACTCATTCAGCCATGATTCGGCCACACCAATCACATCATATTTTCCTTCCTACTCTTTGATGCACTGGTGGGCAAGTCTGGACCAATTCTTTTATTGATGAGTTCTTTTATCCAAATGTTTCCCCCAACTTTTAGACTGATAAATTGGGGGGGGGGGTATGTTACTTTATGGGAGATGTAGAAATAAAAGCAAATTCTTTATACAGTGTGGGGAATAGCTCAAAGTAGCGGGTAGGGCTCAGGTAAAACAGTTCTTACAGAGGAGACAGGAGGCTTAGGTTTGCAACAAAAGTGAAACAGGCTCCTGCCTGGGGTTTTATTGTTCAAACCGGACAACTTAAACAGGCACAAGTTCTGTGCTATAACAGTCAAATAATAAGGAAAACCTCACTGGTTTGCAGTGTTACAGTCCATAGGACTCCTTGCGGAGGTAACAAACATTTGCTCTTTTGAGTTGCAGTCAAACACACAGTTTGTTCACAAACACTTCACAGCGTGTGTTCAGAGGTTCTCTCTGACTCCCAGTACAACACACTCCCACTCCCCGCCAGGCTCCCTTATACAGCCCCACCTGCGGACTAATTGGGCAGCATACTGAACTATCCTTGCTCCAGGGTCCTAACCTGTCTTACCCTGGAGATTTAAAGGAGCCAATACCTCAGGCTGGGTGCTATATACCTCCCACCATATACAGGCAGCCTATTGGGACATAGCTCTTTGTCACATACCTCCCCCCTCTGTTCGAACCCCGGGTTTCGGACACCATTAGCCACCATACAGTGGACCCTTGACAAGGCATCTGCATTACCCTGCAGTTTGCCTGCTCGGTGTTCCACTGTAAAATTGAAATTCTGCAAGGAAAGGAACCAACGTGTGACCCTTGCATTTCTTTCTTTGTGACATCCAGGTTAAGGGAGAGTGGTCCGTAATGAGCACAAACTGGCAGCCCAGAAGATAGTACCGCAAAGCTTCCAGTGCCCATTTAATTGCTAAGCACTCCCGCTCAACAATACTATAATTTTTTTCTGCAGGGGTCAACTTCCTGCTCAAGTAGACCACTGGATGCTCTTCTCCCCCAACTAACTGTGACAATACCGCACCTAATCCAACACCAGAGGCATCAGTTTGCACAACAAATTTCTCTTTGAACTCTGGTGCGACCAACACTGGATCTTGGCATAAAACCACTTTCAAACCTTGGAATGCCTCCTCTGCCTCAGGACCCCACTTAATCATTGTGGACCCTTTCCCTTTGGTCAGGTCGGTCAAAGGAGCAGCCCTGCTTGCAAAATTTGGAATGAATCTGCAATAATAGCCCACCATACCAAGAAAAGTACGGACCTGCTTTTTAGTGAGCATCTGGGGCCAGTCTTTAATTGCCTCCAGTCTTTAATTGCCTCCACCTTGTTCACTTGAGGCTTGATAACACCTCTCCCTATAGTGTACCCCAGATAACGGGCTTCTTACAAACCTAGGGCACATTTCTTGGGATTTGCTGTCAGGCCTGCTTCTCTAATGGAATTTAGGACGGCCTGTACTCTGGGGAGGTGGCTTTGCCAATCCCTGCTAAAAATGACCACCAAATAAGCAGAGGCAAAATGTTGATGAGGTCTAAGAATTTGGTCCATCATTCTTTGAAATGTGGCTGGGGCCCCCTGGAGCCCGAATGGCATACGAACATACTGGAAGAGCACTTGTGGGGTAGAAAAGGCTGTTTTCTCTCTAGCTGTTTCTGACATTGGTACCTGCCAATACCCTCTAGTTAGGTCAAGAGTTGTTATGTACCTAGCAGGACCTAGTCGTTCAATCAACTCGTCAACCTTTGGCATAGGGTAAGCATCAAACTTTGAGACTTCATTTACCTTCCTGAAGTCATTGCAAAATCATATAGACCCATCTGGTTTAGGAACAAGCACAATGGGACTATTCCATTTACTGACAGACTTCTCAATTACCCCCAAATCCAGCATCCTCTGCACTTCCTCGTCCACTGCCTGTCTACGGGCCTCTGGGATCCGATAGGGCTTAAGGTGGACCCGAACCTGAGGATCAGTAATGACATCATGCTTTATCAAATTTGTACAACCTGGTATGTCAGAAAACACCTCAGTGTTTCTTTGCAGATACTCCCTGACTTCTTGCTTTTGTGGCTCTGACAAGGTTTCAGCTATTTTCACCTTTTGTATACCCTCCTGGGTAGGAGGAAGGGGTTGAACTATAGCCTTGAGGACTTCTTTGTCCTTCCAGGGTTTTATTAAGTTTACGTGGTAAAGCTGTTCTTTCTTCCTTTTATTTGGTTGGTAAACTTTATAGTTCACCTCACCTATTTTCTCGATTGTTTCATACGGGCCCTGCCACTTAGCCAGGAACTTGCTCTCAACTGTTGGGACAAGAACCAATACTCGGTCCCCAAGGTTGAAAGTTCGAACTTTAGCCGAACGGTTGTAAACCCGACTCTGGGCCTCCTGTGCTTGCTGCATGTGTTCCCTGACTATGGGCATGACTGCAGCAATTCTATCCTGCATGAGGGTAACATGTTCCACCACACTCTTATGGGGTGTTACCTCTTGCTCCCAGGTCTCTTTGGCTACATCCAAGAGACCCCTGGGGTGACGACCATACAATAGCTCAAAGGGCGAAAAGCCTGTGGATGACTTGGGCACCTCTCTAATGGCGAACATAAGGTATGGCAGGAGACAGTCCCAATCCCTCCCATCCTTATCTACCACCTTCTTTAACATGTTTTTCAGGGTTTTGTTAAAGCGCTCTACCAACCCATCAGTCTGGGGGTGATAAACAGAAGTTCTTAACTGTTTAATTTTCAACAGCTTACATAGTTCCTTCATAACCCGAGACATAAAGGGTGTACCCTGGTCTGTGAGGACTTCTTTAGGAATGCCAGTGCGGGTAAACATATAGAACAGCTCTTTAGCAATATTTTTGGAGGCTGTGTTTCTTAAAGGGACTGCCTCAGGATACCGCGTAGCATAATCCATAACTACGAGAATATACTGATGGCCCTGAGCTGACTTAACCAGTGGCCCTACCAAGTCCATTGCAATTCTTTCAAATGGGACCTCAATGATAGGCAATGGCACTAGAGGGCTACGGAAGTGAGGTACCAGGGCAGACAGTTGGCATTCTGGGCAAGAGTCACAATACCCCTTCACCTCAGCAAATATACCGGGCCAATAAAACCTTTGTAAAATTCGCTGTTGGGTTTTCTCCTGACGTAGGTGACCGCCCAGGGGGTGAGTGTGGGCCAGGTCCAAGACCATTCGCCTATAGGACTGGGGCACTAACAACTGCTCTACCACCCCCCCTTGGACTTTGTCAACCCGATACAGTAAATCTTGACTGACAGAAAAATGAGGGAAGACACTCTCAGCACCAGGTTCCTGAGGTTCACCATTAATTACCTTAACATTTTCCCAGGCCCTATTCAGTGTAGGGTCCCTCATTTGGGCTGTTCCAAAGTTAACCCGAGAGACCTCCAAATTTGGCATATCGGATGCTTCGGAGGGCTCCAAGGGCAACTCTGTTTCACCTGCTAGTACCTCTAGGGGAAAATGATCTGCTTCAAGCATGGTCTCCCCTTCAGTAACTACCTCTGAGTTAGGTTTACAAACCCCTGGTGCATCCTTAGGAATCCCTTTCTCAGACCCCTGTGGAGAACCTTCCTTTCTCCAGAGCTTCCAAAAGAGGGGAAAGTCTCATCCCAAAATTACACTATGCATCAAAACAGAGGAAACACCCACTTCATGACAGACAGAACCAGTAACAGTTTCAAATGTCACTATAACAGGGGGATAACTTTTACAGTCTCCATGAATACAGAGCACCCCAAGGCTACGTTCATTAACTTGGTCTGGGCTTACCAAACTGGCGTGCACCATTGTCACTAAGCTCCCGGAATCCAACAGAGCTTGAACAGACTTTCCACCCACCTTTACCACCGCCATATGCAAGTCAGTGTCTGTGGTGCACGCAGGGTGAGCAAACAATGACACCTGCTGAGTGACAATCCATGGGCTCTGCAGGTAGTGGGCACCTGGCAGCAACATGACCCCACTCATTACATTGCCAGCATTTCATTTGGCCTCGACCCTTGGTTGGAGGGGACATCTGAGTTTTGTCAGCTTCTTTAGACTATTCGATAGCCTTTTGGTCAGCCCCAGTATCCTGAGGCAACGAATCACTGGCTTTTCCTGGGGACCGTGCAGATGGATGTTTTGTGGCTGGCTTACGCTGTTGTGGAAACTAATGCGGACTAATTGGGCAGCATACTGAACTATCCTTGCTCCAGGGTCCTAACCTGTCTTACCCTGGAGATTTAAAGGAGCCAATACCTCAGGCTGGGTGCTATATACCTCCCATCATATACAGGCAGCCTATTGGGACATAGCTCTTTGTCACAACAGGTATAGGATCCGTTAACCGGAACCCGTTATCCAGAAAGCTCCAAATTACTGAAAGGTCGTCTCCCATTGACTCCATTTTAATCAAATAATCCTAATTTTTAAAATTGATTTCCTTTTTCGATGTAATAATAAAACAGAACAGTTTACTGGCTAAAATAGGCATATGTTAATGGATAGGGACCATTTGGGCTTGATCTCTACCACCACTGGGCTTTGAACCATGTTTACTAATGCTACAATTAATGTGACAGGGATCTCAGCCTCATAGTAATCCAAACGAAGCACAATATTATGAGGCATGGGATGCCTGTATAGTCCTCTATACATACAATTCATCAGATTAATGTTTATTACATATTTGCAAATGTTACAAAGATGTATTTAATAGATGTATATTTTAAATGTTATGTTCCTTTAAACACAGAATTATTGTTACCACAGGAAAACAGTTTGCTAAATCTTTTTAACGTTGAAGAGTTTTTTGGGTTTTTTTTTTTTAAATACATTTATTGCTGCAAATGGTGGTGTGAAATTTATTCAGCTACTCTGCTCAAAATACCATATGTGAGATATAAAACACATATGTTAGGTTTTGAAGGCAAAACACAAATGCCTATCTATGATATAACTGCAAGAATGATGTATAGCCCGAACACTACCATGTTTTATGTAAGTAAATGTTTGTTTAGTGTTTAAAGTTAGCTTTGTATTGTTTTCTTCTTTAAACATTAGATTAGTATCAATGATTTAATTAATTCATTTATTAATATAAACAAATTACTGTGAAATGCACCTTTTTTACGCCCATTAAGATAATAAAAATGTAATATTATAGTTGCTGGACAGACAATAATAACAATAAGATATCATTATAATAATATATTCAATTAAATTACCCTTTAAGGGCAATACTAAAACAAGTATTACTTCACTTCATTAAGGGGTGGTTCACCTTAAATCTAACTTTTAGTATGTTATAGAATGGCTAATTCTAAGTAACCTTCCAATTAGCCTTCATTTTTTTCTGCACTCACACCACAAACAGAGTCGCTTGTTGTATGCAAAAGCTCATTTAGACAAGCCACAGTCATTTTGGAACAAAGTGCTTTGGACTGATGAGACAAAAATTTTTTGGTCATAACAAAAAGCGCTTTGCATGGCGAAAGAAGAACACCACATTCCAAGGAAAACACCTACTATCTACTGTCAAATTTGGCGGAGGTTCCATCATGCTGTGGGACTGTGTGGCTAGTTCAGGGACTGGGGCCCTTGTTAAAGTCGAGGGTCCGATGAATTCAACCCAATATCAACAAATTCTTCAGGATAATGTTCAAGCATCAGTCACAAAGTTGAAGTTATGCAGGGGTTGGATATACCAACAAGACAATGACCCTAAACACATTTTGAAATCTACAAAGGCATTTATGCAGAGGGAGAAGTACAATATTCTGGAATGGCCATCACAGTCCCCCGACTTGAATATCTTGAAAAATCTATGGGATGATTTGAAGCAGGCTGTCCATGCTCGGCAGCCATCAAATTTAACTGGGCTCACTAAGTATTTTGTATCTTTTGTTTATTTTTTTTCTTTTGTAATAAATGTATTTATTTTTTTCAATTGGGTGTGCAATCCGTTTTTTGACTTTTTATATGTTATTTTTTGGATACCCTTATGGGGAGCCTCCCCACATTCAAATTTTGAGGGTATGCGCCTTCGTTCCGGTTTCTATCATATTTAACTGGACTGGAGAGATTGTGTATGGACGAATGGTCAAAAATACTGCCATCCAGAATCCAGACATTTATTAAAGGCTATAGGAGGTGTCTAGAGGTGTCTAGAGGCTCAACTAAGTATTGATGTAATATCTCTGTTGGGGTGCCCAAATTTACGCACCTGTCTTATTTTGTTATGATGCATTTTGCATACTTTCTGTTAATCCAATAAACTTTATGTCACTGCTGAAATACTACTGTATTCCATAAGGCATTTTATATATTAAAAGGAAGTTGCTAGTTTGATAAACAAAACTCCAAAGAATTAAGAGGGGCCTGTGTTTCCAAATAAACTCCGAATAGATCTTCTCACAATTTGTATTTTCTAAAAAGTTTTATTTAATAAAGAAAATGCAATTAGTAACAAAGTTGACAGAGACAAAAAAATAGACTACAACACGTTAAAGTGGACAGACTGTAAAATGTAAATAATCCATTCTGCAAGCTTTATAGAGCACACTAAACCTCATTGAAGTGACCTTTGCCAAATGGCACCAAAATCTATATTAGTTTTCAGTGTTAGGCCCAATCAATAACACTCTCACTAGAAGTAATCCGGCTACATTTAGAACAGCACTGAGAGGATCTTTTGACATTGTTTGATATGTTGGTAAAGTCTAAACTTGCATATAGGAACCATTATGCAAATGTGCCTTTTCTTAACAACCTTGAAGTCAGTTCTACAAAAGAACATATCTAGCTGAATTGTTAGAAACAGTAGAAATAATAATGTAACATAACTTATTAATTTTTAACACTATGTCAAATATTTCTGATTTTGCATTGTACTCCTTCAGATGTAATATGAGTTACATCCTTTTGCTATGTCTGTCACTTGACACACTTATTGCTGGGGATTATCAATCAGAATTTGGGGAAGGATACTATACAAATTTATGTCCAACACCTGAATTCTTGTTCATATCCAGTACCAGGGAAACCTGACAATTATATAATATGCAACTCTCACTATAGACCTTTAGTACTGTATATCACTGTTGTCTTTAAAGAGCTGCATTTTTATTGTATAACTGGACAATCTAACTTTTTCTTTTCTACTGATTATTTTTCCTTATTTAAAGGTTGTAATTGTTTGAAGTTGTCACATTAAAATCATTGTGCTTGTTTTTCCAGAGTCAACAGGGTATTTTAAAAGGTTTAAAATAGTTTTGCAAGTTTCGGCACTGGCAAAAATCCTGAGGAACAGCACCAAAAATTCACCACACTGTAAATTTTGTGTGTAACAAAAATGACAAATTTGCCAAAATGTTGCATAGTTGACAAAAATGTTGTAGTTGACAAAAAGTCACCCATAGACGCTAATGTATTGTGAAATGTTTTTTTGAAACAAAAATTTCACTGTTTCAAAAATGTCGTCCATAGACCTTAATGTGTTTTGCAAATATTTTGCTGTTTTGCAAATATTCTCATACTTCCACCAATTTTTTGGCAAAGCAAAACAGGACAAATTTGCTCATCATTAATTTAAAGGAAAAATATGTGTTTAATTTGAGATTTTAAATATACATACTATATGTGTGTGCAAAGATTGCAGGGCTCACTCCAGGCATTTTTTTTTTTAAAAAAGTCAATATTTCAGTTCTGGGACATTCTTCTCCAAAAAAAAAAGTCACTAGATAGAGAGCATTCAGTGGCATGTGCATAGACCATGCTGTATTTATGAGAATACATATTTCTTTGCCTTTTGCACTTTTTTTGTACTTTGCTCACATCTCCACTATTAATAAATATGTGTTTTTTTGGTGTCTCTACTTTTTTAACGTCTTGTTACATTCTCCTCTAGATACTATTCAATTGTCTTACTTTAATCCTATGTTTAACAGCCAGGTAACATATTCATGTGTATGCCTAACTTCTAGGCATGCAGTTGAGTATAGGAAACAAAGAGAGAATTTATAGGAGCTGGATCTACCCACAATGTAGCATTGACCAGCTGCCATTTTGCCAGTGCTCAAATTAATCTGCATGTTAGTACTACATTTTGGCCAAATCATTTAACATGAGTCCTACACTGCCTACTGTGTACTAAATATATTCTTTTACATTACCCCACAACTTTGAATAATGAAATATAAATGATCATTATTTAGCTTATGACTAATTGCCCCTGAGGCGTAAGGCCATCCTCTGAGATGTTTTTGCGTAATAAAACTTTTTATTTGCATCTATTTTGGAGTGAAGTCCAGTTTCTGTGCCAGCTTACCATGGAATTCTACCTGTCTGATACTACCTCCCCAAGCTGAAGGTCTGGGGCTTGAGCACCTGGACCCCCTGTTAGTATTGGTAAGTGTACCTTACCACTCACTGTTTTTGCAATATTGGATTTTCTCCTTATCCCCTACCCCATTAAATTTTATCAAATTATGTAAGGTCATGTGCTACATCAAGCACCCTCATTTAACATGAGTGCTACACTGCCTACTGTGTACTAAATATAACTGATTACTATATTCTTTTACATTAGCCCACAACTTTGAATAATGAAATATAAATTATCATTATAAGAATGTGTTGCTAGGATCACAAAAGTGTCCTTATGCAGTTAGACTTAAACTTTTTGATTATCTGAATTTATATATAATCTGTAAGCAGGCAAAGTATGGCACACCCAGGGAGCATAGGGCAGGCAGAGTATGGCACACCCATGGAGCATAGGGCAGGCACAGTATGGCACACAAAAGAAGTATATGGCAAGCAGAGTATGGCACACACAGGGAGCATAGCTCAGACAGAACAGGAGAGAGGGAAACCTCTCTCAGGACCACTCTAAGATGTGCTACATACAATGAAACAGTGCTGATGCCCCTTCAGCAGTTTGTATGAGTATGAACAGGTGAACAATGTGGGCAGTTTCAATCTGAGACTGAGGTGTGAACAGTCCAGGGCTTTATGGTGTGCACAATAGAGGTGTTACAAGTGTGAACAATGCAGGGGAGTACAGTCTGAATTTGAGGTTTAAACTATTCAGGTGACAGTCAATCTTTGTAGTGATACCTTTTTAATGCTTACACATGGTAAGCAGAAACAGCAGGCAGACTTTCAAGTGGGGTGGGGAGCACCACCCATGAATTTACAGATATCAGACTGAGAATGCACACCCATGAGAAGAAATAAGAAGCAGGAAGAGGATCACTCTGTGGTGCTCGCTGAGAGGAACCCCTAAACGGTGTACTTTTCTGATGATAAGAGCGCCAGACCGGGGTATGAGGTAAGTGAAAACAATCAATGTAAGCTGTCTAACTTTTGCCACCCCTCCAGTGATTGATGACTTTCCTTTAACTTTTCAATTTGAAAGGAATTTGTATTAGTCTGGTTGTCTAAAATAAATTGAAATATCAATGATTTTCCTGATACATCATTTATAAACGTCTAGGGTAAGGAGCAGTGGCGGAACTACCGGGAGAGCAGGGGGTGCGAGCGGGCCAGAGCCGGCCCCCCCTCAGGGCCTCCCAGCAGTCCGTGCGCCACTGAGAAATGCGGCCGTACGGAGGGGGCGGGGCCCGGCTGAGTGTCACGCACCAGGGCCCGTCTCCCTCTAGGATCGCTACTGGTAAGGAGACTGGTAGGTAGAAACATTAGAGACTATTCTAAATAAATTAGGGTGGGTGGATAATTCTGGAATCTGAAAAGGTATATGGTAATATTAATATGGAGTGTACATATATTTATATCCAGCTGTACTATCATCATGAAGAAATAATGTAAAGTTGTTAAAGTTAGAAAGTGAGGAAGGTAGCTACAACACTCACTTTTTAAGTAACTTAGTTATGAAACCTTTAGCCTCCCCCCAAATGCAGGGTATAGCAGAACTGAAAGATTCCATACAGAGATGCTTTATTCCTAGCTGCTATCTCCACACATTCTGTTCTTCCCCTTCATATCCCCTTCTCTTGTCCATAGCCCCTTCTTGTGTCATATCCTTTTTTTATTACTCAACCCAAAGCTACACTGCTAATGCATATATGGAAGGAACAATATTACAGGTGGAATAACAACATATTTATGTTGTTTTTTTTAATTTGGGCATATAAGAAAGGATTCTAAACCAGAAACTTTATGAGGGTTATTCATCAAAATCGGAATATTTCTGATTATTTAATTTAAAAAAAAGTCTGACCAAACTAGACTCCACAATTTGACCGTATTTATTATTTAAAAAGATTGATTTAATCAGATCAGGGGAAAACTCTATAAAATCGTGTGAAACGTCGAATTGTACTATTTTTTCTGATTTTTTTCCCGAATCATATAATATAAAATCAAATTATTCAAATTTTTGCCAGAAAAGCCCGAAATAGTTGGACTTTTGGGCTAATTCCAGCAGACCACAGAAACTTCCAAATAGGACAGGGGCCTCTCCCATTCGTACCAGGGGTCCACCGGGACTACTTCCTCAGGTCCCCCCTCGCCCCCCCCCATGCGCATGCATGTGAGCACGTGCACGAGAACTGTATTGCCTGACCCTGGCTGTACTGCAATTGCAAGGCCTATTTACTAAAAATTTCCAACAAAACTGTGTGACAGTTCGAAACGTGCGAATGACTTTTTTGAGTTGTCGCCACAACAATTTAAATTTATCGGATTATTGAGTGAAACCAATATAATAATAATTTTGACAGATTTACGCAGACAGATTTGAATTTTTAGCCGTTTCTGAACATAGTAAATCTCGGAAAATTCTAGTTTATTTTGTCCTTTAATTATTAAATTTTTCCCCTTTAACAACTTAACCAGAAAAATTTGAGGTTCAATAAATAGGCCCTAACAGTGTTTAAAATATTAACTTCTCCCATGTGAAAAATATTTAGCAACAGTCATAAATATACTGTATATGGGCGCCTGAACCATAGAATTTATTCGGTGAGCATATAAAGGAGCCACATGAATGTATATTAATGCGATCATTTTCAGAAACACAAACAAATAATTAATTGTGTTTGAAGCACAAAAAACCCATTTACTAGGGTCAAAATTACCCTAGCAACCATGCAGTGATTTGAATAAAAGACTGGAATATAAATAGGAGAGGTCCTATATAGAAAGATGAGTAATAAACATAATAACAATAACAATCCATTTGTAGCTTTACAGAGGATTTGAAAACTGGAAAGAGTCAGAAGAATAAGGCAAATAATTAAAAAACGAATTAGTCATTCTATAACATACTAAAAGTTAACAAGTTGAACTGCTCCTTTAAACATATACTGTACATGTATTAAATATATGTACTGTGAGTAAACCATCTTATGAAAATAAATGCCAGACCCCCTATAGTTAAACATATTGTCAAATATAGCAGAACATTGCTTTAAAAAGGCCATCATGTTTAATTTCCCATTCAGCTAAATAAAATATTATTTCATACATACATGTACAGTTATGATTCATGTATTTTTCTTTTTAATTTTGACAATTGTGTACATCAGTGTTCATTTCCCATGAAAACTGAGGGGTGTTTTTCAACAAGCTCTTGCAGGGTTTGTTGACCCAGTTCCTTTTCTAAAAATAGTTGTTAGACCGCCAACTTACAGCCTTTTATAGGCAATCTAATGTAGTGTGATCCTGTGCCTTTTAAATAAGAAAGTCACCCCTAGAAAGCTAGGCATATAAATAATAAAATGGAATGGAAATGGGTTATCCCCATTTGTTTCTGTCTTACGGAAGGCTTCCACTCAGTCCAGTCCAGTTTCTTATTCCTGAGGGAGTGTTACATGCCTAGAAGCCTAATTAAGGAAGGCAAGGTTAAATCCCTCTGTGGAACTGCTTAGAGGACAGAATTTTAAGAATGAAAATTGTGCAGTATAAAGAACTTTGCTGTTAAATTGGATTCTAGACTGGCGAGGTATATTTGCCATTTTGCTATATATTCAGCACAAGCAGGAGTTTTTGTGAATTCTTGTATTTTTATACATATACTGCCTGCTACACATACAATTTTTTCTGTTTTATTTTTGCATTTTAACAAAAATTAGAACAACAAAAATAGGGTGTGGTAACAAACTAGTGTGGGAAAAGGCAAGAGGTGGCTATTATGGGGGTCACAGGGGGAATGGGCTACCCAATGGTGGGTCTGTTGGCCCTTGTTGTCCCGAGGGGTTTAAGTAGAGTCCTGGTCAGTGGTGGTTTTTTGGAAGGAGGTCCATGCATCATACATTTTGTCAAATTTCTTTGACAAATTTGTACCCGAGTATGTCAGGTTATAAATAGGAAGTTCGTTGTTGACCAATTTTTTCCATAATGATATAGAGGGTGGTTCTTGGAGCTTCCATTTGAGTGCTATGGCCTTTCTTGCATAAAAAAACGAGCAGTCTAAAAAGTTGTCACTTGTGTTGGCGTGGTATTAACTGACCAATATGCCCCAATATACTATTGTGTGCCAATCGCCATCCTTACTTTTGTTTTTTATTTCTCTTTCAGCTTATGATTTATGAACAACTTAAGGTTAACATAGAAGATTTACTTGCACCAAGCTCTATTGTGTCCATCTTGTTTGTCTGATGAATCATGAGCAACCAAAGGCTGATTAATGCACAAGCTCCCCTAGGCCCAGTGTGTGCAGAGGCTCATCTTGCCTTTTTAGTTATCATGTCTATTTTCTTTTAATATTTATTTTTATTTGTGCTGCTGGGTCCAGTCAGGTGCACCTGCTGGAAGAAGAAGGCAGGCAAGGTGCGTGCTTGTGTGCATCCAGATGCATGCAGATCCAGTGCCGTCACTGGAAGACACAGAACTTGACCTGGTGTAGAGAACTTGGGTACACGTGTGCCTGGACCTAAACACATCTGGACCCAGTAGTAGCATAGAATGAAGTCCCATGGATGTAGCCTATGGGCCCCACATCTCATTAATCTGCCCCTGTGCCCAACTATGTATGCTTTTATAAAGTAACAATGTGTAATTGCAAGCCCTTTTACACATTGGAAACAAGTAAAATGAGGGGAAACTTGAAAATCAGGGGATGTAAAATCGAGGTTCCACTGTATATGTATATATATTTGTGTTAGCATGCAGACTGAATTGAGTCAGACGTATGTGAGCAGCACTGACAAACTATTTGTCATGCCTTCCACATTTGAAATTGATATTTACTATCAAGAAGGACAAAAGTTTGATATTCAATGACCACAGAAAATATACCAGTTTAAATAGTCTTTAACAGAAAGTCTGTTACTAAAGATTTGTCTTAAGCTAGAAGTGAGAGTTTTTTCAGTACATTAAAAAAATATCTGTCTATGCCCTACGTGGTTGGGCCCGACTATGTATACCATGGAAAAACATCCAGTGTGTAAAAGGATTTCATTGGGGCGCTATGGAATGTAGCCAAAAACAACCATCATACAACATTAAACCTTGATAGTTTAAATTACACCAATTTGGCCAACCTTTGATGTTATTGAAATCTTCTGTATGTTGAGTCAATGGTCCAATTGCTTTTGAAATGAAGTGATTGTGTTATGCAATCTTTTTGTGCAACCCACTGAATTAAAGCTGAAAGTCTGCAGGTCAACTGCATCTGAGTTGTTTCATTTGAAATTCATTGTGGTAATGTTTAGAACCGAAATTAGAATAAAAGTTGTCTCTATCCAAAGATTTATGGGCCAAACTGTATCTCATGGACTACCATATGCACTAGTACCAGATCTAGAATCAGAGCAAGTTTTCATGGTTTTAACAACATTATTTACCAGCATTTCAAGATAACTGCATCTCATTCAAAGAACATCAAACTTTTTTACCCAATCCTGAATGCAAGTTTTACTGTAGATGATGAATTACTCAGATTTTGATGCAACCATCATGCAAGGACATGGGCATCCACGTCCACTCCTATCATTTGCACATTATTCAGTACTGAGTACCTACAGGAACAACATGGAAAGGGATCCCTAAATTGTGGGCCTTCTCAAATATACAGGACCCTTATGTGCCAATACAAGCCGTATTGTGTGCCTAATATGCAATTAGTGCACAGCATGACTATAGCTGGAAATGCCTAAGGCAGAATGCAAGAGGGTGTAAGTGGGAACAGGTGCTATGTGAATTGTTTTAAAGAGACCTACTATTGTTTCAAAATGACAAATAATCCAATATATATTGCTGCTTCTGGTGGGTATTTCTTAGTGCAGCTAAGTTAATTATCCACATCTAACTTTACTACCTTCTTCATTAAGGTTTTACCTAACTTAGTGCCCCCCCCACCTGAGAGTCTTGGAGGAGTAGTAGGTGGGGTTCAGCTTAAAAGACAGTTAGGGATAGATTGATTTTTTCTTTAAAATATGCACATTTACTCTATATACAGTATAAGCTTGAAGGTTAATGATGATAGATTGGGTAAAATGTGTTTAATATCCTAGTTATCCTTGCAACTGTAGTTAAATGGCTGATACGCCAATGTTTTCTGATATCTATAAACTCTAACCAAAAAGATAAATACTGTATCTAGTGGGCGACGGAAAAAGTCAAACAACTATTGCATTTAGTAACCCTATAAGTATTGCTACATCCCAAGTGATGTCCAGATGTTATGTTGTCAAGATTTTCTGCAAGTTTGACACATCATAGATGCATTTAGTGATTCTGTACAGTTTTTTTTATCATCGTCAGACACAGATATATTGCTTTCAGTGCTCTTTTTCAAACCATTAACAGACAGATTAAACAAATGTCAAACCAATGCAGAACCCTGCTGCATACCAATTATTTACTATGATTTCTTTTAGACAGATGGCAAAACAGTATGCAACTATTACTTTCTATGCTACAGCTTTAGATCTCTAGGCTACTGAGTGATAAAAGGGGGTGGCTGTATAAAGACTGGTTGACATTTTAATAAATTTTACTGATCTGAGTGGGATGGAGTAAACTGCTTGGTCAGGCATCCAAGGAAAGAAAATTATGAAAACTGCATAATACTATTAAACTTTATGAAAACAACATAAACTTTAGAATTTTAAGCTAAATACAACAGAGAAAATCAGTATTCTTTATTTTATGTATTTTTTATTTTACTTTATTGTTTTTTAACACACATTATAGTATTGGCATGGGATCTGTTATCAGGAATTTGCTTATCCAAAAAGGTCTGAATTAGGGGATAGCCATCTCCCACAGAGTCCTTTTTAAATAAATCTAACTTAAAAAGGATTTCCTTTTTATCTCTAATAATAAAACAGTACCTGGTATATGAGGGTAACTAAGCTGCATAAATTCAGATGGTGTCAAACAATCCTATTGGGTTTATTAATGTTTAAATTACTTTTAGCAGACTTAACCCTTTAAGTGCCAGCAGAATTTCACATTTCTGGTACGCGAAATGCCAGACGTTTTTTAAGCATTTGGTACTTGTTCAGTTTAACAAGGTTTTTCTGTAGGAAAACCTCCATGAAACTAGGAAAATTATATATTGTTTTTTTCGTTATAAATTGGACTTTGACATGCAAGTGTAATTTTGCAACTTTTCTGGAGATTTAGTGTGTATTTTGGGTGAAATATGTAAAAAAAAAATAAAATTATTAAAAAATTGAGTATATCTTGAGTTTTTTTTCCACAGAAAAGTTGATTTTACGAGCATTTTTTTTGTGTTTGTAAAAGCCGTGATCCTGCCAAGTCCAACGATACCAAATATGTATCAGTAACCCACTTTTTTTGTCCAGGAGTAACCCCCAAACTAAATCAGCATTTTCTAGAATTTTACACCAGAACAAAGTAGATAAGCACATGTAACAGTTGATGCAGCATAACTTATATGTAAATTTAAATTATCCCTTCAAGTTTGGTATTTTTAGAAACAACAGACCTTCAGGTTTGTAGGGGTGCTGTATTTTTTACTCAAAATTGAAATACATTTTACCAGCGCATCATGAAATTTAGAGCTTTTTTGTTGCATTTTTAGTTTTTTTCTAAAATGTAAACTTAGACGCAGGATCAAATGTAAATCTGACAAAACAACACGGTTATAAATGTTGAAACCACAGACAATTTGAAAGACAAACTTCTCATGAATAAAACAATACCCCATATGTATGGATACACATAGAGACGCAGCCACCAAACACCCCAAAACAGGAGCAATGCATAAGGGCAATTGCAGTTGAAAATCTGGGGACTGCGCTCTATGTGTACTACTTGCAGTTTTTCCATCTAAACACCCCCAAAATGTGAAATAACCCCCACAAACCATACATTACCGAAAAGTACACTTCTTCAGCTATTCAAAGATGCCATTCTCGCTTTTCTACACGGAGAATTGTGGCCGCAGTCCTTCGTAGAAGTCCGAGACTTGGCCTGAAATAAAGGAAAAAAGATATACAAAGCTAGATTTCTCCCTAACTATCCATGGTAACTACCAAAAACCTGCTCAATAACAATCTGCAAGTCCCCCTGAATGAAATGATACCCCCTATGTATGGATACACATAGAGACGCAGCCACCAAACACCCCAAAACAGGAGCAATGCAGAAGGGCAATTGCAGTTGAAAATCTGGGGGCTGCGCTCTATGTGTACTACTTGCGGTTTTTCAGTCTAAACACCCCCAAACTCTGAAATAACCCCCACAAACCATATATTATCGTAAAGTGCACTTCTTCAGCTATTCAAAGACGCCATTCTTGCTTTTCTACACGGAGAATTGTGGCCGCAGTCCTTCGTAGAAGTCCGAGACTTGGTCTGAAATAAAGGAAAAAAGATATACAAAGCTAGATTTCTCCCTAACTATCCATGGTAACTACCTAAAACCTGCTCAATAACAATCTGCAAGTCCCCCTGAATGAAATGATACCCCCTATGTATGGATACACATAGAGACGCAGCCACCAAACACCCCAAAACAGGAGCAATGCAGAAGGACAATTGCAGTTGAAAATCTGGGGGCTGCGCTCTATGTGTACTACTTGTGGTTTTTCAGTCTAAACACCCCCAAACTCTGAAATAACCCCCACAAACTATATATTACCGTAAAGTGCACTTCTTCAGCTATTCAAAGACGCCATTCTTGCTTTTCTACACGGAGAATTGTGGCCGCAGTCCTTCGTAGAAGTCCGAGACTTGGTCTGAAATAAAGGAAAACAGATATACAAAGCTAGATTTCTCCCTAACTATCCATGGTAACTACCAAAAACCTGCTCAATAACAATCTGCAAGTCCCCCTGAATGAAATGATACCCCCTATGTATGGATACACATAGAGACGCAGCCACCAAACACCCCAAAACAGGAGCAATGCAGAAGGGCAATTGCAGTTGAAAATCTGGGGGCTGCGCTCTATGTGTACTACTTGTGGTTTTTCAGTCTAAACACCCCCAAACTCTGAAATAACCCCCACAAACTATATATTGCCGTAAAGTGCACTTCTTCAGCTATTCAAAGACGCCATTCTTGCTTTTCTACATGGAGAATTGTGGCCGCAGTCCTTCGCAGAAGTCCGAGACTTGGTCTGAAATAAAGGAAAAAAGATATACAAAGCTAGATTTCTCCCTAACTATCCATGGTAACTACCTAAAACCTGCTCAATAACAATCTGCAAGTCCCCCTGAATGAAACGATACCCCCTATGTATGGATACACATAGAGACGCAGCCACCAAACACCCCAAAACAGGAGCAATGCAGAAGGGCAATTGCAGTTGAAAATCTGGGGGCTGCGCTCTATGTTTACTACTTGTGGTTTTTCAGTCTAAACACCCCTAAACTCTGAAATAACCCCCACAAACCATATATTACCGTAAAGTACACTTCTTCAGCTATTCAAAGACGCCATTCTTGCTTTTCTAGACGGAGAATTGTGGCCGCAGTCCTTCGTAGAAGTCCGAGACTTGGTCTGAAATAAAGGAAAAAAGATATACAAAGCTAGATTTCTCCCTAACTATCCATGGTAACTACCAAAAACCTGCTCAATAACAATCTGCAAGTCCCCCTGAATGAAATGATACCCCCTATGTATGGATACACATAGAGACGCAGCCACCAAACACCCCAAAACAGGAGCAATGCAGAAGGACAATTGCAGTTGAAAATCTGGGGGCTGCGCTCTATGTGTACTACTAGTGGTTTTTCAGTCTAAACACCCCCAAACTCTGAAATAACCCCCACAAACTATATATTACCGTAAAGTGCACTTCTTCAGCTATTCAAAGACGCCATTCTTGCTTTTTTACACGGAGAATTGTGGCCGCAGTCCTTCGTAGAAGTCCGAGACTTGGTCTGAAATAAAGGAAAACAGATATACAAAGCTAGATTTCTCCCTAACTATCCATGGTAACTACCAAAAACCTGCTCAATAACAATCTGCAAGTCCCCCTGAATGAAACGATACCCCCTATGTATGGATACACATAGAGACGCAGCCACCAAACACCCCAAAACAGGAGCAATGCAGAAGGGCAATTGCAGTTGAAAATCTGGGGGCTGCGCTCTATGTGTACTACTAGTGGTTTTTCAGTCTAAACACCCCCAAACTCTGAAATAACCCCCACAAACTATATATTACCGTAAAGTGCACTTCTTCAGCTATTCAAAGACGCCATTCTTGCTTTTTTACACGGAGAATTGTGGCCGCAGTCCTTCGTAGAAGTCCGAGACTTGGTCTGAAATAAAGGAAAACAGATATACAAAGCTAGATTTCTCCCTAACTATCCATGGTAACTACCAAAAACCTGCTCAATAACAATCTGCAAGTCCCCCTGAATGAAATGATACCCCCTATGTATGGATACACATAGAGACGCAGCCACCAAACACCCCAAAACAGGAGCAATGCAGAAGGGCAATTGCAGTTGAAAATCTGGGGGCTGCGCTCTATGTGTACTACTTGTGGTTTTTCAGTCTAAACACCCCCAAACTCTGAAATAACCCCCACAAACTATATATTACCGTAAAGTACACTTCTTCAGCTATTCAAAGACGCCATTCTTGCTTTTCTACACGGAGAATTGTGGCCGCAGTCCTTCGTAGAAGTCCGAGACTTGGTCTGAAATAAAGGAAAAAAGATATACAAAGCTAGATTTCTCCCTAACTATCCATGGTAACTACCTAAAACCTGCTCAATAACAATCTGCAAGTCCCCCTGAATGAAACGATACCCCCTATGTATGGATACACATAGAGACGCAGCCACCAAACACCCCAAAACAGGAGCAATGCAGAAGGGCAATTGCAGTTGAAAATCTGGGGGCTGCGCTCTATGTTTACTACTTGTGGTTTTTCAGTCTAAACACCCCTAAACTCTGAAATAACCCCACAAACCATATATTACCGTAAAGTACACTTCTTCAGCTATTCAAAGACGCCATTCTTGCTTTTCTACACGGAGAATTGTGGCCGCAGTCCTTCGCAGAAGTCCGAGACTTGGTCTGAAATAAAGGAAAAAAGATATACAAAGCTAGATTTCTCCCTAACTATCCATGGTAACTACCTAAAACCTGCTCAATAACAATCTGCAAGTCCCCCTGAATGAAACGATACCCCCTATGTATGGATACACATAGAGACGCAGCCACCAAACACCCCAAAACAGGAGCAATGCAGAAGGGCAATTGCAGTTGAAAATCTGGGGGCTGCGCTCTATGTGTACTACTTGTGGTTTTTCAGTCTAAACACCCCTAAACTCTGAAATAACCCCCACAAACCATATATTACCGTAAAGTACACTTCTTCAGCTATTCAAAGACGCCATTCTTGCTTTTCTACACGGAGAATTGTGGCCGCAGTCCTTCGCAGAAGTCCGAGACTTGGTCTGAAATAAAGGAAAAAAGATATACAAAGCTAGATTTCTCCCTAACTATCCATGGTAACTACCTAAAACCTGCTCAATAACAATCTGCAAGTCCCCCTGAATGAAACGATACCCCCTATGTATGGATACACATAGAGACGCAGCCACCAAACACCCCAAAACAGGAGCAATGCAGAAGGGCAATTGCAGTTGAAAATCTGGGGGCTGCGCTCTATGTGTACTACTTGTGGTTTTTCAGTCTAAACACCCCTAAACTCTGAAATAACCCCCACAAACCATATATTACCGTAAAGTACACTTCTTCAGCTATTGAAAGACGCCATTCTTGCTTTTCTACACGGAGAATTGTGGCCGCAGTCCTTCGCAGAAGTCCGAGACTTGGTCTGAAATAAAGGAAAAAAGATATACAAAGCTAGATTTCTCCCTAACTATCCATGGTAACTACCAAAAACTTGCTCAATAACAATCTACAAGTCCCCCTGAATGAAATGATACCCCCTATGTATGGATACACATAGAGACACAGCCACCAAACACCCCAAAACAGGGACAATGCATAATATTGGGGCTGCGAATTTATATGAGGTTCTCAACTTTTCTCATCCTAAACTGCACCTTTTCTGTTAAACCCCCACAAACCATATATTTTTGAAAAGTACACTTCATTAGATATTCAAAGATGCCATTCTTACTTTTCTACACGGAGAATTGTGGCCGCAGTCCTTCGTAGAAGTCCGAGACTTGGTCTGAAATAAAGGAAAAAAGATATACAAAGCTAGATTTCTCCCTAAGTATCCATGGTAACTACCAAAAACCTGCTCAATAACAATCTGCAAGTCCCCCTGAATGAAATGATACCCCCTATGTATGGATACACATAGAGACACAGCCACCAAACACTCCAAAACAGGGACAATGCATAATATTGGGGCTGCGAATTTATACGAGGTTCTCAACTTTTCTAATCCTAAACTGCACCTTTTCTGTTAAATAACCCCCACAAACCATATATTTTTGAAAAGTACACTTCATTAGATATTCAAAGATGCCATTCTTACTTTTCTACACGGAGAATTGTGGCCGCAGTCCTTCGTAGAAATCCGAGACTTGGTCTGAAATAAAGGAAAAAAAGATATACAAACTTAGATTTCCCCCTAAGTTTCCATGGTAACTAACAAAAACCTGCTCAATAACAATCTGCAAGTCCCCCTGAATAAAATGATACCCCATATGTATGCATAAACATAGAGACACAGCCACCAAACATCCCAAAACAGGGACAATGCGTAATATTGGTGCTGTGAATTTAGGTGCATGTATCCATATATCATCTGAAACTGTCCCTTACTGATGAAATAACCCCCAAAAACTAAGATTTCTTGAAAATAAACACCTTCAACTATTCAGAGATGCCATTCATGCTTTACTGCTTGGAGAATTTTGGCCACATTCTGCATTGTAGAACTCTGCTTTGGTCTGAAATAAAGGAAAAGATAGTATACAAAGTTAAGATTTATCTCCCAGGGAATTTTGGGACCACTTTATGGATCTGCATCTGGGTGCTACTACCCCAAAATATATTTCACTCACCTATTCGGATATATTGTAGTGGAGTGTCTTTGAGTTCCATCTGTCCTGTGGTGTTACGATACGAATTCCTTTGCTTCTTCCTACACTATTTCGCCAATGACAAAATCTGTACCACATTTACAAATACATTTTCCAACAGAAACCATAGTAAATTTGGCCCATAAATTATGCAAGTGTCCTAAGAAGTTTAGGAATTTAGGTGGCAACAATGAGGATTGGGGCATTAGCAGCTGAAATACTCACAAATCCAGAGATACCTAAATCTACAAAAACAAATGCAAATGTTGCTCAGAAATACAGACAAAACTATAGATAACTGCGCTGATAGACGAGCTTTTGAGGTGCCAGTAAAATAAAAGACTTGTAGCATCAGCATTAGAGATGCACATCATCCCACGTATTCATCACGCACCACAAGTTCTATCGTGTGCCCTCTCGCCAACCAGCACCTCATTTTGCTATTTACCACCAGCGCAATAGAAGTGCTATCCATAACACAACTGGTCTAAAACACCATTGCTCAACACAAAAGCTGAATGCCTAGACTAAGAACAATTGGAGTAGACACTCGCACACCCGTTGTGCAGGTATATAGCTTTGCTCGGTGCACAGTGAATGGAGGATACGGTGGCCTCCTAGTAACGTCTTGTATCTGCAGGGCAAGCCCTAGCAAAGGTTTTTACTGCGGTGGCACCACGGCAGTAAAAACCTTTGCAAGGGCTTGCCCTGCAGATACAAGTCTCGTGTGCTAGTGTGGTTTTTTGATTTAGACTAAGAACAAACCTACATACAAGTTTTTACTGCTACATTGCACTGCTCACCCAGTGCCAAATCCTATATAAAAAAATCAAAGATCACTACTATACAGAAAAAAAACTGTCATTGTTTGCCTTGTCAAACTTTTTTTTTTTTATTAACAACATCTATACCTAGTTATAAGCGAAGTAGGGACCTGCCAAAATGTTAGATCTCAATAGGGGGGCTTGAATCTGAAAAACCACTCCACAAAAAAAAAAAAAAAAAAAGAAAAGTATCACTCTGCCAGCACACCTAAACAGCTACTGCTAGCATGTGCATAAAAACCTAGAGCATGCCAAGTTTACTATACAGATTTACTAAATCCTTTTACCACCAACAAACCCAGAGAGCCCTAACCTACCAACACAACACAGAATTCAAGCCCTCTCGTAGTGTACCACAGTGTGGTACACCTCAAAACAGGGTTGGAAACACAAAGCAGGCTTGCTAGGACACTTGGGACAAAAATACCGCACATCTTTTCTAACACCCCTGGAACGGCAAACCTTACAAGCTCTCTGGGCATATCTTTTATTAGGAGTTGGTGGAATTTGGGCAATGAAATGCTTACCCACCATTCGGGCAACATTGTCATTGCCAGGCATTTCTGGAACCTCCTGTACATCACCAAACAAAAGGGCAGGGAGCAGCTGCAGCAGATAATTGTAAAAACTCAATTTTGGGCCTGGTACTGCCGTTTTGTAAACGACATAAGAATTATAAAGGGCCATTTGGATCATATAAATTGCGGCTTTTTTGTACCAGGCCCTGGTTTTTCTGGTGGCGTCGTAATAAGTTTGGATTTGGTCGGTTTTATCGACGCCACCCATATGCTTACTATATTCTTTACAACAGAGTGGCTTTGATTTTGCGGGCCTATCACCACTTCTGTGTTGGACAACTACACTCTCATTGTGGATAGTAGTAAGCATAAAAACATTTTTGGTGTCTGCAAATTTTAATGCCAGGAGCTCATCGCTTCTTAGAGCATGTACTTCTCCACGTTTCAATTTCTTATCCACCAGTTCCTTGGGCAGTCCTCTGCGGTTACGCCTAACAGTGCCACAAGCTGGGGTGTCCAACCAGTAAAGGGTTCTGAATAAGGGGATGCTTGTGTAAAAGTTATCCACGTATAAGTGGTAACCTTGGCCCAACAGTGGAGTAATGAGCTCCCAGACAATTTTACCACTGACAGTCAAGTCAAGGGGACAGCCGGGGGGGTCCAAATTAGTGTCCTTTCCCTCGTAGATCATGAAAAAACTAGTATAGCCCGAGCTGCTTTCACAGAGTTTGTAAAATTTCATCCCATATCGAGCACGCTTACTAGGGATGTATTGGCGAAATTTTAGGCACCCTTTGAAGAGCAAAAGGGACTCGTCCACACATATATTTTGGGAGGGGGAGTAGACCTCTGTGAAGCGCTGAGACAGGCTATCTATAAGGGGCCTCAATTTGTAAAGCCTGTCGTAACCGGGCTCATTAGGGGGAACAGCCGCTGCATTGTCGTTAAAATGAAGAAACCGCAGTAAAATTTGATAACGGTTTCTTGGCATAACGGCTGAAAAAAGAGGGATGGAAAGGACTGTAGTGGTATCCCAGTATGAAGCTAAGGTGTTGCGTTCTACGAGTCCCATTGCCAATGTGAGCGCCAGGAATCTTTTGATTTCATTTACAGTAGTGGGATACCACGCCTGGGCTCTTGAATACCCTGGTATAGGGTGGCTGGCAAGATACTGCTCAGCGTATAAATTTGTGTAATGGACCATGTCCTGTAGGATGGCCTCTGTGATAAAAAGATTGAAGAAATCTAGGATTTCAAAGTTAGTGGTGTCCACCTTGACGCCCGTGACTGCAGTGAATGGGGGAATTTCAGGGGCATAATTACAGGGAGGCCCCCACATAGGCGCTCCAACTGCTGCATCACCACTACCCTCACCCTCTTCTACCTCCATGGGTGCATCTGGCACACTGCCACCAGCCTCTCCCTCTTCTTCTACTTCTTCAGCAGTAAGTGTGCCGCCACTACTAGCCTCTGCGCTAATAGTGCTGCTATCACCAACCTCTGATTCATCAGTAGAGTCATCAGATGGGACATACTCCGAATCAGAATTGCTAAATTCCTCTGAGCTGGAGTCCTCACAATACCTAGCTGCTTCTGCAGCGGTATAAAACCGTTTGGCCATTGTGCCAGAAAAATACAGACCACTGCAAAACTAGTAACAACTGCAAAGCAAGAAGCTCCTAAATCCAATCCAGCAAGATTTGACCAACTGCTAATACAAACAACCAGAGGGAAAAAAAAAAGGCAGCAAGATCTGACCAACAGTTAACCACTGCTAAAACAAACAACCAGAAGAAAAAGAAAAAAAAAGAAGGCAGCAAGATCTGACCAACAGTTAACCACTGCTAAAACAAACAACCAGAAGAAAAAGGAAAAAAAAGAAGGCAGCAAGATCTGACCAACAGTTAACCACTGCTAAACAAACAACCAGAAGAAAAAGGAAAAAAAAGAAGGCAGCAAGATCTGACCAACAGTTAACCACTGCTAAACAAACAACCAGAAGAAAAAGGAAAAAAAAGAAGGCAGCAAGATCTGACCAACAGTTAACCACTGCTAAAACAAACCAGAAGAAAAAGGAAAAAAAAGAAGGCAGCAAGATCTGACCAACAGTTAACCACTGCTAAAACAAACCAGAAGAAAAAGGAAAAAAAAGAAGGCAGCAAGATCTGACCAACAGTTAACCACTGCTAAAACAAACAACCAGAAGAAAAAGAAAAAAAAGAAGGCAGCAAGATCTGACCAACAGTTAACCCCTGCTAAAATAAACAACAAGAATAAAAAAAAAAAAGAAGGCAGCAAGATCTGACCAACAGTTAACCCCTGCTAATACAAACACCAAGAAGAAGAAAAAAAAGAAGGCAGCAAGATTTGACCAACAGTTAACCCCTGCTAATACAAACAATCAGAAGAAGAAAAAAAAAACTAGAACTTGAACTCCTTCCAGAAATCTACAGAATAGATTACAGACAAGACACTGCACGTGCCCAAAATCGAAAAGAACCTTTTGGGGGCACTAAACAAGCAAACAGGGCAAAGGAACAGTCTGGAATAAAATCACCCAAAGCACTAAAACCAACAGCTATTGGAATGAAATCGGGGGCCAGAAACCTAAATCAACCAGCGTCACTGCAAACACAACTTTTTTTGGGGCACTAAACAAGTAGCAAAGGGCAATGCAAATGAAAAACAGAATAAAACAACAAAATGTAATAAAAATCAGCTAAAGCAATAAAAACCAACAGCTATTGGAATGAAATCAGGGGCCAGAAACCTAGACCAACCAGCGTCACTGCAAAGGCAAACTTTTTTGGGGGCACTAAACAAGCAGCAAAGGGCAAAGCAGAATAAAACAACAAAATATAAGAAAAAAAACTAGAACTTGAACTCCTTCCAGAAATCTACAGAATAGATTACAGACAAGACACTGCACGTGCCCAAAATCGAAAAGAACCTTTTGGGGGCACTAAACAAGCAAACAGGGCAAAGGAACAGTCTGGAATAAAATCACCCAAAGCACTAAAACCAACAGCTATTGGAATGAAATCGGGGGCCAGAAACCTAAACCAACCAGCGTCACTGCAAACAACTTTTTTTGGGGCACTAAACAAGTAGCAAAGGGCAATGCAAATGAAAAACAGAATAAAACAACAAAATGAAATAAAAATCAGCTAAAGCACAAAAACAACAGCTATTGGAATGAAATCGGGGGCCAGAAACCTAGACCAACCAGCGTCACTGCAAAGGCAAACTTTTTTGGGGGCACTAAACAAGCAGCAAAGGGCAAAGCAGAATAAAACAACAAAATATAATAAAAATCAGCTAAGACAATAAAAATAACAGCTATTGGAATGAAATTGGTGGTTAGAAACCTTGATCCACCAACGTCACTGTAAAGGCACCAAACAGCAAATAAAAGTGAAAATGCAATATAATAGATATAAAACACAAAGCAACAATGAAAATGGTAAAAAACTGCAAAAATACAATAAAATAAAGCAGATAATTATAGAACAAGAGTAGAAATAAAGTTTTAGCAAAAAAAAAACCAACTACTAAAGAAAGCAAAGAAAGAAAGAAAAGAAAAGAAGTATAGGGGAAAGAAAAAGTGTAGAAGTGTGAGTGTGTGTGTGAGTGCGTGTGTGAGTGTGAGTGTGTGCTTGGCAAAGATGCCTGTAAGTGTGTGAGTGTACAAAAGTGTGCTAAATGATAAAGACAGAAGAAAAAAATATTCAAAAAAAAAAAAACCAAATTTAGAGAGATTAGAAGGAAACAAGTAAAATAAAAGGTGTAAGGGTGTTGTAGTTCAGCTCACTGAATCCAAGGCAGGCAATCAAGGCGACCAAACCAGCAGGAGAACCGCAGGAAGGCAGCAGGAGGGCTCCAACAGACACAAGTGCGCAGTAGGAGTGAAAGGGGAGGCGTCAGGAGGGCTGGATTTATTTGGGCAGCAGGAGCGCGTCACAGCCATGCGCCCTGCGTGCGCCCTGCGCTCCTATTGGTTCCAGCGACGATCGGTGGGGAGACCGGTGAGTATGACCGGTTTTGCTCGTTGCCTAGGGGGTTCTGCCAGCATCTAACGTGCGCTTGCGGTTTTAAATGCAACCGCTGCGCACTGGAACCCGGAAGTGCTGGAGATCGTAGAATCTACGATCTGTGGCACTTTGGTCCTTTGATCCACAGAACGTAGATTCTACGATCTGTGGCACTTAAAGGGTTAAAGGTATGGTGATTCAAACAACAGAAAGAGAAAGCCTTATCTGTAAAACCCCAAGTCCTAAGTATTCAGATAATAGACCCCAATACCAGTATGGATGTATCAGTGTTGATTTTCATTTATACATTTTAATATGTATTCATATTTTTTCATATTTTAATATGTATTCATATTTACACATATGCATGTAGATTGCACACTGAAAACTCACAAAACACACTATTATAAAATATAAAACAGAAGATAAAAACAAACCTAATAATGAACACTTTTTTTAGCTTTTCTGAGACATTTAATAGGTACTGCTTTATCATTACAGAGATGTTCAAAAATGTGTATTATTTGGATAAAATGGAGTCTATGGGAGACAGTCTTTCCGTAATTCAGAGCTTTCTGGATAAAGGGTTTCCGTATAAAGGTTCCCATACCTGTACCCAGATTCATGTTTTAGAAATGCTGCCCATGCATTTTTACATAAGATAAGTAAAGTGGTGGAAAATATAAAGTTGAAAATAAAGTAACTGAGTAACTGAGAAAGTATCTGAGTTTTGTGGCTACACAGAATGCATAAAAATAAGCAGCAGATCTCAAGCTGCTCACAGAACTGTGACGAGTTTTTCATGCAATTCACAGATATGCACATAGCCATGACTATAATAAAATTAAATCCATTTTTAAGGATTGTTGCAGAAAGTTGTATCAGTGGTTAGTTTTTACTGAATTCTGTACAGGCAAAATCAAGTATAGATTTATAAATATTAAAGGCCTCTGGGCAATTGTCAGGGGATTTATATAACTCATCAACCTTCTGCATTTCCCCAAGCCTCCAGCAACTCATATAAGCTGACCTATGGGCCATTACAACCGTATCCCAATACATTTTTGGATTTAGGAATGATCAAAGCAATTGCTGTATTCCTCGGGGTCTTCTAACCAGTCAACCAAAAGTTGTGTCTCATTTACTGATCGCTGGAGTAGAGTACTAAAATATACAGTATATTACAAATATTGAATGCTTTCTAGCATTCAATGCTAACAGAAGTATGGATTTTTTCTTTCCAAGCTTTTAACTCTTTTGCAACTGATTTTCCTACATTAGAAAGAAAGCAGTGCAGACGTATATGTGGCTACGGACACGTGATATTTCAACCAAGCAGGCTGGAATGGCCATAACAGAATCTGCAAGAAATACCCAATAATTCCACATGGTAATCACCAATAAAGAAATATGCTGGTTTAGCGCACACAACTACATAAAGTAACCTTTAAATGTGTGATTTTTAAGGCTGAACAGTGAACAGTAAAGCCAAGTGAAGCAATGAATGTTTAAGGATACAAGGGATACAGCAACCTATGCAATGAAAATATAAAATGTTAAAAACAGGATGATAAACATTTGCAAATATTTTTATCAAATGTTGAGCTTATTTTTTTACTTTAATGGGCACAAGGATATTTGCATATCATATTTTTCAATTTTTTGGTTTTATTCCCTTGATCTTTCCAATATAATGATGTTTATTATATTTCCCTTTGAACCTTCAAAAACTCTTAAGAAGGAGGACACATTGCAAATAGATCCCCAAAAAAGCAGCTTTGTAAGTTGGAGAAAAAATGTTTATGGATTATGTTTCCTCTCCTCCACAGATATGATACATCCAAACCCTACACTTTTAATTTTATCTTCATTCAGTATCACCCATATTGCTTCCACATCTGAGGATATTTTGGAGGCTATTTTAAAGCTGTATGTTGCCTATATGCAAAATATGGGGGAAAACATTCACAAACTTTTGCCCTGTTTTCTTTAAAATAATTGCTTTTTCTTTAATTAAGGAATGCCTATACATTTTAATCATATAGCTGCAAGTCTCCATTGTATTTTTCATATATAACATTTTTAATGTTTAAATGTATTAGCACTTCCATTCTAAATTACAAACAGAACTTTGGATGTCCATGTCTGAATATGGGATATTTGGGTCTCTAATACTCCATTACACAACTGTTACTGAGCACTAGTCACAGTGATAATGGAGTGTAATAAAAGATGCAACGTTTGCTACATAACTAATTGTCTATAGCAACCAATCAGCAGGTGACATGTACTGGTCACCTGTTTTGGCATCTTATTCTATGAATTACTGCACCTGGGCACAACATATGTGGGTAAATACCTGTCTCTTGGCACTAGCAAAATGTGGTACTTGCAGCAGATGGAGCAAATATGTTTTAAGTGATTTTGCTTTTCTCTGGTACATCATTCCCAAGCATGCATTGTTATTGTTCAATGTACCCAAGCAATTATTTAGGTTGTCAACTGCCTTTCTAACTTTCTTAATATTCTTTCTAATAATAACATTTTGCATTACATTAAGTATACTTTTTACTTAATTTTTCTTAATATTTACTGGCCAGGTTTTAACCCCTGCATTTAAGCAATGACACATGGGACAGTTTCCAGAATTATGTCACCCACTATTTAGGAAGTTAAGAAAAAAACACCTAAAATGACACCATACTTACTCCTATAGTAGTCACATGCAAGCATGAATTTAATTGCTTGTCAACTAATTGTCACTTGGAATTGTAACAGTCCATGTTACTTACTAATAGCCAATCACTGTAAAGTGATTTCACCTTCTTTGCAGCTAATTACCATAGAAATGCATGCATGGTGAACAGAACTACTGTAAATACAATTTGAGATACATAAAGTGTTTCCTGTGGGAGATAATGGGCGGCGAATATCAAGCCTTGCACTTAAACACAAACAGAAACCAATACAACAGCCTGGCTGTATGAACATAGAGTTATAACACATTTTCACTGAGCTGCTAAAATGTTCATTATACCATCACAGAATATTGAGGGTAGTACCTGAAATATGGATACAGTACTTAAGAGGCCCTTACTTTCTCTCATTCTCTCAACTGAGATATTTACATATTTAACATTCCTCTAACCTTTGTAAAACTATTGTTGTCATACCCTTTTATCAGGATTCTCAACCAGAAAATTAAAATAAGTTTATTATTTTGAAAATAAGGTTCACAACAGTAAAATACTTGTATATGACATTATCAAAGCCACAGATGCAACTGCTAGATCCCTAAAAGGCATAACATTGCACCCTTTAGGGCTAGAGCTACTTTGAACTAACTGCTCACTGACATTCTAACTTTGAAACCTGCAACTTAGTGGGTGGGAGGATGTCTATGTGCCACCCCTAGGGTTGTCGCCTGGCCGGTAAAAATTATGGTTGATCCCAATGTTATTAATAGGGAAAAAACGTAAATATATAGGAAGGCCAGTATTTTTTCCCAGAAAAGGTGGCAACCCTAGCCACCCGCTGACCAACCTCTTGAATACAGTGTTGCCAATGACAGTTTGAGCAGCTCTGTATTCACAAGGGAAAATACAAAGTCCTGTACCTTTATGTGCTTATGGTGGAGCCTTAATGCAAAGAGCAATAAACCTGAAAACTGCCACCTTTTGTTTACACTTTGCAAGCTGCCCCACCATTTGTAAAGTACCCCCATTATCTATAGATATATAGACTTGCAGATAGATAAACTGAAAGTTTAGAATTTTAAGCTAAATACAACAGAGAAAATCAGTATTCTTTATTTTATGTATTTTTTATTTTACTTTATTGTTTTTTAACACACATTATAGTATTGGCATGGGATCTGTTATCAGGAATTTGCTTATCCAAAAAGGTCTGAATTAGGGGATAGCCATCTCCCACAGAGTCCTTTTTAAATAAATCTAACTTAAAAAGGATTTCCTTTTTATCTCTAATAATAAAACAGTACCTGGTATATGAGGGTAACTAAGCTGCATAAATTCAGATGGTGTCAAACAATCCTATTGGGTTTATTAATGTTTAAATTACTTTTAGCAGACTTAAAGGTATGGTGATTCAAACAACAGAAAGAGAAAGCCTTATCTGTAAAACCCCAAGTCCTAAGTATTCAGATAATAGACCCCAATACCAGTATGGATGTATCAGTGTTGATTTTCATTTATACATTTTAATATGTATTCATATTTTTTCATATTTTAATATGTATTCATATTTACACATATGCATGTAGATTGCACACTGAAAACTCACAAAACACACTATTATAAAATATAAAACAGAAGATAAAAACAAACCTAATAATGAACACTTTTTTTAGCTTTTCTGAGACATTTAATAGGTACTGCTTTATCATTACAGAGATGTTCAAAAATGTGTATTATTTGGATAAAATGGAGTCTATGGGAGACAGTCTTTCCGTAATTCAGAGCTTTCTGGATAAAGGGTTTCCGTATAAAGGTTCCCATACCTGTACCCAGATTCATGTTTTAGAAATGCTGCCCATGCATTTTTACATAAGATAAGTAAAGTGGTGGAAAATATAAAGTTGAAAATAAAGTAACTGAGTAACTGAGAAAGTATCTGAGTTTTGTGGCTACACAGAATGCATAAAAATAAGCAGCAGATCTCAAGCTGCTCACAGAACTGTGACGAGTTTTTCATGCAATTCACAGATATGCACATAGCCATGACTATAATAAAATTAAATCCATTTTTAAGGATTGTTGCAGAAAGTTGTATCAGTGGTTAGTTTTTACTGAATTCTGTACAGGCAAAATCAAGTATAGATTTATAAATATTAAAGGCCTCTGGGCAATTGTCAGGGGATTTATATAACTCATCAACCTTCTGCATTTCCCCATGTAATGCCCGAAGGCGCAGTTGAAGTAAGGACCAAAGAGAAGGCAACAATCCAAGTTCGCGGTACAGAAAAGGGTTTATCAAAGAATGGTCGTAAAACAGGCAGAATGGTCAAGACAGGCAGTACAGATTCGAAGTCGATAACAGGCAAGGTTCAAACACGGATAAGCAAAACAGAATATATCGCACCCAGGAACTATATGAAATAGACCTATAATTGGGCAAGGTCAGGATGGAAATGAGGGTCTTTATAGTCCAGTCTATTGGCGCCAAAATTGACGCGCTGGCGTCAGACGCAGACGCCAGCGTCCCCACGCTGACGCCTTGACGCCGGCGCCCGATTCTGACGCCGGCGTCCGTTCCGTCGCCGGCGACCAATCACAGGGCAAGAAGGAGATGATGCAGGATGATTGCGACCACCCGGAGCCATGTGCAGGGAAGAGGAATCGCCATTTTGGACGCCATCTTGGAGCAGGTCAGTAGACTCCATTACAGTACCCCCTTCCTTAGGGGGGGCCTCAGGACCACCGGGACCAGGACGGGAAGGAAACTGCCTATGAAACCTGCGAACAAGGATGGGGGCATGGACATCCGACTTTTTCACCCAAGAGCATTCCTCGGGACCGAAACCCTTCCATTCGACAAGGTACTGGAGAGCGCCCCTGGAAAAACGAGAGTCCAGAATCCTGCTGACTTCAAATTCTAAATGGTCATCGATAACAACAGGAGCTGTGGAAGAAGAAGAGGGGGAAGACACTGCAGGTTTAAGGAGAGACACATGAAAGGCATTAGGGATCCGCATCTCGGGAGGAAGAAGAAGACGAACTGCCACAGGGTTGATGACCTCGATGATGGGAAAGGGACCGATGAATTTGGGGCCAAGCTTAGGAGTGGGAATCTTGAGGCGAATATTCCGTGTAGACAACCAGACCTTGTCACCAGGAGCATAGGGTGGGGCGGCAATTCTCTTCCTGTCGGCAAACTTCTTTTGAGAGGATGAACTCTTTTCCAGATTAGCAGTGGTGGCCTGCCAGATGGCCAGCATATGAGCGGCTTGATCATTAGCAGCAGGAACATTTGTGAGTAAGAGATCCTGAGGGAATGCCAATGGGTTCCGGCCATACACACAGAAGAAAGGAGATTTCTGGGAAGAAGAATGTAAAGAATTGTTATGGGCAAACTCCGCCCAGGGAAGAAGGTCCGACCAGTCGTCTTGACACAAAGACACATGGCAACGAAGAAATTGCTCCAAGGCCTGGTTAACACGTTCAGCGGCACCATTGGACTGGGGATGATAAGAAGAAGAAAATTGAAGAGAGATATTTAAAGCATTACACAGTGACCTCCAAAATTTAGACACAAATTGGGGACCACGGTCGGACACAATTTCTGCTGGGAAGCCATGGAGGCGAAAAATATGTTTAATAAACAGTTCTGAAAGTTCAGGAGCAGAAGGCAGTTTGCGGAGAGGAGTGAAATGAGCCATCTTACTGAATCTGTCGATAACAACCCAAATGACAGTGTGGCCGGAGGAAATGGGCAAATCGACAATAAAGTCCATGGCGAGGTGAGTCCAGGGTCGAGATGGGATGGGCAGTGGAAGAAGAAAACCCTTGGGAGGAGAATGTCCGGATTTGGATACAGCACACGTGGAACATGAGGAGACAAAATCTTTAACGTCCTTTCTTAAGGTTGGCCACCATACTAGACGAGATAAGAGCTCGGTCGTCTTCTGAATTCCAGGATGTCCGGCCTGTTTGGAACTATGAGACTGAGACAAAATAGCAAGACGAAATTCTGGAGGGACAAAAGCAACACCAAGAGGAGTTTCCGCAGGAGCAGAATCTTGAGCGGACAACAATTGGGAGGCACAGGAAGGGAACAAGGCAGCAATAATCTTGATGGAGGGTACCACAGGTTCAGGTTCCTCGGACACAGAATCTTCGGGAATAAAGCTTCTGGATAGGGCATCGGCCTTCCTGTTTCTGGAGCCAGGACGAAAGGTAATGACAAAATTAAAACGGGAAAAGAAAAGTGCCCACCTGGCTTGCCGGGGATTCAGGCGTTTGAGGGTTTGGATGAACTCAAGATTCTTATGGTCGGTAAAAATCGTCACAGGAACCGAAGAACCCTCCAGTAAGTGTCTCCATTCCTCCAAGGCTAATTTGATGGCAAGTAGTTCACGATTCCCCACATCATAGTTCTGTTCTGGGGCAGAAAATTTTTTAGAAAAGAACGCACAAGGATGGAGTTTACCGTCAGAAATGGATCTCTGTGATAAAACTGCTCCAGCTCCGACATCAGAGGCGTCGACTTCCATGAAGAAGGGATGTAGAGGTTCTGGGTGCCGAAGAATTGGAGCGGAAGAAAAGGCCTCTTTGAGGGACTTGAAGGATTCCAGGGCTTGAGAAGACCAGTGTTGAGGTTTGCCCCCCTTACGAATCAGGGCCAGAATTGGAGAAAGTCTGGAAGAAAAATTTTTTATAAACTGTCTGTAATAATTGGCAAAGCCGACAAACCTCTGAATGGCTTTGACACTAGTAGGAAGAGGCCAGTCCAGGATTGCAGACACCTTGGCAGGATCCATCTTGAAACCTAGAGGAGAAATGATATAGCCAAGGAAAGGAATAGACGAGACTTCAAAAGTGCATTTCTCCAATTTAGCAAAGAGATTGTTCTTCCTTAGTCTGGAGAGGACTTCACGTACTTGGGCACGATGTTCCAGAAGATCTTTAGAAAAAACAAGAATGTCATCCAGATAAACGACCACACATAGACCCAATAAATCTCGAAAAATATCATTAACAAACTCCTGGAAGACCGCAGGAGCATTACAGAGACCAAAGGGCATGACCAAATACTCATAATGTCCATCACGGGTATTAAAGGCGGTCTTCCACTCGTCCCCTTCACGGATCCGGATAAGATTGTATGCCCCCCGAAGATCCAGCTTTGTAAAGATATTGGCACCCCTAAGTTGATCAAACAGTTCAGAAATAAGAGGAAGAGGGTACCTGTTTTTAACTGTGATCTTGTTGAGTCCTCTGTAGTCGATGCAGGGCCGCAAACTACCATCCTTTTTCTCAACAAAGAAGAAACCTGCACCGGCAGGGGAGGTGGAAGGACGGATGAATCCTCTCTGAAGATTCTCCTGGATGTATAACTTCATAGCAGAAGTTTCCGAAGGAGAGAGTGGGTAGGTGCGGCCCCTGGGGGGCATAGAGCCGGATAGAATTTCCACTGGGCAATCGTAAGGCCGATGGGGAGGAAGAATCTCAGCAGAAGACTTGTTAAACACATCGGCAAATGCTTGGTATACAGAGGGAAGAGAAGAATTAGAGGACACAGAGGAAATTTTGACAACCGGAACAGTGGGTAGGCAGTTCTGTAAACAAAAAGGACTCCATCTGGAAACTTGCAATGTGGACCAGTCAATGACTGGATTATGTGCACATAACCATGGCAGTCCCAGGACAACCGGAGTGGAAGGGCAATCAATGAGGAGGAAGGATAATCTCTCCAAATGCAAGGTGCCCACCTTAAAAGAAAGTTCCTGAGTAGAATGCGAGACGAAGGCAGACGACAGCGGACGATCATCAATCGCCAGGACACGAAGAGGAACTGCCAAGGGTTGGAGAGGGATGGAATGACGTCTTGCAAAGGATCGATCCATGAAGTTTCCTGCAGCACCGGAATCTAGAAAGGCTTGTGAGGAAAACTTTAAAGAGCCAAACTGGATCTGCACCGGAAGAAGGAAACGTAGAGTAGAAGAATGGGGAGAATGACAAATCCCACCCAGGTAAGTCTCCCCGAGCTTACCTAGGCTTTGGCGTTTCCCGGCTTCACTGGACACTCCTGGGCAAAGTGGGCTTTACCCCCACAGTAAAGGCACAGGCCGGCAGCCCTTCTCCGGAGTTTCTCCTGTTCGGACAGGCGGGCCCGCCCAATCTGCATGGGTTCTTCAGCCGGCAAGGAGGAAGAAGCAGAATCCATAGGAGCAGGAGGAAGCTCTGGGGGAACAGGATTGAAAAGCAGGGGTCTCTGGAAGCGGGGGGCCAAAGAAGGTTGGAACCGGGGGTACCTCTTTGTACGCTCTCGGTCGAGTTCAAGCTGGAACTCCCTCTGCCGGGTATCCACCTTCACCGCCAAGGCCACCAGATCCTCCCACCGAGAAGGAATTTCCCGGGAAACGAGGTCATTCTTAATGCGTATAGCCAAGCCGTTGTAAAAGGCCGCGTGGTAACCATCGTTATTCCAGGAGGTCTCTGCCACCAGGGTACGAAATTCAATGGCATACTCGGGAACTGAGCGAGTGCCTTGTTGAAGCTGGAACAGTCGAGCCGAGGCTGCAGTAGTACGACCAGGAGCGTCAAACACCGTCCGGAGTTCTTGGAGAAAGGCCCCGGCGTTGTCGATCAGCGGGTCTCTCTTCTCCCAAAGGGGAGACGCCCATTCCAGAGCCTTCCCCTGCAGACGGGAGATGACAAAACCAACCTTGGCTTGCTCGGAGACGAACTGGCCTGGCTGCAGAGTGAATTGAATTTCACATTGGTTAATAAAACCACGACAAGCTTTTGGGTCTCCGCTGAAAAGAGGTGGAGCGGGAACACGAGGTTCAGACACCTGGAGAGGAGCAGGAATGGCAGGAACAGGCACAGCCGCAGGAGCCGCTGGAGACATGGCAGTCAATTTCTCCAGGATAACATCAATTGCCTGGCCAATTTGAGACTGCTGGGCTTCATAGGATTTCATGCGAGAAGCCAATCCCCGAATGGCCCCTCCGACATCGAGGGGTACTTGGGCCTCCTCCGAGGGGTCCATCGCCCAATTATACTGTAATGCCCGAAGGCGCAGTTGAAGTAAGGACCAAAGAGAAGGCAACAATCCAAGTTCGCGGTACAGAAAAGGGTTTATCAAAGAATGGTCGTAAAACAGGCAGAATGGTCAAGACAGGCAGTACAGATTCGAAGTCGATAACAGGCAAGGTTCAAACACGGATAAGCAAAACAGAATATATCGCACCCAGGAACTATATGAAATAGACCTATAATTGGGCAAGGTCAGGATGGAAATGAGGGTCTTTATAGTCCAGTCTATTGGCGCCAAAATTGACGCGCTGGCGTCAGACGCAGACGCCAGCGTCCCCACGCTGACGCCTTGACGCCGGCGCCCGATTCTGACGCCGGCGTCCGTTCCGTCGCCGGCGACCAATCACAGGGCAAGAAGGAGATGATGCAGGATGATTGCGACCACCCGGAGCCATGTGCAGGGAAGAGGAATCGCCATTTTGGACGCCATCTTGGAGCAGGTCAGTAGACTCCATTACACCCCAAGCCTCCAGCAACTCATATAAGCTGACCTATGGGCCATTACAACCGTATCCCAATACATTTTTGGATTTAGGAATGATCAAAGCAATTGCTGTATTCCTCGGGGTCTTCTAACCAGTCAACCAAAAGTTGTGTCTCATTTACTGATCGCTGGAGTAGAGTACTAAAATATACAGTATATTACAAATATTGAATGCTTTCTAGCATTCAATGCTAACAGAAGTATGGATTTTTTCTTTCCAAGCTTTTAACTCTTTTGCAACTGATTTTCCTACATTAGAAAGAAAGCAGTGCAGACGTATATGTGGCTACGGACACGTGATATTTCAACCAAGCAGGCTGGAATGGCCATAACAGAATCTGCAAGAAATACCCAATAATTCCACATGGTAATCACCAATAAAGAAATATGCTGGTTTAGCGCACACAACTACATAAAGTAACCTTTAAATGTGTGATTTTTAAGGCTGAACAGTGAACAGTAAAGCCAAGTGAAGCAATGAATGTTTAAGGATACAAGGGATACAGCAACCTATGCAATGAAAATATAAAATGTTAAAAACAGGATGATAAACATTTGCAAATATTTTTATCAAATGTTGAGCTTATTTTTTTACTTTAATGGGCACAAGGATATTTGCATATCATATTTTTCAATTTTTTGGTTTTATTCCCTTGATCTTTCCAATATAATGATGTTTATTATATTTCCCTTTGAACCTTCAAAAACTCTTAAGAAGGAGGACACATTGCAAATAGATCCCCAAAAAAGCAGCTTTGTAAGTTGGAGAAAAAATGTTTATGGATTATGTTTCCTCTCCTCCACAGATATGATACATCCAAACCCTACACTTTTAATTTTATCTTCATTCAGTATCACCCATATTGCTTCCACATCTGAGGATATTTTGGAGGCTATTTTAAAGCTGTATGTTGCCTATATGCAAAATATGGGGGAAAACATTCACAAACTTTTGCCCTGTTTTCTTTAAAATAATTGCTTTTTCTTTAATTAAGGAATGCCTATACATTTTAATCATATAGCTGCAAGTCTCCATTGTATTTTTCATATATAACATTTTTAATGTTTAAATGTATTAGCACTTCCATTCTAAATTACAAACAGAACTTTGGATGTCCATGTCTGAATATGGGATATTTGGGTCTCTAATACTCCATTACACAACTGTTACTGAGCACTAGTCACAGTGATAATGGAGTGTAATAAAAGATGCAACGTTTGCTACATAACTAATTGTCTATAGCAACCAATCAGCAGGTGACATGTACTGGTCACCTGTTTTGGCATCTTATTCTATGAATTACTGCACCTGGGCACAACATATGTGGGTAAATACCTGTCTCTTGGCACTAGCAAAATGTGGTACTTGCAGCAGATGGAGCAAATATGTTTTAAGTGATTTTGCTTTTCTCTGGTACATCATTCCCAAGCATGCATTGTTATTGTTCAATGTACCCAAGCAATTATTTAGGTTGTCAACTGCCTTTCTAACTTTCTTAATATTCTTTCTAATAATAACATTTTGCATTACATTAAGTATACTTTTTACTTAATTTTTCTTAATATTTACTGGCCAGGTTTTAACCCCTGCATTTAAGCAATGACACATGGGACAGTTTCCAGAATTATGTCACCCACTATTTAGGAAGTTAAGAAAAAAACACCTAAAATGACACCATACTTACTCCTATAGTAGTCACATGCAAGCATGAATTTAATTGCTTGTCAACTAATTGTCACTTGGAATTGTAACAGTCCATGTTACTTACTAATAGCCAATCACTGTAAAGTGATTTCACCTTCTTTGCAGCTAATTACCATAGAAATGCATGCATGGTGAACAGAACTACTGTAAATACAATTTGAGATACATAAAGTGTTTCCTGTGGGAGATAATGGGCGGCGAATATCAAGCCTTGCACTTAAACACAAACAGAAACCAATACAACAGCCTGGCTGTATGAACATAGAGTTATAACACATTTTCACTGAGCTGCTAAAATGTTCATTATACCATCACAGAATATTGAGGGTAGTACCTGAAATATGGATACAGTACTTAAGAGGCCCTTACTTTCTCTCATTCTCTCAACTGAGATATTTACATATTTAACATTCCTCTAACCTTTGTAAAACTATTGTTGTCATACCCTTTTATCAGGATTCTCAACCAGAAAATTAAAATAAGTTTATTATTTTGAAAATAAGGTTCACAACAGTAAAATACTTGTATATGACATTATCAAAGCCACAGATGCAACTGCTAGATCCCTAAAAGGCATAACATTGCACCCTTTAGGGCTAGAGCTACTTTGAACTAACTGCTCACTGACATTCTAACTTTGAAACCTGCAACTTAGTGGGTGGGAGGATGTCTATGTGCCACCCCTAGGGTTGTCGCCTGGCCGGTAAAAATTATGGTTGATCCCAATGTTATTAATAGGGAAAAAACGTAAATATATAGGAAGGCCAGTATTTTTTCCCAGAAAAGGTGGCAACCCTAGCCACCCGCTGACCAACCTCTTGAATACAGTGTTGCCAATGACAGTTTGAGCAGCTCTGTATTCACAAGGGAAAATACAAAGTCCTGTACCTTTATGTGCTTATGGTGGAGCCTTAATGCAAAGAGCAATAAACCTGAAAACTGCCACCTTTTGTTTACACTTTGCAAGCTGCCCCACCATTTGTAAAGTACCCCCATTATCTATAGATATATAGACTTGCAGATAGATAAACTGAAATGTTGTCTCTAATTTTTGTAGACCATTTATGGAAAAATTTATTTTGTATTCACTTTTCAAAAAACTGTGCACAACATGGTGGTTGGACACAAGCATGTACTGAATTACAGTATGTTCAGGCATACACATTTTTCTGTGTGCTCCACAATTCGTCTGTGCAATTGTGTCAAAAATGTATGTGAAGGGTCACAAGGAAACAAGCAGGCAGAATTTGTAATAGAGAATGCTTTATATGTCCCCTATTTCAGAATGATTTGAAAATACATAGGATTGTGCATCAAAGCATATTTGAATCATCCATTCTATAATCCTCTTTAATCATACTTAGAATTGAAATGACAGTATACAGCTCCTGATGCCAGTACTATTTTTTCCACATGATTCTGATGATTCTGCAAGAGATCGTATGCCACACTACAACCTTTTGTGCAATTATATGTTAACAACACTGACAAAGTGAGAAACACACCTTTCAGCTCACTCCAAACTCTAACAACCAGAGCAAAAAAACCCTCCAAATTTTTCATGAATATTTTACTGCATCTTCCTAAGGGATTAGCTAACCCTATGGCTTCTAAGCAGAAAAAGGTTATGTAATCTAAAATGGATTATATTTTGCTTATCCTTGCACTTATATCACGCACAGCAACCTGATGATTTTTTTTACATTAGTCAACAAATTCTGTGATCAAATTGAACTAAAATCTCTACAAATTAATAGTAATGTAATTCCTTAAATTATGGCTATGCGGTATATCGAACACAACTGCTAAAATTGCTAAAGTGAATTTAAGATGGTAACAGGTAGATTGTACTTGGCATCAGTTTACTGCTATAGACTCCAGAAAACTGCATATTTATTTTTAGAATTGGCCAATTTTGGTAAAGTATGAGCTAGGAAATCAATGTAATATCTCATTGAGTAAGTGCTTGATTCAGGGAGTTGTACCTGACAGAGGGCTAGCTGCAGTTATCTCTTTCTTTATACTAAACTTAATGAGATTATGCTTTACAATCACCAAGAATGAACTCTGCACTGATGAATTTATTGTGGTATAGATCGATAGATGATAGATAGACAGATAGATAGATCGATAGATCGATAGATAGATAGTGGACATGACATATGCTCATTACTTTACTATAAGGAACGCCACATATAATAACCCTCAGGTTTAAAAAAGACCCCTCAGCTAATATTGCATCATAAGGAAATGCCAGATTAAATTGCAGTTGTGTCTCCAGATGGGCACAATGCTCACATACAGTATATACCATGCCACCAGTACATCATGTTCAAATGTCTGTTCTGCACAGCACATGTGCTCTTACTCTCAATATGTCTATTAATAGCAGCATGTACTGTACCTCATATCTGCTGAAGCTTGAAGTCTTTGTCCTGGATTTCTTGTGCAAATACACAGAGAAGAATCTCCGAACAGTAAACTTCCTCGCATTATTCAGTTCCATTTTCCAATGTGCTTTGTGCCAGTAGATGAACTCCTTTATCTCTCACTTATATCCCCAGAAATTCAGAAAGAAGAAATGGAACTCTTTGCAGACATGATCCATCGAGGGTTTAAAGGAAGAAGTGGGGTCATAGGGTCTGCAATAAGCCTTCAATGCATATCACCCTTTCCTGTCTGTTTATGTCATTATTACAAGCTGAACTCTTGTTTCTATTCCCTCCCCATGCTGTGGGGATTTTATCCAATCAGGTTCAGCTCTCTTCACAGAATAAGCACTCACAGATTGCACGGCACTTACAGCCAGCAGGATGGAAATAAATATTAAATGCTCTCTTTAGACTACTTTCTTCTTCAAAAGAAAAAAAAGAATGAGCAGATCAAATACCTAAAGTGCAAATAAATTTTGTCCTTTCAGTCTAGCTATACGGTAGCAATTAGATATTGGAATCAGATTTTCTGTTATTCCCAAGATACAAATCATAACCCAGAATTAGGTATGTTATATTGCTGTAGCCTAGCAAATATACATCATTTGGAATTGTTAAAATAAACAGTAGATGTAAGTGTGAGCAGACTACATTTTTATCTGAAGTCTATGAGCGCTGATGCTGTATTCAAATTTACTCTTTGTATAGTGTTAAATTCATAGTATGAATACATACAAATGTATTTTCTGGTGTTTGGGGGAAGATATATTTACCTGTCAGCATCTGTGGTCTGACATTTTAACATAGAAGGTTTTTTTTTTCCCACAAATGGGTGGAGTGCAAAGTATTGCCCCTGCAATCTGAGACTTACAGTCCATTCTATGTGGTGATATAAAAACCAGCTGACTGTTTACCATACATACCACTGTATGCATGGTGAATCTATATACAGTACATACAGTATATATACTGTATATATATATAGTACATATCTAAACTAAACTGTAGGAGGGTTATTTATCAAAGGTCAATTGTTAGGGGGTTATTTAAGTCCAAATGCCAAAAACTCAAACATTTTTAATTTTTTTAACTATGAAATCCGAATTTGTAGTGGAAAAAATATTTTTTAGAGATTTATTAAACCCAGAGGATGGAAAAAGTGTGAATCCGAAAATCCGGCATCTCAGACCTGCTAGGTTGCATATAAGTCAAAGGGAAGTTTCTGTGGTTTGAGACAGAAATAGCCTGAAAATCCGACTATTTCGGGCTTTCCGGACAAAAATCATATGATTCTGATTTTCCCCAATCTGAATGTCACGGCCGGCACCCAATACCAGAACAGGTGGCAAGTACCCTGGTCTCGGCTTCACCAGTAGTGTGACCACCGTTGGGCTTCGAGAGGAGCCCTCAGCTTACTTGGGTGCCACCTGGACTTAACGAGGGGTACAAGGCGAGATGTTCTGGCTAGCAAAGGGGCACGGCAGGTAGATAGTCTTTTGGGCCGAAGGTCACGGTACAAATGGGGCAGGCAAGAGAATCGTCAGACAGGCAGGGTCGAGGCAGGCAGATATCAAGAATCGTCAGGCAGGCAAGGGTCAAACCGGGTAATCAAACAGATGGGGTCAGGCAGAAAGAGTAGTCGAGATGCAGGCAAAGGTCAGGATTCGGATATCAGAATAGTCAGGAACAGGCAGGGATCAAAACCGGAATAACAGATACAAGTTTCACAGGAACAGACAGCACAAGGCTTTAGGAACCACCAGAATCAAGATTCTATCATGGTTACTGGCTGGGAGTAAGAATGGGCAAATTTCCGGAACAGGAGTGCAGCGCCGTGGCGGCCGTCCACGCCGCCGCACCACTAGACCACCAGGTAATTTTATTACACTGAGAAAATCTCGATTTTAAATAAATAAGGTCCAATCGTGGATTCTAGTTTAGTCTGACTTTTTTCATTAAAAAAGTCAGATAAATTCAGACTTTGAGAAATAAGGCCCTAGATCTTGAGTTCACTATATTCTAGCATATTACACTTGTGCTAGACGTCATCCAAGCTAATTTGTTATATATAAAATAATGTAGATCTTGAAATCACTATAGTCTTGCATATTATGCTTGTGCAAAAAGTCATCTAAGCCACTTTTGTATTCCACACACTCATTGCCCTCACTGTGAAGAACCATTTTATATTGTTTCACCAGGTATGTGGGCTTTTGCAGGACTATCTTTATGCAGTCTGCAGTTCTTGCAGGCCTAGAGCACTGAGTTGCAATGAAAATTTATAACTTACATTTGTTATTGCCCAGCACTCACAACTTGTTAAACACAAGTGACTCTCTCTGTTATTCTGTGCTTGCGAATGGAGTCAAATTAAGGGGTGTGAAAGTATATACCACGCCTCATCAGAGTAATGCCCACAATAAATAAAGTTCAATTGAGAATTCTGAATTGAGAAAGCAAATCAGGTGACTAGTAAAACATCTTCAAGAGAAAAAAAAATACAGCAAGTCCAGTTGATTTGACTTATTACTATAGATGTACCATTACAAGGGAACTTGTAAGGTGATTGAAAATGATGTTGTATGAAAGTACAGAATGTGTTGATGTAAATGGGAGCAAATGATTGGAATGTGTATGTATGATATTGTTTTTGAAAATGATTGAAATGTTCAAGAAGTGTAATTACAAGGGTTGTCCATTAGATGGCAGTAAGGTTACATTAGCTATATATGAGGTTATATAATGGTGTTATTTAAGGTGTAATTTTTGTCCCAACCACTAGAGGGAAATAGTGAGATAGGGTAAAAAGAGTATAAAAGGGATGGGTTTTAGCCAGGGTGTGGTCGATTGGAATTAGTAAAATGGTAAATGGGGCACTAGGTGCCTTAGCCAGTGAGGGCAAGTTAGCAAGGGTAGCTGGCACCCCACCAAGGAGTAAGAGGCCTAGTGGCCGTGGCTCGGCCACAGACAGGGAAAAGAGAGACAGTCAGGACAGTGTGGACAACCCAGGCCAGAGGTGGAAATCCTACCCAGAAAAGCCAGGGGGCGCTACTGTGGTGGCTCGCTGGCCGAAGGAGGGAGGTGGCACTTTGGAAATTCCTACCGGGGTGAGGTGGAGGGCTCATAGGTCGTACGGCGGACTGCCTGACCGGTAGGTGGTGCAAGGAAAGGCCGAGGCTGGGTTCACAAGTCTGATGTCTGTGGGGACCTTTGTATATCCTAATCATCTGTAAAGAAACACCCTGAGCATACGTTGGTGAGTTGATGTTAAATCTGGAAAAAGATCTTCAATAAAAATCTTCAAGTTTTTATATGTTTGGTGTAGTGTGCCCTTTAATGATCGGAGGGCCCCTTACATAATTTGGCGTAGTCGGCAGGATAAGGACATATCTACACTGCTGGAGGACCCCCTGTGAACAGATGGAAGAAGTTTTGAAAGAGCTGAACGAAAATTACACATGGATTATACAAGTGTACCGGTGGGGACAGGACTGTGACCAAGCAGGAAAAGGAAATTGTCGGCGGCCATCTTGTGAAGGGCAACGACTGGCGATATTAACCGCTATAGGGCGTGGACTGGCGCCATTTTGTTGCAAGCAGCACAGAGGGAGGTGGTGTGCGCCTAGCAGAGCGGCAAAAAGTTACCAAGCAGCATGGACAAGATTACAGGCCCGCGGACTGACTTACTGGGCACTGGTCGGCGATACCAATGGGCAGGTTTCTTCGCGGAGAAATTAACAACAGAAGGAAAATTACTGTTGATCCCGGTGTGCGCAGGCTGTGGAGGTGAGCTGCGGTGGGGAATTATTGAAGTGGAAGGCAGTTGCGCATCTTGCCACCGCAAGCACTATGTGGGCCCTTTCTATTTGGACCAGTTACCCCCGAATGTCAGAGTGGTGGATAAACTGCTTACAAAGCTTAAGATGCAGACGCACCCAGCCGTGATAGCAGAACCGCAATTATTATTGTTCACTGGCCAGTTACCCCCAGAGCCTGTGGTGCAGTCTTCCCCAAAGCCTGTAACGCCAGAAGCCAGCATGCCTGTTACAGAGCTGCCACTGCAAAGTGTGGAAGTTGATCAAACTGTACCTGAATTGGAGGAGTGTGTTCCTGATGTTGTTGCTGCACCCCTGCTAGACGCAAGTGTTGTTCCGCCACCTGATACGGCTACACCTGCTCAGAGTCTCATTCCACCCAGTATCATCGCAGTTGATGAAACGGCTGCAGTGGCTCAAAAGCATGATCGTGGCAAGCACCATGCCCAGTTCCAGGGGAATACCACTGGCACACCATGGCAGGAAGATTGGGAGCAGTATGGTGTTGATAGCGTGAGTGCTGTTGGGAATCGCAGTGTGTTACCAATTTCTGAGGCCTGTTTTCCTTCAGCTGCTATCACAGATGAAGACACCATTCTCCCAAAAGAAGCTACTGAGTTTTGGGTCCTACCTGGAGAGGCATCACCACGTGAGTTCAGAGCCATTTCCAAGGTGCAAAGAAAAATCAATTACGAGGTGCACCAACCCTGGGGCTATTTTATGTCCTATGCGCCGGAATGGATTTACCGTCGGGTGGAAGCTTGCCTCAAGGACTGGGTTGACCAGGACATTTTACTGTATCTTCAGCTTGACAGAAACAGTTTGGAGTTACACAACAGCATGGCCCGCAACCAAGCCAAGGAACAGGTGACCGCTTGTTTGCTTAAGTGGTGGCTTGGTCGCACAGTGCTTAGAACACATGTTAGAAGTGTGTGCAAGCGTGCCCCAGAAAGACGTTTGAGTACCAACGTCGAGGTGGGAGATGGAAGAGTGATTGAAAAGCCGCATCCTGCTTATTATACCTCACATGCCATCACTAAGCATTGGTTCCATCGGATGGTGTAGGTATCTACGGTATTTTTTTGTGTGTTTTTCTATACAATGTTCTCTGAAGTTGGAAGTTGCCTGTGTGACTGTTTATTGAAGGACTAGTTTTTTTTCAAGAACTGATTTTGGTGTTTCTTCGATAAAGAAGCAAGGTGGTTCGGGACTCCCATTTGTTTTATGCCGGGGAAGTAAGAGTCGGAACTCCCATTTTTGTTATTTTTTTATGCCAGGGAGTGGAGGATGCAAAATGTTAGATGTCCTGCATATGTATATTCTACCTTTTACAAAATTTCATTGGTGTTTTTTTGCACCAGTTTTTGGCCTTATGAAAATTAATAAAGTTCATATTAATATACAAAGTTTTTTAGCATTTAACTGTTGTGTCCTGACTTTTATTTGTATGTGTGTGATGTTTGCTTGATGTGGATGTATCAGTGAAAGTACGCACGAGGACTTGCTTGACATAACTGGGCACGAATGTAAGGTGATTGAAAATGATGTTGTATGAAAGTACAGAATGTGTTGATGTAAATGGGAGCAAATGATTGGTATATGTATGTATGATATTGTTGAAAATGATTGAAATGTTCAAGAAGTGTAATTACAAGGGTTGTCCATTAGATTGCAGTAAGGTTACATTAGTTATATAAGAGGTTATATAATGGTGTTATGTAAGGTGTCATTTTTGTCCCAACCACTAGAGGGAAATAGTGAGATAGGATAAAAAGAATATAAAAGGGATGGGTTTTAGCCAGGGTGTGGTCGATTGGAATTAGGAAAATAGTCAGGTAAATGGGGCACTAGGTGCCTTAGTCAGTGAGGGCAAGTTAGCAAGGGTAGCTGGCACCCCACCAAGGAGTAAGAGGCCTAGTGGCCGTGGCTCGGCCACAGACAGGGAAAAGAGAGACAGTCAGGACAGTGTGGACAACCCAGGCCCGAGGTGGAAATCCTACCTGGAATAGCCAGGGGGCGATGCTGTGGTGGCTCGCTGGCCGAAGGAGGGAGGTGGCACATTGGAAATTCCTACCGGGGCGAGGTGGAGGGCTCGTAGGTCGTACGGCAGACTGCCTAACCGGTAGGTGGTGCAAGGAAAGACTGAGGCTGGGTCCACAAGTCTGATGTCTGTGGGGACCTTTGTATATCCTAATTGTCTGTAAAGCAACACCCTGAGCATACGTTGGTGAGTTGATGTTAAATCTGGAAAAAGATCTTCAATAAAAATCTTCAAGTTTTTATATGTTTGGTGTAGTGTGCCCTTTAATGACCGGAGGGCCCCTTACAAACCCCTCAATTGACTCTTCTCCCTCAGCCATCTCATTTAGTCCCATTGTTCCATACCTTAATGAAACACCAGGAGACAGGAATGGGGTAAAATGGTCACAGCATTTATTCAGATTTTATCAAATAAATAGGACCTTGCCAGCCTCACCCCAAGGCAATATTCTAAAGCCAGAGATCGCTACTATGCTCTGCTGTTCCTCACTGAAGACTTGAGATCAGTACTGTGTCATTATATCCACCACTAAGTATTAGGCTGCCTGTACCTCAGGGTTGGACTAGGCCGGCGGGACACAGAAAAAAAAACGTGCAGTCACAGGTGAGAACCTCCTTTCTCCCTATTCTAAACTTAATTGTGCAGTACTCTGGCAAGGTTCTACAGCTGCTGTGACAAATAAAATGTAAAATACATTATCATATATCCACTGTTTTTTGATCCAGAGGAAGGCAAAAAAACCCTCATCCTAAAGCCAGTGCCAATTATGCCTCAAGAGGGAAAAAAATCCTTCCTAACCACAATGGCAATCAGAAACATTCCCTGGATCAAGCATTCTGAATTAACATGAAGGAATACAATGCCGACTCTCGTGTTTTTACTGTATAAAAGTACAGAAACCACAATATAACAGTGCATTCAGAAAAACATCCACATTCAGTTATTAATAAATAATATAAGAACATAAAGAAGAAAAACTCAAAAAATATGCAAAAAGGGGAGGGTGGGATGTTTCTACTTGTTTAGAAGATAAGGAAGTGAACTGCTTCTTCCCATGACATTACATCCCTCTCTTTCTCTGCCCTCAGCCCAGCTTTCCCCTGCCTTTGCTTCTTTGCTTTGGACCCCTTGTCATGCAGCCCCTGCCCTTATAGCTTGAGGGCTTTCCTTGACCTGAATGAATTAGAACCTTCATAGACGCCAGTGCATTATACTCTTTTAAATATATAAGGAATGTGCTTTAAAAAGTAGTGTTTGAGGATAATTTTTTTTTTAAATTTAAAATTTTTAAAATTTAAAAAATGTAAAATTTAAAAATTTTTAAAATTTAAAATTTTTATTGATTTACTTCAATACAGTACAGAATGCAAAACATGGTTCAAAAAGGAGATATCAGCATATGTAACAACATGGAAAGTATCTAATCAGCATATCAAAATTTAGTCTCCTTGAATAGACTATTATTATGGAAGTGCTAAAGCGACTGTATCTTTAATTAACATGGGGGGGAGGGAGAAAAGAAGAAAAAGAATAAGAGGATAGGAAAATGGGAGAAGGAAAAAGGTGACAAGAATAGTGATAATGCGTTCAACTATTTACGTACATCTAATTTGAGGCATCGTGTCCTGCACAATCTATGTGCAGTAACTTACATTGCAATATTTGTCACCATCTTAAGCATTTCCAAGTGTTGGGTCCAGAGATGCCACTGAGGAAAATTTTTTGAAAATTTCTGCAAAAACTTTACAAGTTCCGCCTATCTGTTCCACTTCCTGCTGCCTCCTTTTCCAGCCTGCAATACTCAACACACTGCACAGTAGGATAGGACATCAACTATAGCAGATCTACAGGATTGGAGGTTTCTTTTTATTTTATTTTATTTGATATGTCTCTTTTAAGTGTTACATTAATCAAAGAGGTAATTACACCCATCTAAAGATAATGTCATCTTTGTAACATTTCTATAGTATAATTTCTCTTCAAGATTTTTCTAAAAGCCTTATTAGTGATTACTTTCAGATTTTATTTTTGATCTACATATAAATCTACATATAAACAACAGTCAGGCAAACAATCTTCTAATTAACAAGAGAAAACTCTGAGCATGCAGAGTCTTCACATATTTCTTGTGAACAGTTGCTTTTATCTCAGTTCCATTACCCTCTGAATAATTTTCCCCTGACTACCTTAGTTTAAAAAAGGTTATTTATCACTCCATTACTATTAGTTGTTATGAAACGTTATGGAAAATAAACTGTAAATAACTTTTCTAATGATGATTTCAAGAATTGTATTTTTCTTTTAATGAACACATTTTTCCCTGCCAGTAATACGCAAATGCCATCTGTCTTGTGAGGCGCATTCCAACTTTCAAAAAACATTTTCATATTACACATTTACTATGTTTTATTATTAGTATACTGCATGACATTTTTCTCATAAACTAACAACTTCTTAAAAGAGACTACATTTCTGAAATATTTATTATACAGTGCTTACCGGATACACCACTTGTATAATACTGTATAATACTTAATTTTCCACAGATGGTCATTCTCTTTGTACTAGTGAGGGACTACTTTGTACTGTATATAGGACACATGCAGGTATCTCTACTGTGCCACTTCTGCAAGAACTCCCCTTAAATAGGGAGTAGATGCAGTGACCCACATTACATGAGATCTGTATAGATGTTACATAAACTAATACTCAATAGGTAATTTATAAACATGGGGCACTTTGCACCTGGGCAGTAAACCATGGTAGCCAATCAGATGAATGCTTTTACAGTTCAACCTATAGCTGGCTAAAAAATCTGATCACTGATGATCTGGGTTACTATCCAAGTGCAAACTTGCCCAGTGTTTTAAATGAGCCTATTGTCAGAGCATGTGACAGCTAAGGGCAGAGGAGCTTGTGTTTAGCCCTTTCCACCCTGTTCTGACATGGAAGTACCAGCATGTCAGCTCAGTACATTTTATATTTCTGGGATACAGGTTAAACTAAGGAAGTTGGTTGGTAGTACATCCAAAGGTAAAATTCTAGTATAAAAAGAAATGTCAGCTCATTATAGCCATGCTGTGCTGATTCTTTTTGTACAGCACTTTGTCTCATCTGAATTTGTTCCCATTTACTTAAACTTAGCAAAATAATGGTGCAATTTTAGGTGCTAGTCTGGCGTAAAAAATTAAATATTCATAATAATATAAAGATAATAAGGGAATACAGTTACTGTGGTCAATTGCATCACTCTATGCATGCAGCTGAATACTACAAAGAAGTTACTTGTAAGAGTTTGGTGTCGACCACTTCACCTACTAAGGTTACTATAACTAACTAGACCCTAGTGTGACTGGCACTAGTGGCACAGCTGGCGTATTCTCCAGACCAACACAGTGGTTCCTTACACAGGCACATCACAAAGCAGTCAGAAACATAGAGATGGATTTTCTGCCTTCTTTCACCCACAGGCAGAGAATATGCAAGATGTGACACTAGCCTTAAAGTGATACTGACACTAAAAAACGACTTTTTAAAATATGAATGTTCATTAAAAGTTACCTATAGGTCCTGTTGGTTGTTTTTTGCTGAGAGGTTTGTTTTTGTAAGTAATTGTTAGTTGAAGTTCCCAAACCTGACTGTTTTGCCAACCTGACTGTCCCACCTCAGTCTGTCAATTAAAGTTTCTAATGCTAACGGACTCCTGCTGCACAAACATGGCAGCCTCCTCATAAACGAACACAGAGAGCGAGATAGGTAATGTAAAAACCTTGTGCAAATACTTTATGGCAAAATTATAAGTAGCATGCAAAGTAAATGTTATGATAGATGTAACAAAAGGCATAATTTCTGGTGTCAGTATCTCTTTAAGGCTTTGCAGAACTGGAGCCAGGGCATGAGGTAAGAAAGGCTTTTAATGCTTTAATGTATTTTACAATTCTGATTCTCTTCCATAATAATGTAAAAATCTGCCATAAAATGAGGCTTGTCAATAAATTTAGCTGAGCACTGCCAAATTTTACAAATGTTTTTACTCCACTTTGAACTCCAGAATGTATATGACCTCTAAAATTAGGTGAAGATAGTCATGATGTCTGGCATTAAATAAATTATACATATTTATAAATACTACAATTAGTTATGTAGGGACCCATAGGGTTAAGTTCTCCTATGGTCCACATGGTTGGAAAGCCTAAATTGGTTAAGGGAGGGGGAGTGAGTCCTTTGTCCCTAATGCAGTGTACCCTGGCAGATTTCTGATTTGGCCAGAAAGTATCACTGTTGTGTAATTTTTTTCATATAGCTTAGCTGCCATGTGCTCAGGTCTACTTTCACTTTCACTGAGGATTGAGTTATTTTATTCCGCCTGGGGTTTTGGCCAGAACAGTTCCAGGCTATGGAGAGAAACCACATGGGTGGCAATGCCCTTGTTGGGCTCGGGGATAATGGGACCATGATAATCGTGAGAGAGATTGCCCAGAGAGAGAGAGAGAGAGATGCCTGGAGATGAATTCCAGTGAAAGAGTCTTGGAACATTATGGATTAGGGTTGGAGTCGGCCTGAAGATTTCTGTGAGACGCGGTGGATGCCTGTACCAGTTCTGTGTGAGCCCTCAGTGAGTTTTGGCCTGAGGAAAGGGTATTTACTGCCTCTAATCAAAGGAGAGGTGTAGGGGGCAGGTAGCACTAACTGGGATAATGAGCTCTTGGGACTGTGTGTCCACCAGGAGTGGAGTGTGGGACTTTGCCTTGGGGAAAGACAGTGCCAGGGCTGGGCTTACCACATAGGTACCCCAGGGCAGGGTTATTGTTGTTACTGTTATTTAAATTAACCTTTCTACATAAAGATATATTTTGTTTGCAGCACTGGTGTGTTTAATTATTTGTTCGTAGTGGGCCACCTGAAGGTGTATCCCAAGATCCCACTAGGTGGAGGCACTGACATTAAGAGGAATTCCCAGTCCCCTTTTATTTAGCAAAGGGGAGTCAGGACCTGTGTATGGTAAGATATTCATGAAATATATCCTATAATACAGGAAGGGGTTAAAATAGAGTTACAGTTATTTACAATGGAACATTTTCCTCAATGCAGAGTGTTGAAAACCACAATGGATCTTTATAAAGAAACCATTTACTTTACACCAAATTGCATTTTATTTTATTTTTTTGCATTAACAATGTTACCCTTTATTAATATGCATTATTATGTAATTTATGCCTCAACCATACGATTGGCCATTAGAATTAGCCATTCTATAACATACTAAAAGTTAAACTTAAAGGTGAACCATTCCTTTAAATTTTTTTCTCTCCTCTATAATGTAACCAACATTGCTATTCAGAAACTAAAATGTTGCCATGTAGCATGTGATTTGAATGTATCAGCATCATCAGTATTATATTTACCTTAGGCACCTTTTTAATCTAAAATCTTTATTGCAATGCTCCAGCAACTGTATACAGTATATACAAAATATATACACCCTCTAACAGTCAGTCAGATAATTTATAAAAGTTACCTTATATAACTAACACATTTTCGAGTTCTACTAATAAAGTTAATCATAAAATCATTAGAAACTCAACATTGCTACTATCTCTATATATGTGTGTGTGTATGCAATAAAATCAACAAAATAAATTTAATAAAATGCCAATATAAATGCAGAAACATGCATAACTACTCTTGATGGCAATTAGAATCTGCTATTAAAAATAACTCTGTCTCACTCATCAGACCATAAATGCATTGAATGAATGAATGAATGAATAAATAAATAAATACGCCCTATTAATACATAAACAAGAGAATCAATAAAAACCTTGATAGGCCAATCAAGGTGTTGGTTAAATCCATAATTACCAACTACATCTAACTGGTAGGTAGAAAATTAATGTCTATCAAATGTATGAATCAATACATATAAAATATTATAGAAATATTATAGATTATATCACCCAACTCTTACTGGCTAACTGCTAGTCTATATGTCTATTGCCCACGTTTGGCTACCTCACCCAGAACCCATACCCCTTATTAATTGAAAGTGATCATGACTAATACCAGAGTTACATAGTTATAGAGTTGAGCTGGGTTGAAAAAGTCCATCAAATTCAATCCCTCCAAATGAGACCCAGAGTCCATACCTATGCACACTCACACCAACCCTCAATAAACTGCACATACCAATATCTATACTAATTGTAAATGTTAGTATCATAATAGTCTATTATATTATGCGTGTCCAAGAAGTTATCCAAACCATTCTTAAAGGCATTAACAAAATCAGCCATCACAACATCACCCGGCAGTGCATTCCACAACCTCACTGACCTCACTGTAAAGAACCACCTACACTGCTTCAAATTAAAGTTCTTTTCTTGTAGTCTGAAGGGGTGGCCTTTGGTGCGGAGATCCTCTTTATGGGTAAAAAGGTCCCCTGCTATTTGTCTATAATGTCCTCTAACTTGTAAAGTGTAATCATGTCCCCTTTTTTCCCAGAGAAAATAACTCCAACCTTAACATAAGGTCATAATTTAAGTTTTCCATTCCTCTAACCAGTTTAGTTGCATGTCTCTGCAGCTCATTTATATCCCTCTTAAGAACTGGAGCCCAAAACTGCACTGCATACTCTAGATGAGGCCTTGCTGCCATGATATGAGATAATTAAAGTAAATTTTAATGAAAAACAGAGTGCCGTCACTGGGAAAATATGTATATACTACGGAGAAGCCTTTGTGAACAGGCTTATGCAGCCAAATCTAGAAGCAAACCGAAGGCAATTTTAATGTAAAACAGAGTGCTGTCACTGGGAAGACATGTATACACCTTAAAACCCTAATCAGGAAAAAATGTCCCTTTGATATATACTTTTGTTGTGCAACTGGAGAAAACTTGGTCTACTTAAATTTTATTTTAATTTTCTTATTGATTTATTTTTCTAAAAGATTCATTAATAGTTGTTGTACTTTAGTTTATTTCTTTTTCAACCTTTTTTTCTTATTATTTATTAATATTATTGCATATAAGGATGTTTATGGTGTTTTCCGGGAAACGTACAGAATACTGTATATTATGTTATTATTTTCCTTTTTCCTTTTTGCTTTTACACTTCTTTATTTTTCTTCTTTGCACATTGTATTGCACAGATATGTTGGCAACACTTTAACCACTAGGTGGATCGTCATTTGATTTTATAAAATGATAACATGTGGTTGTGATTGGTCACAGCCCCTTTATAACCTGTGTACAGGGATGTGCCATTCAACCTATGAGTAAGTGCCCCAGCAGGCACAAAAGCGTTAGGTCTTGCTCTGATGTCCTAATAAATTTTTCATTTTTTAATTGATTGATTCATTATTTTGGGGGACACTCACATTTTTCTCTTTTGAAATGTTGACTTGGACTTACACCCTAGGACTGGGGTGAATTGTGAGTATATTCCCCATGTAAAACAGAGTGCTGTCACTGGGAAGACATGTATACACCTTAAAACCCTAATCAGGAAAAAATGTCCCTTTGATATATACTTTTGTTGTGCAACTGGAGAAAACTTGGTCTACTTAAATTTTATTTTAATTTTCTTATTGATTTATTTTTCTAAAAGATTCATTAATAGTTGTTGTACTTTAGTTTATTTCTTTTTCAACCTTTTTTTCTTATTATTTATTAATATTATTGCATATAAGGATGTTTATGGTGTTTTCCGGGAAACGTACAGAATACTGTATATTATGTTATTATTTTCCTTTTTCCTTTTTGCTTTTACACTTCTTTATTTTTCTTCTTTGCACATTGTATTGCACAGATATGTTGGCAACACTTTAACCACTAGGTGGATCGTCATTTGATTTTATAAAATGATAACATGTGGTTGTGATTGGTCACAGCCCCTTTATAACCTGTGTACAGGGATGTGCCATTCAACCTATGAGTAAGTGCCCCAGCAGGCACAAAAGCGTTAGGTCTTGCTCTGATGTCCTAATAAATTTTTCATTTTTTAATTGATTGATTCATTATTTTGGGGGACACTCACATTTTTCTCTTTTGAAATGTTGACTTGGACTTACACCCTAGGACTGGGGTGAATTGTGAGTATATTCCCCATGATTAACTTTAATTATTTTTGATTTTGAATTACTGATTAGTTTTGTAGTAGTACCTGTATAGATTTTTTGGCACCAACATAAACCATATTATTATAAAATAGAACCCCCCTTGAATGATTGTACTGTAAGGGGCACATTTACTAAGCTCGAGTGAAGGATTCGAACGAAAAAAACTTCGACCTTCGACTACGACTTTGAATCGAACGATTCAAACTAAAAATCGTTCGACTATTCGACTGTTCGATAGTCGAAGTACTGTCTCTTTAAAAAAAACTTTGACTACCTACTTTGCCAACTAAAACCTACCGAGCATCAATGTTAGCCTATGGGGACCTTCCCCATAAGCTTTCTAAGCATTTTTTGATCGAAAGAAAATCGTTCGATCGATGGATTGGATGGATGGATAAAAATCCTTTGAATCGTTTGATTCGAAGGATTTAATCGTTCGATCGAATGATTTTTCCTTCAATCATTCAATCGGTATTCGATATTCGAAGGATTTTACTATAATTATAATAATATAATATGTCAATAAATGTGCCCTATTGAATGACTCATTATTTTCCCCTAATATTAGGAGCTGCAATAAATGTAAAGAGTAACATTTGGCTTATCCTACATGAGTGCATTAAAGAAAATGATTTGTATTAACTATTGATTCATATATGGATTGTTTGAGAAGAATCTCTATTTTTTTAAAGATTCCTACTGACTTTAACAACTAGGAGGAGTATTCTTATATTCCTACTATTGAACTACTGGGGCTAATAGTTAGTGCCAGGGTTCTGCCTACCACCCATTTCCCATCTCCAGTCTATGCCCAGTATCTGACCATTCCAAACTCTACCTACTAAAAAGGCCATCAGGACTAAATTACTTATCTACTACAAAGGCAGGGCATCTGGGTGGAAAGGAACTTTTTATGCACCCTACAAATACATTAATTAATTAACCCTCGATATTCGACCATAAGAGTGTTGCCCTGCACTGTTAAAACTGATGTGTTTGCTTTAGAAACTCCACTATAGTTCATATAAACAAGCTGCTGTTGAAAAAAGGATATATGGCACAGGTTAAATTGTGGATAACAGATAACACCATTATGTTCTACAGAGCTTTTCTGGTATCTGCTGTGCAACATGAGTCTTTTCTCCTTTGAATTGCTGCCCCCAGTGCTACACAGCAGCTTATTTATATAAACAATATTAGTGTTTCTGAAGCAAACACAGCAGTTTTACTAGTGCGGGGCAACACTGCATTATATTTTTATTACTTTTATTTCTTGATGTTACTGTTCCTTCAAGTCAAATGAGCCAATTAACTGACAAAGTTCTGTGCTTTGTTTACACACTTCTTCCTGTTACAGTTAGAGCTGCAGTATTTCTGGTCACATGATCTCTAAGGGAATATCATAAAATGGGGGGCTCAAGGGAAAATATGTAAAAGGGCAATCTTCAATATCATAAAATGGGGGGCTCAAGGGAAAATATGTAAAGGGCAATCTTCAATGTGTAAAAGGGCAATCTACATGATCTCTAAGGGAATATCATAAAATGGGGGGCTCAAGGGAAAATATGTAAAAGGGCAATCTTCAATATCATAAAATGGGGGGCTCAAGGGAAAAGGGCAATCTTCAATGAGAACAGATACCAGTTTGGTAAGATTCTTTAATATGCCACTTAATATGATATAAATTATATGTTGCTGAAACAGATACTGACATCAGAAAATAACCTTTTTTATTATCTATCATAACATTGTCTTTGAATGCTCTTTATAATTTTGCCGAAAAAGTATTTGCCTGATGCTTTTACATTACCTTTCTGACTACCCTGTTCCTCTATGAAGGGGCTGCCATATTTGTGCAGCAGTAGTCTGTTAGCATTAGAATCTCTAACTGACAGGTTAAGAAGAAGGGACAGTCAGATTGGCAAAACAGTCAGGTTTAGGAACTTCAAGTGACAATTACTTACAAAAGCAGAACTATCAGCGAAAAATATTCATTCTGTCTCCTACATAATGAATCTCTATAAATCGCTTGATCTTTGCAAATTGCAATACTACTAAAGGCTCAGTTTCCTCATTAATATTTTACATCATTTAAGAAAGGCAGTCACAATGTAACAGTGTTCCACTTCTAAAGAAAAGAATGTAATATTCTCAATACCTATGCCTAGCATCTCTTTTCTCCTGGCTTAAGCTAGTCTTTATTAAACAGGTAGATCCCATCTTTCTTTGCTCAAAGGACAGAGGAAAAATGGGACACATTTTTAATATATATATATAAATATCCCACCACAGCTAATTTTCCCCTGTTCTTCTGCTTTCCAAATAGATTGGCCAGGCCACAATTCTGAGCTGCTCATGGGGTCTATTCTACGGAGCATCACTTATTTGGAATATGTCATAATTTCCCTCCTAAATTTTGTTTATTCTTATATTTACAAACCCCTAATCTGAAAATTTAGATTTTACATTCGAGTTATACAATACATAAATTATTATTTGCTTTTCAAATATTTCCATTGTTCTTTTAACTTCTGATGTTGTTTCTGTTAATGTCAAAGATGTAAACATTCTTACACTTGAAATTGGTAAATGGATTTTTCTTAACATAGGCATGACACTAACTGGAAGTATCTATATTCTTGTCTTTGATAAAAGGGCATCCAAGATTGAAAACATTCCAGTCTTCATCAAAAGACCCTCTTTAGTGATAGAGTAAATCTGCAGCCTGTTTGCCCCAGCTGAGAAAATATTAATTTGGATTATTGAAACAGGTGGGCAATGGTTTAATCATGCTAATCATGTTAAATGGACTGCTCTGCAGAATAAGGTTGGTTAATTCTGCTTTATCCAGATTAAGATTTTACTTTGGTACATTATCACAAATAAATAAATAAAATTGAATTATGCTGATTAAAAAAGCAAAAGTAATTGAAAACTATTTTATTTATAAATGACAATAGTCCAGAACATTGGTGATAAATATAAGGAATCAATACAACTTATAATGAGGGCAGCTTTTTCCTATTATGCTGCTGAACAAGAACTGTATCAGCTATTCTCTGTTCTGTAAACTTTGCATCTACATTATGATTTTTTTATGCAATAACAGAGAGGCTCATCTACAGCCTCCATTTTGCATCATCATTTTTGCTAAATAATTTTTGCAAGCTATTCTTTTTGAATAGTAAATAGATCATTCATCCCTTGGGTACATATGTACCTTGCTGCATTGGAGCATAGAGACAAACAGTGATAAATATATTGCCCACATTTTACTAGCCTTTACACAAGCCTTTTTTTGTTTGTTTTAGAGGAGATTAGTCATAAATGCTTCACTTTACATGCTATATGTAAAGTTACCTGACCCTGTGCTTTTATTTATTTTTCTCCTCAAAAAATTATATTATTTGCCAGTGCTTATGTTTTAATATATAATACTAGGAGATGGTGTATTATTTTGGTCCCTAGGGCTGTACTTACCTAACTTGGACTTGGCCAGTTGCAGCTCCTGGTAGAGCATGCATTACATGGAACTCTGTTTCTTGGTTGGTCCCTTGCGGTACTGGTGGAGAAAGGGTTAACCACACTAAATAACACCCACAGAATTGATCTTTTTTTTTTTTAAAAAAAAGCTTTATTGTAAATTTCCGGCAATACAGAGCTTTAAATGCATTAACAGTACTGTTTAATATATATCTATAACAGTTGAGCAAACATCTACAGTGTTTCATACAAGTTCGTCTGTTGTTAGAGTTTGCTAAGTAACAAACTTGTAAGTACAAGTTAACAGTTTTTCGCATCGTGACAGCCAGGATTCAGTATATAACATAATAGAGAGAGTCACATACAATCGAAATAACAGTAGTAGTGTGATTAGGAAAGGAGGTTAGGGTCGAAAGAGAAAAGAGAGGGGGTGCAGCGGGGTGTTATTGGATCCACAACTCATTAAAGGTAAGTTTTATAGAGGTCAGTTTCCTTAAAGGAGAAGGAAAGGTTAAAACTAAGTAAGCCTTATCAGAAAGGTCCATCTAAATATACCAGGAAACCCCCAAAGTAGTGCTGCTCTTTTGACAGTGAGTCCCCTGTCAAAAAAAACACTGCATTTCTTTCCTTCTATTGTGTACACATGGGCTTCTGTATCAGACTTCCTGCCTTCAGCTTAAACCTCATTGCCCTGGGCAAGAGCATGTTCAGTTTGATCCTCTCCCCCCCCCCTTCTCTGCTGTAATCTGAGCCCAGAGCAGGGAGAGACTCAGGTAGGAAGTGATGTCACACCACGTTAATACTGCAGCTCCTATCTTAAACAAACAGAGAGTTTCTAGAGCTTTTTTCTCAGGTATGGTAAAACATTCTACAGAATAAATATAGCATTCTAGCTTGCACTATTGCAGCTAATCTATTGGCAATAAAATGCCTCTGTAGCTTTCCTTCTCCTTTAAATAGAAACCATCTTATCCAGGTAGTAGAGAATTTTGTAAATTGATCAGGGGTATGACATTTCCTCGAATCTACATATTTCCGTAATTTTATTGAACCAATGTTTAATAGTAGGCACTTATGTAGTTTTCCAATTTGAATTAAAGACTGCAACGGGTTGTGTATTATGGCATAGCAATATTTGTGAAGGATCTACTGCAACAGTATCCCCTAGTATCCCCTAGTAGCATACCTCCTTCCAGAAAGGTCTCAGAAGATCACAGTTCCAAAAATATGGTATAAAGTGCCTGTTTCTCTTGTACAACGCTAGCAAATGCTATTGGAGGTTTTGTATATATGTTGTAATTTAGAAGGTGTATAATACCATCTTGTGATTATCTTATAGTTTAGTTTAGTATTTGACAACATTTGGAACTCTTGAGTAGTTTAGAGAGAATATTTTCAATCTGTACTTCCTCTAACTGGAGATTGGACCATCTACTGATAAATGAGACTGATTCCCAATTGGTTGGTAATTGTAATAGTTTATAGAGGCGAGAGATTACATGGCTCGGTGGATCTTGTGTTGTGCAAGTCAATTCGAATTTTGTGAGGTCACAAAATAATGTCTGTGCACAGCCTAGGCTGTGAAAATAGTGTGAGAGTTGTGCGATTTTGAGGTGATCTATCTACTTGAAGTGTGTCAAGTTTTGCAGTTTTTCTTTGGGAAGGAGTGTCTTATTTTCCATGAAGTGAATAAGTTGGAGGTTCCCATCAATAAGCCAGTCCTGAAAGTTGTTAGGTTGCAGTCCCGGAGGGAAGGTTGGGTTGTTAATCAAAGGTATTAGGGGTGATGGGTATGTTGTGAGAGAATATTTTGTACGGCATTTATCCCAAACAGACAAGGTGTTAGAGAGGAGAGGATGGTCGGGAGGCTTCAGCCTACTATACAAGTTATCTATCCAGGGTAAATGCAAGAGGTAACAGTACGTGGACTGTTGTTCTATTTCTATCCAGAGTTTAACATTCGCGTAGTGAGACCAGTCGATTATTCTTAACAGGACAGCTGCATAATGGTATGTCCTGCAATCAGGAAGTGCTACTCCTCCCTGTCTTTAAGGTTTAGTCAGGATTTTGTGACTAATTCTAGCTTTTTTGCCTTGCCATATAAAATTGTTTATTAGGCTTTGAAGTTGGTTCAAATGGATGTCTCCTAGTTGTAAAGGGAGTGTTTGGAAAATGTAGAGGATTCAAGGCATTATGTTCATTTTTACAACGTTCATCCTTCCCATCCATGATATAGGTTTATCTTTCCATGCATTCGGGTCTTTCTTGATTTTTGATATGACCTGTTTTAGATTAAGTTCCGCCCAATTCATAGTGTCTTTGGTGATCAAGAGGCCTAAATAAGTAAGCGTTTGTGTGGCCCATTTATAGGGGAAACCATTGGATAGAACTTGTATAGTGGTATCTGGATTGGAAACATTAAGTGCCATGGATTTAGAAAAGTTTATCTTAAAGTTACTAAGTTTACTATAAGTGTGAAATGTTTGGTTAAGTGCTGGACGTCTTGGGATTGGTGAGGAAAAATAGTAAATCATCCACGTACGCGGCTATTTTATGTTGTGTATTACGTACTGGGATACCTGTTATATGAGGGTGTAGTCTAACGTGATTCAATAAGGGCTCTAGGGCCAGTATGAATAAAGTAGGGGATAAGGGGCATCCCTGTCTCGTGCCATTGCGAATGTCAAAAGAATCGTATAAACCTCTGTTTATTTTTAACCTAGCCGATGGGTTAGTATATAGTGACAAAATCCACTTTAACATATTGGGACCTAGTCCCAGGTGCCGCAGACAGGCAAACATGAATGTCCAATTGACCCTATCGAATGCCTTTTCGGCGTCGGTAGATAATAACATGGTTTCAATTTTGTATTTTTTGGCCCAAAAAATTAAGTTGACTAGTTTGTTCGTGTTATCTCTACCTTTTCGACCTGGGATAAATCCCACCTGTTCTGGATGTATTAGATTTGGGAGAAACGTTTGTATTAGAATTGATCTCTTAATAACTTGGTCAGCCATTGTCAGGCATTACATTCCTTGGATGGTACTCACAGAAGCACAATATTAGCAACAACCAGTGGTAGTACTCATTTACAGTATAGATAAACTAGCCTTCAGCAATAGTGGATACTCACAGTAGTGCTTTGCTTAAGGAATCTCCTATTCCTGAGCCTTGAGTCCCTATACAGCATGTGACAGGGCACTAACCTGCCCACTTGGATGCTCTACTAGCTACCCTAACCCTAGTCTCTAACCGTAATACTGTTCGTGTTATCTCTACCTTTTCGACCTGGGATAAATCCCACCTGTTCTGGATGTATTAGATTTGGGAGAAACGTTTGTATTAGAATTGATCTCTTAATAACTTGGTCAGCCATTGTCAGGCATTACATTCCTTGGATGGTACTCACACAAGCACAATATTAGCAACAACCAGTGGTAGTACTCATTTACAGTATAGATAAACTAGCCTTCAGCAATAGTGGATACTCACAGTAGTGCTTTGCTTCAGGAATCTCCTATTCCTGAGCCTTGAGTCCCTATACAGCATGTGACAGGGCACTAACCTGCCCACTTGGATGCTCTACTAGCTACCCTAACCCTAGTCTCTAACCGTAATACTGGATTCCTGGGGAGGGGTGCAAGTTTAAATTATATATATACAGTTACAGCAGGAAGGACCAGCACTCTTGATTAACACTGTGCTTTATTTTACATGTAACATGTGTGTATATATATATATATATATATATATATATATATATATATATATATATATATATATATATATATATATATATATATATATATATATATATATATATATATATATATATATATATATATATATACTGGATAGAATGCCAGTCAGTTTTTGGCGAGAGGTTATCCTGGGCACATGATTGAGGAAGCCAAAAAATAGGCTTTGTCCTTGGATAGGAATGAGGTGTTAAAGGGCAAAACTGACCACTATGGGAGGAGTAAGAGCAATGAAAATGTACTATATTACACAAGCACATATGACGCATGTACCACCTTGATAAAAGATTCTGTATTACAGCATTGGCTGATCGTGAAAACGGATAAGGAATTAACAGCAGTTAATACAGCAGAATCCGGTTTGGACAAGAAACAAGAACCTTAAGGAATTGCTATCATCTGCCGATCCGGTAAGCAAATATAATGCAATGCAACGGGGGATACAGAAAACTGGTTCATTTAAGTGCGACAATTGTGTTATGTGTAATACGCTTATTACTGGGGAAAAATTCTTCCATCTACATACCGGTAAATCATACCTCATCAAGCATAGGCTCACATTTACCTCACACAATGTGGTCTACCTAATTAAGTGCCCATGTGGACTCCTTTACTGTGGCAAAACAAATAGACAACTACTGGAGAGAAACACTATGCATTGCTCTACAATCCATGTAGCACTAGACCCTAAATCCAGACAAAACACGAAACAGGTTATATCCAAACAACCGGTAGCCCAACACTGGTTACAAGCTAAACATCCAGCTTCATCTTTCAAATGCATGCCTATAGACTGACTGTATTCCAGATAACCCAAGAGGGGGAAATATTGACTGCATGTTGCTCCAAAGGGAGGCTTTTTGGACTTTTGAATTGGAATGTGTGGCCCCCAAGGGTTTGAATGGTGCATTACAATTGAACTGTTTTTTAAAAGATAGGTGATGCACTATACAGATGGAGGTGTATGATATGTGTTCAGATACTATGTTGATAAGATTATCGAATTTGATTAAAATACTTGGTAAAAATATTTTTCTCCATATAAAAAAAAAATCGCATATGTAAAAATGTAAGTAAATAATCATTCAATAACAACATAGTCTCAGGGACGGCCCTTGAATTGTTTTGCTAGAATGACGAGATATGAATGTAATAATAATTTTTTATCTATTTATCTTATCAAATTTATTACACAATTCACTTCTAAATAAGCAAGTAGCACATGCATTTTAACATTAGTATAAATGTACAGGGTATCTTATTCACCTTAAATTATTAGTGATAATGCACATGCACTTTGAGATATATGAATGAACTTGGTTACAATAATTACAATGTTGGAAGCATTAGTCACTTTAATAAGGTGTTGTCATTCCCATAATTGATTAATCACCATTGGCTATTTAACTTTGTTGCAATGTGGGTGTGGTTGCCTTCAGAGAGGGACCGAAACGTAACGTTGGCTGTATATGCACTTTTGAATACAAACTTTTGACTCGTTTCACCAAAATTCCCAGTGTTGCTGGTCTTTTTGAATGATATATATATATATATATATATATATATATATATATATATATATATATATATATATATATATAGTAATTACAGTATATAATTACAGTATATATATGTGTGTGTGTGTGTGTGTGTGTGTGTGTGTATTTAATTATGAGAAAATAAGCCAAGAGTTTAAGATGTAAAGATATCTTTCTAATAACCTTACATCTGAGCTTACCATAACACATTTTGCAGAGATAGATCATGTTAATATTATGCATATAGAAGATATGGAAGATGAGGACTATACTTGTGAGAGCTCAGTTCAATGCACTCATGCATATGGTAATAAGAATGCTTTCTAGCAATTTCAAACCTTACTTGTATGAGGATTATTAATACAGAAAGCTACATATGCTTGTTATGAAAAAAAAACATCAACATGTTATAGAAATCACTGCTGCATTAAATTGCAGTTAGGATCTTAACTGCATATGATAATGCAACATGATTCTATTTCAGATGCGCTAAGTGTGTATGCTACTGCCAGATGAAATTCACAGCTGTAACTCCTATGTTTATTGCCTGAAGAAGCGGGTCTGAGCCCGTGAAACGCGTTGCACTGATTGGAGTTCGTTAATAAATTTTGACTGCTTAATTACAGTCGTTTTGTGTCTGCTTGGAGGAGGTAAGTCCACTACTGCCTCCTCTGATTACCAAGTTTTGGTTTTTAAACTCGTTTATATCCTTTTATTCTTTTGGCGCCTTTGTTCTTTTTATACTATTTCAGATGCTGTGCTGTTGAGCTGTCTGTTCTGTAATGTATGGATATTTTCAAAATCCTTTTACATCTGTATAGTATTGTACCTGTATCCCATTTGCAAAGTCACTCTGTCTTTTCATTATTTTTACCAGTCATCCTAGAAGTGATTGAATATGCTCCAGTATTGCTATTAAGGCAATACGATATTTTAGGATATGATATTAAATTCAATTGGCTCTGGTTGCATAGTTACACCACAATCATTTTCTTTAGTGGGTTACTTTCAGTTTAATAAGGAGAAAAGAGGTTCTATTTGTTACTTTTGTAACATGCATCTCATGGAAAGTCCCCATAGACGCAAAAATATTTCTTTGGTGAACGACCGATTTTAGTGCAATCCAACCAATCCATCAAATTATTGTGAGGCTAGTGGGAATCGAACGAACAAACGCATCTAATCAATTTTCGTCCGACATCTGTCAGATGATTTGATAGGCCAGGTTAAAAAATTGTCATTGGTCACAGTAAAATCTATCGATGCTTGCAGCGCCAAGCAGGCAGCTACCCTCAGTTTCCCTGGCTTCAACTAAACTTTCTTGATATGGTCTTTTTAGTTGATAGACAAATCGTACATTTAAATGATTAAATGATCGTTTCAAGATAAGCTTGGTCTAACAACAATCTTTCAAAAATCTTTACATCTATGGCCAGCTTAAATCATAAACCTGCAGAAATCAATCACTGACCCTGCACCACATGGAAGAGAAAAAGAAGAGTTGCTATTTCTGAATGCCCCCACAATAACTCATTTGTACATTTTTTAGGGAATATTGTGCACAACACTATTAAGCTAGTTTTAATGGGACCCGTCACCCAAAAAAATTATTCAGAATCCTATTTTATCACAATAGTCAAGCAAAATGAACATTAATTACACTATATAAATTATTTGAATCTTGCTTCCTTCAGTCTGGGATTTCAAAATTATAGCCAACAGGCAGCAGCCATTTTGTGGACACTGTTATTAAGACAAGCCTTGTATCAACTCAGAATCTTGTTTGTGCACCAGAATGTGGGACCCGATGTCCATCCCCATGCACTGGTTACACAATTAAATGGTAAAGAGAATGAGGGAACGTGGGGAGAGAAGTGCTGAATGGAAAGTGAAAGTAATTGTCTGCTCCGCCTCTATGCCCAGGGCAATGAGGAGTGGCAAATAATATTTGATTGACAGCTGAGAATTTTAAATGAGCTTACAACAGCTATGAATGCTTTAATAAAAAATAGAAATTGGGTTTTATGTTTAATTTGAAAAGGACTTTTATTATACAGATTTGTTTGTCTGGGTGACAGGTCCACTTTAAATTACTAATATTGGATATAACTGAAACATCTTTTGACCCCGGTTCTATGGAAACTGTATGATCTGTGGTTCCTGTAAAGAATTAGCAATGAGGAAAAAATTCCGTATAGTTTGAAATGTATGTAAAGGTGTGGGAAAATTAAAATAAAGGTCATATACTGTATGTTGGGATGTGAAATGTGGTGTTTCCTACTTGGTAGGAAGTCTTATAGGAGTGACCTTTGGCCATAAAGGAACGGTGAGCTGAAGGAGGCCTCAGCACTGAAAAAAAAAAAAGTGCTGAAGTCAAGTCAAACTTATTGGTGCTTGTGTATAGACAAAAACCTTTACTCATAGCTAGTGTATTACGGCTTTTGCACTAATGTGGTGCATACTGAGAGAAACAAAATTCTGTGTATGCAGATTCCTCCTTGGATCCCGCCCCCTGACTTCTGTACACAAACTAGTCTTGGTCATTATCCTTCCTTGAGGGCAGAGCAAGAGCAGTTCTTTTATTTTTCTGTGCTGTGGAGCAATATCTCTATGCTAAGGACTTTTTTGTCAACATGTACCATTATGAGTCTTACCCCCACATGTAATATAAGGCACTACGTTTGCCCAGTAGCAGTAACTCATAGCAACCAATAAGGTTTTTGCTTTGAAATAGGTGATTGATAAATTCTACCTGCTGATTAGTTGTTATGGGTTACTGCACCTGGGCAAACTTAGTGCCTTTTATTATATAACCCTCTATGTCTATTATTTTCACCAACAATTACAATTTCTACAAATTCTCTGAAAATGGATTGTGTCCTCAGGAAACCCAAAAACGTTATAAATAAAGTTTTTATGGGGCTCAGATATCTAATTGATTTTGTCAGTATTGTTAACAAGGCCTAAGGTTATGAGCACACAAGCTGTTGACTCTGGTTGTTGCCAGCCTGTGTATTTTTGCAGGATGAGAGAAGCAGTTCTGCTCAGTGTACCTACTCCATTGATTTGAATCCGATCAGTCGGTGTGCGCTCACACAAACAGAGCTGAAGTGGAGGTCAGTATTTGGGCTGACCTCAGTCTGAATGTGACCACACACAGGCTGATTAGATTCAAATCAATGGAGCAGGAACACTGAGCAGATCTTCTTCCCTCAGGCTGCAAAGGCTGACAACAGCCGGAGCCAACAGCCTGTGTGCCCATAGCCTAAAAACTAATCTCAGATAGAAAATTAAATCTTGAGGGGTTATTGTATGTTGTAGCATATGGCAGAAAAGCAGAAAGGCCACTCTCACTTATTAGCATGGCATTAGCCTTTCAGGAGTTTAATGTAACTTAAGAGTTATAATACATTGCTGATACACAGGATGTTAAAATGTCATTATATTTTAGCACTTCACAAAATAAATTACACCTTTGCTAATTAAAATCCTCAGCAAGCACAAACCGACATTTACTGCAAGAAGGAAGAAAGTATGTTAATACTGCAAACATTCAAATGTTTGAATTTACACAAATATATAGCTGTCCAGTTGTCAATCCTAAAATGTACTTATAGTTTTATTGAAGGATTAAAAATAAAACTGTGTGGGATCTGGGGTCCCCTGTGTGTTAAGTGCAAGTATTGTGGGTGGATTGTTTTTCTTGAAGTTTCTTGGCAGATACGGTCTTTACATTTCTTGTATCTAAATTGTTAGTTTTAAAATCAAAGTATATTAAAATTAAATAGGCCGTATGGCACTCTGGTCTTCAGGGCATAGATCCAGAAGACCTCCAGGCTCTCTCTGATCTAGTAATCTAGTAATGTCTCCTCTTCTAGGTTCCAATTTGACCTGAAACATATTGCTCTTTCTTATTGCTGTTCTCTATTTATCACCTAGTATCTATACTCCAGAGAAACATCCTTATAAATGACTCAAGGATATGGGGATGCTTTAAGTGATGATAATTAGTGATGGGCAAATTTATTCGCTAAGCATGAATTTTCGCACTTTGGCGCCGGCAAATGTTTTTGCGAAACTTCTGCAAAAATTCGGCCATGGAACGTAAAAAGTTGCGTAAAAAAATTGCTGCGACAAAAAATTTCAATTGACTCGAAATATATCCGTTTCACAAATTTTTTGGTGAAGCAAGCGGTACAACAACACATTGTTGTGGAGGGATCCCCTGATCAGTATACAAGTAATCCAACAGTAAGGTGAACCCCTAACTTTTTGACTCCCATCTCGCCATGTCCCCTCACCACTTACTGTCAGCACCACAATGCACTGCCGGGCTGTCAATGCTCAGTCTTGTGCTAATGTGTGTGACAGCAGCATGCGTGCACCCAATCAAGCATTTGTGTGTGTCATGAGGTAGGGGCAAGTGCCAGTGCCTATGGTGCAAAGGTGGAGAGGCACTAGGCACATATCTCTTCTTTCTGCCTACCCCTAGTCTGGACCCTTGTCCCACCACTGCTGCTGATCGCTTAGTTCCCCCTCTCAAGCATAGTCACTGCCAATCGTTGTTTACATGCTCAAGCAAGGGAAGGGGGTCTAGTTGGCTACCAGGATTGCCCATAATTAAAAATGTGCCTCTTTTACTGCAGCAGCCCCATCTACGGCACTGCTAAGAGAAAGCTTTTACTCAGTTGTGCCCAATTCCTTAAAAAATTTACACTCAGAATATGTACAAAATTTGCTCCAATTTGCAACAGGCATAATTACACTGGGATTTTGGGAGAAAATTAGGCATTATGAGAAAAACCACAGTGGTCTTAGTTATACATCCCATCAAAATATTATGCAACATTGAACTCGTAGGGGGTTATTTATTAAAGATTTTTTTGTGGTTGGACTTTTAAAGGGGAAAACACCAATTTTTTGGAGGAAAACATTTTTTTTTCATGATTTATAAAACTCTGATGGTTTTAAAAGTCTGAATAAAAAAGAACTGTAACTCAGACCTGCCGAGATCATGTAGAAGTCAATTTTGACATTTTGAAGACATCCTGACCTGCGCTGGGTTTCGTACAATAATCAAAAGATTTAGTGGTTTTTGGGTGATAATACGAAAAAGTCTGGGTTTTTGGGCAGATATTTTCACAATCGAGTCTTTTCCTGAACAAAAAATTTTCATAAAAATGTATTGATAAATATGGAGGAAAGGTCTGTGCAGATTTGGTTGGAGTGGTTTTCAGAAAATAGTGTGAACATTTTGTATTTTGATAAATAACACCCTTAAAGTGCACTGCACTGGTTAGGTGCCGGGAAGGAGGCGCTGCCAGTGGCATAGAGTTTATAAGTTATGAGTTACATAAACACAGATAAAAATGCTGCTTGTTGTCAGTAGTGATACGCGAATAAATTCGCCAAGCATGAATTTGTGGCGAAAATCCGTCACATCAAAAAAAATTTGGTGCACGCATAAAAATTGTTGTACATCAAAATTATCCAGACGCCCATTGACTTTAATCCATTAGGATAAAATAGTCACGTGTATAAAAACTACTCGCTCGCGTCAAAATTATTTTCACTCCCATTGACTTTAATGCGTTTCTTCCATCACTAGTTGTCAATGTTATTATTATGGTAGAAAGATAAACATATAGGCAAGCAGGTACAGGTATAGAAGCTATTTTTTTTTCAGAATTAGGATCTTTACATAAATTGGATATTCATACCTTAAGTCTACAAAAAAATCATGTAAACATTAAATATACACAATAGGTTCATTTTGCTACCAAAAGGGATTAATTATATCTTAGTTTGGATCAAATACAAAACACTGTTATATTACTGAAGAGAAAAAGACAATGCTTTTTTAAAAAAAATGTGGATTATTTTGATAAAAGAGTCTACATATGGGAGATGGCCTTTCTGTAATTCAGAGCTTTCCAGGTATCGGTTCCTAAATCCCTTACCTGTGTTTTGACGTGGGATGGAAAGGAGTAAAATTGACTACCTTCCCTTGAATTAGTAGACAATTTTTTTTCGCCAATATTCTTGTGTACACCTTTGCCAAGGGTTCATATGTATCCAAAAATTCTAAAATACAAAAATAAGGCACTTATTCTTGTATATTAGAGTTTTGATGTGATGTTCATGTTCTAGACATCTTGGTTTGATTTCATGTGACAACTCATTCTGACTTAATATAAGTCACGTAACTTTTGGTGTCCTAGCTGGTGCGCTTGAAACACGTAGGGGCACAGTTAACAAAATGTGAGATTAGAAATTACCACAGAAAAACTCATTGGGGCTCATTCATCAACACTGGGCAAATTTGCCCATGGGCAGTTACCTATAGCAACCAATCAGCGATTAGCTTTTGAAAGCCAGCTGCAAGTAGAACAATGAATGCAGCAATCTGATTGGTTGCCATCGGTTACTGCCCATGGTCAAATTTGCCCAGTGTTGATAAATGACCCCCACTGACTTCCTATTTATTCCTATGGGATTTTTAGAATCATATTAATCAATGAAGTTCACCATTTGATAAATATGCATTTAAAACCAATAGAAATAAATAGAAAGGGAGTGAGTTTTATTGTGGGGATGATCTGCCCCATAGTGTTAAAATACAACATTTGCTGCATCTTTCTGCACAGTGAACCTTTCCCTTTCAGTATTTTTACATGAAGACGGGTGTAAGATGTGTGTACCAGAAGATTAAATCTAGATATATTATTGTATTTCTTGGAGAAGTCACCTAAATACAGTGATTACTAAGTGCACGTATCATGGCTGCCTTGATTGCGTTAAAGTGCTATGTAGATAATTCACCTTCCCTACATAATTTACCTTTTCCCATCTCCCGTTGTTCTTGAATATGGGAATAGGGAGTCATGAGTTTTGGACTAGGTTTTTTTTTGCCAATTTGAGAAAAGGTTTCATCAGCATTTATCACTTATTTGTTCCAATGTTAACATGGGAAGCCAATACAGTACAGCAGTTGAATATCACAATATTTAATTTACTTAGGGGGATATTTACTAAACTCTGAATGCAAAAATTCCAAAAAAATTCTTGATTTTTTAAAGTCTGGTTTTATAAAAAAAAAAAAAAAATCACAATTTTTTCTGAATTTATTAAACCCCATGGATGGAAAAGTCATCTTAGACCTGTTGAGGTTGCATATAAGTCAATGGGAGAAGTCCCAATGATTTTTTCACGTGCGCTGGGTTTCGTGCAATATCCCGATGTTTTCAGGCAAAAAGCATAAGAAATGCGAGTTTTCGGGTAAAAAAACCGGAAAAATTGTGAAAATGTTTTTTTTGCCACAAAGCAAATTTTTGGGAAATGTAATAATAAATAAGCGTAAAAAAGAGTGGATTTGATCTGAGTTTGTAGCAGAAAATGTTGAGATAAAATCGGACTTTGATAAATATGTATTCAAGATCTATTTACTTTCTGATCATACAGTATTTACGTTGAAATAATTTTACTTCATACACAAAAACAAGATGTTACCAAGCAACATAATAATTTTCTAGTTACAAAACCATTCTACCAAATCTAATTTACTACAAAGTTTGTTCTTTATATATCAATATCAATGTTCCTTGAACAGGTGAACATACTAAACAAGAAACATGTTAACAGAACAAATCCCAGTAGTCTGAGCAATTTTGCCATCACATTCCTGTCAAAAAAGCCTAATTTCCTTTTTTTAAACCGAAAATTCAGCTTTTCTAAAGCAAGAGAGCACAAATGCACTCTCTGCACCAGCGAAGTGCCCCCCAACTTCCTCTGGTGCAGGAAACGCTAAGTGCTATAGGTGGGGGATGGAATTACAGGAGCCGATTCAGGCAGCTCCTGCGTGTTGGTATCGCTGGTAAAAATGAGTTTGTGAAAAGTAAATTCCCATTAATCTCTGTATAAAGCATACTATAGTTAAACAAGGAAGGTCTGACATTACACATCATGTATTCCACAAGGAGAGACAATTTAAAGCTTTTATTTATTTTTTGTGCAATACCCAGAAAGGCTGGAACAGATCTGCTTGCTTGTCTGAAGATTTGTGTGCCGCGGGCCCAATTGCGGCCACAATATTAGGAAGGTACGCACAGAGGGGGGGGGGGCTGGAGGTTGCGGCTGGGGTGGTGTGGCCTATTGTAGCCACTGCAACTAGCTACTGGGGTGAGGGGGGCTTTAGGTCCCAGTCTGATGCTGATCCCCGGGGTCAATGGTCCAGAGAAATAAAACACCATCTATGTATTTACAGATTTAAAAAAAAAAATATCCCTCACTTACTCTATGAATGCTTACATATAGTATATAATTTAATATAATTATAATTCTTATAATTCTTTCTGGGTCAGTTTTTGGCATGAACACACAGCATCCATAATGCATGGCTTGATTAATGGACATTTGTAGCTACATGTATATTCACAGGGGGGGGGGGAGATGCAAAGGTGCAAGATTGTTGTGGAAGTGAAGTGCGTCTGGAGGGGGTTGGGGGCCAGTGGTATCCTAGGAGGGGGGCCCGGGTGCAAGTCTTGCATCAGGGCCCTTGCATGCCAGGTTATGTTACTGAAAATATTCCCAAAGCATGCATGACGCCATAGGGGAAATGATTGATTTTTTATAATATGGAATAAACTTGTACTTTTTTACCTACATGCATGATTTGGGAATATTTTTTAAGAGACAAGGCTGTACCTCTGTTTGGCCACTAGAGGATCCCTAGCATGCTATAGTAATCTTTACTACGCTTTTGATCCAAGGTAACTATATGTTATGTTACTGATTATCTGTTAAAGTTCCACTGGGACGGGCTGTATCAAACAATCTAAGAAGTGATGGTGAAGCCAAGGGTTGCTTATTTCAACGTTCATAATGCTATCCATTACATACCAGCGGAGTAGTTGAAGCTGACATAAGTGAGCATGGTCACATATTTTCTAGACATCAGACTGCGGAGCAGTTCAGCAAAAAGCCTATAAAACTCTCATTTTTTGTGTATTTAGACAAAAACTACATAGAACAGGTTAATTTGAAACTTCACCTTTATTATATTATTGACATGCCTTTACATCATTTCTAAAATATGAGACATTTGCAGACAGGCTGCAGAGTTTACCATCTCTGAGCTTGCCACATGGACTTGTTTTTCATTGAAATACTGTAAATACTTTACTTGTTTTTATTGAACAAATAATCTTCCTGTGTACACTTTGTAGAAATACAATTAATATCTGGACTATTATTTGGCCCTTTGAAAATACAGTATTTTGGTTGTTGACAATATAGAAAATCATTAATCTGAAAGTGCTTGTTTTTGGTTTATTATTACATTTTAAAATCTCTTCAGTCTAAAGTCTTCAGTCTTAGCTCAGCCAATTTACTATTGTTTTTATAGAGTAAAATGCCCTCTAAATCCTGTTGCTTAGCTACAGTCTGTATTCTGCAGGCAAAGAACAAGATGCACTTTACAAAGGAAAAAATATAGTTTTTCCTCTAAGATATGTTGAAGATTAACATATGCACTTCTTTCCTAAATATAAATCTAAAAGAGTTTGAGTCTTTAAATGATTAGAAAATATTCAATTGTCCCAGTCTTCTTTATCTCTCTTTTTACTCCTTCTCGGTACACTTAGGGGGGTATTTATGAACATTGGCAAAAAAACATCACCAGTCAGCAATTAGATTTGAACCTACAAGTTAAAACACAAAAGCCAAGATCTTATTGGTTGTGATACTGACACAAAAAAAAATACTTTTTTAAATAGGAATGTACATTAAAAGTTACCTATAGGTCATGTTGATTGTTTTTTGCTGAGAGGTTTGTTTTTGTAAGCAATTATTAGTTGAAGTTTCTAAACCTGACTGTTCGCCAACTTGACTGTCGCATCTCAGCCTGTCAGTTAAAGTTTCTAATGCTAACGGACTCCTGCTGCACAAATATGGCAGCCCCCTCATACAGGAACATGGGGCATCAGAGAGGTAATGTAAAAGCTTTGTGCAAATACTTTATGGCAAAGTTATAAGTTGCTTACAAAGGCAATATTATGATAGATGTAAAAAAGAGTTTAATTTCTGGTGTCAGTATCTCTTTAAGACCTGCCACCTAGACTGAACTGAATAAAAGTCCTTTTTCAAATTGAACATGAAACCCAATGCTTATTTTTTATTAAAACATCCAAACCTGTTGTAAAGGCATTTAAAAATATTAGCTTTCAATCATTTATTGACTGCCCCACCTCTAGAACGAAATAGCCGTCTTCTTCGTCAAAGTTCAGCTTTTTGCTCTACTGCGCATGCGCACCCGCGTGAAGAAAGAAGAATCTGGAGCACCAACCCAGGGTGTGAGGTTAGTATTTATAACTTTTGGCACCCCCAACTAAAGACCGCCTTTCCTTCTCCTTGGAGATTGTGAATTGCCAGACTAAAGGGAACAAGATTTAAATATGTGACGATCGGCACCCTGAATCCAGAACTAGTGCTAAGTTCCCGGTCACGGCTCAGTCTTCTACCGGCAGCAGCCGCCTTTGGCTTCAGGAGGAGCCCTCAGCTACTCAGATGCCGCCGGGTCTTAACATGAGAGGAGCAAAGCGAGGAGTTCAGCACAAGAGAAGGGGCACGTTCGTAATTCAAGTTCAGGAAGGAAGGCAACACCAACTTCACAGGAATAGACGGAATAGTGGTCAGACAGGCAGTGGTCAGTACAGGCAGAGTTCAAGAATAGTCAGGCACGCAAGGGTCAATATCGGCAGAGTTCAAGAATAGGCAGGCAGGCAAGAGTTAATATCGCCAGAGTTCAGAATAGTCAGACAGGCAGGGATTAAAACCAGGATAAACAGACAAATAGCACCCAGGAAACCAATCAAATTAGACCTAACAACGGCAATGATTTCCAGCCTGAAGTCCCTTTTAATACTCTAATTTTCGCACTGCATCGTGATGACGTCACACGCCACCAGCATAAACCTGGAAGTAAGCAGCCGCGCCATAGGAGAAGTGCGCATCGCGTGAATGGATCACGACTGAGTGCATCCCCCCAGGAGCGCGGCAGGTGTCCCCGTTGGCCCCTCAAAGCCACTAGACTGCCAGGTTGAGGCCTTACAAAATAAGGTCTAAATAAAGTTTTATTTGTTTGAATAACATGATAAAATAGGAGTTTAAATTATTTCTTAGGGTGCCAGGTCCCCTTTAATAAGTGGCCTGGTAACTGCAAAACTGTACCACTTCTAATTGTTAATGCCTAATCTTGCCCAAAACCACATATTGTGCATCATACCTCCTTTTGCATACTAACCTTTAACTGTAACTCCTGTATCAATCAGTATTTTTACAGAACTAGGTAATATGCTGCCTCTAATTATTATACATTTTTGATAATGATAAATGTCAGCTGTATGTTAATAAACTATACTTTTTTTATTGCACTTTAAAAAAATCTATAAAAGATATGATTATGTAAATAGGACAGTAAAATTCATTCTGATTTTCCCATTACTACTTATGTATATGTTAAAGGCTCCACCCAATTACATGAGATCAATAAAAAAAACATTTGCTGAGAGGCTAATTAAATCTACTAAATAACCCATATGCCAAAGAAGAAGCACAGCATAATTTTTTTTGACAGTCTGTGTCATTATCACTATGCAATATTCATTGAAGGGAGCCTCTGGTGATAAAATGCATCTCAGTTTCCATTTAAATAAATAATCTAAAAGTGGACTCAGGACACAGGGGAGAGTGGGGAAAAGTACTGCATGTATGGCATAAGGATAAATAATGTAAACTGCCCTGCTTTTTCTACAGACCCTACTTCTTACAAAAGAAAGCTCAGCTTTTCAATGTATGCTCCATTGTTTGGATCTTATTCTTATACAATTATTTCTGTGTAGACATTTCATTTAGAAAAGAAAGGTGACATCTACTGTTTCATATGCATACTTCACATTGTGCTTAAACGTAATTGCTATATTTTTGCATTGTGAAATGGCATAAGTAGATGGTGAAATGATGAAGGAAAAATCTGTACTAAGGAAGGGTAAGTGCTTTGGTACACAGAAGTGACAAGGAGCTTAAAATTAACTATTAGATATAGATGGCAGTTTACAACTATTTCACTTAAAGTTGTTCCTTTCTTCAGTTGGAACTATCAAACATCTGGCTAAATAAAGCAGATCTTTTTTTTTTTCTCCCTGGCAACAACACCTACTTGTGGGCAGAAAAAAAAGATTTAATCTGCCAACAGTGTAGGTCCAACATTATAAGAAGCTGTCCCTTTGAAAGGCACAATTTATCTAGCTCACCATGGTTTTTTGTTTGAATACAATATAGGATCCCAGGTTAGAGCCCCCATAAGTGGACCTGCACTTACTGTGCAGGTCCACTTATGGGGGCTCTAATCCCATCCATAAAAGCTTTAAATGGGGACAGCTGTTTAACAGCAGATGCCTCCCTAATTCATAGTATGTGGCTATGCCCACTAACCTTTTGGTTGGAGGTATATGGATATTGGCATCCGCTGACCAAACAAAAGTTCCAACCTAACATCGAATGGGCTCTATTTAGTAAACTTTAAGACGCCCAAAAAATAACAAGATCCAACAAAGCCCTAGCGGAAAGGTTAGCTGCAGCCACTAGGAAAGCTATACTACAGGAATGGAGCCACCCTCCATGAATCTAGTGAAAAACAAACTACATTTCCTGTTCCAAATGGACTGGCTGGAAGCATACCTAAACAAAATATCCCACTACTAGCAAATTTTTTGACATATGGACCACTTATATCTTAAGTCTCCCCCTGACATAAGAAAACCTACAGCCTTCAAGGTAGTAATTCTTTCATTCTAGCAAAAATTAGCTAAAAAGATGGATGTATTGGCTGCATCCCAGGACTCATGGACATGTAGATAATGGAAGACTCATTAAAGCTTCCTGCAGAAATGCTGGTAAAATGCTCAGCCCCAGCTGAGCCTTGTACAGTATATCAGATTTTGTGTATTCCCATTCACTGTGCACACCTGCAATATGCTCCCAGCAGGGGTCTTTTTGGGGATAGATAAGGTGCTTGAAAGTTTCTGAACCCTTTAACATTTACTATATTTTAATATGAATGTGACCAAAAACATCATCTGATTTTCAGACAACTCCTAAAAGCAGATTTTTTGTTCATGTATTTATTGGATCAGTATTCACTTACTTTTAGTATTTGGTGTGACTCCCTTGTGCAGCAATAACTGCAACTAAACATTTGTGCTAATCAATCCTGCACATAGACTCAGGAGGAATTTTAGTCCATTCCTTCATACAGAAAAGCTTCAACTCTTGGATGTTGGTGGATTTTCTCACATAAACCACTCGCTTTAGGCCTTTCCACAACATTTCAATTGAATAAAGGTCAGGACTTTAACTTGGCCATTCCAGAACATTCATGTTATTCTTCTTTAACCATTCTTTGGAAGGAAGACTTGTGTGTAGGATCGTAGTCTTGCTGCATGATCCACTGCTTCTTGAGATTCAGTTTATGGACAGAGTTTTCATATTTTCCTTTAGAATTTGCTGGTATAGAATTCATTGTTCCATCGATGATGGTAAGCTGTCCAGGCCCAGATGCAGCAAAACAGGTCCAGATCAGAACACTCTCATCACCATGTTTCACAGATGGGATAAGGTTCTTATGCTGGAATGCAGTGTTTTTCTTTTGGCTTGATACACCCACAAAATATTCTTCCAGTATCCTTCTGATTTGTCCACATGATCTTAAGAAAACTGTAGAGGGTCTGCAATATTTTTGGGGGAGAGCAGTGGCTTTCTCCTTTCTACCCTGCCAAAAACACCATTGCTGTTCCGTGTTCTCCAAATGATGGACTCATGAACATACATCAACATTTACCAACGTTAGACAGGCCTTCAGTTGCTTAGAAGTTATCCAGGGTTCCTTTGTAACCTCTCCGACTATTAGACGCATTGCAGTTGGAGTTATTTTTGATGGTCGACCACTTCTGGGTATTATGAGTGTTGATTGGTGGAGACCAAACTCGTTAGAGAGACTTGTAACCTTTTCCAGCTTTATGGGCATCAACAACTTTGTTTTCGGAGGTCCTCAGACACCTCCTTTGTTTAGCCATGATGTACATCCACAAATGTGTTGTATGTGTGATCAGGCTTTGCTGGAGAGTGTCTCTCACTAACACCTAATTGTCATCCCACTGACTGAAAACACCAGACTGATTTCACTTTCAAAATATGATAATCCTAAAGATTCACTTACTTTTGCCACCAGCATACATGTCATTAGACCAAATAAAATAATTTTATTTCATGTGTTTAATTAGGTTTTCTTCTACTTTTATGAGCTGTTTGAAAATCATTTGATGTTTTAGTTTTATATTAGAGTTGCTTGGAAATAGACAGTGAATCACTAGTTGCATGCTGGGGTCCTCTAGTGACCAAGTAGAGGTATAGCCTCAGAAATTCACAAAAATCCCAAAAGAATGCATATTATAGTAAAAATAATGTGTATTAATACATATTAAAAAGTATCAAGAAAGTCCCCACATGGCCTAGCGCGTTTCATGCTTACCTAGTACTTAAGTCATAGGCAATTTCCTATGCCTATAACTAAGTGCTAGGTAAGCATGAAATGCGTTAGGCCGTGTGGAGACTTTTTTGATACTTTTTAATATGTATTAATAAACATTATTTTTACTATAATATGCATGCTTTTTGGATTTGATGTTTTAGGTGACATTCCTATAAAGATTTTAAAGGGTTAACAAACTGCCAAGCACCACTGTATAAATAGTGTGTCAGTGACAAATGCATTATGATACATTGCTCCCATAAAATACACACACACACACATATATACATATATATACACATATATATATATATATATATATATATATATATTACACAAAAGCCATGAGAGAGATGCCCCTGCCTCCACCAAGGTTGATAAAAGGGGATGATCCAGATAAATTCAGGATGAGTAGATGTATCTTTCCATTCCAAACTTCTAAATTTAGGGGTCTCTACAAATAATAAATAATTGTTATCTAATGTGCACTTTACAGCATCTCATCTCCCACTAGTTGCTAGTTACAAGTGTTTTAAATATAAAGACCCCTCCTGAACCACACAAAAGTGGACCCCGAATACTACCCATTTGTTGTATCTGTTAATAAACGAAGTGTTGTGCAACAGAGTTGTGGCCACTTTGTTACTCTGCCCTGTATTAATCTATACATCAAAGGGGGTGTTATGGGGGGGACACTGTACTGGGGTTCCTAAGTGGCAGGGTGGTTGAATAACTCATATAAATAGGGTTCCTTATCCTTTAAAACCCATTACAGGACAAGGGAAGCCTTTTAAACATAAGAAATCTACCCTTCAGCACAGCTAAATCTCTAAGCTTTCTCTCCTTTAATGTGATACCTGCAGCAGCCGCGGACATTGTTTTAAGTGCAACAACAATATGGTGGATGCGCTCCTATAATGTGCCACTATAATCTTGCTGTGCTTGGTCAAGACCAGGGCAATATGGGTAAACGCTTTTCTAGAAATCAGCGTGATTTGCGGATACACAGTGCTATATGCAGGCAATTTAAGGTATGTAAGCACTCCACCAGTATCACTTTTTCATTTTCTTTACAATATTTTCTGTTGTTATACCTTTATATTTTACAGATTGAGGACTGAATTACATGACTATTATATCAAGTCAAAGTTATATGGACTATATGCCAAGTCAGAATTAGAAGACAGACTATTAGAGATAGTCAAAGAAGATAAGAGATGCATTTTCTTTTAATTTTCAAAATGTTTCTTTTAATTGTAGAGCTGTTGGAACAATGTAACATTATAGCCAATAGATGGCGCTGTGTAAATGTGTATAAATTGCATCATGTGTAGTAAATCAGTAGCTTGATAAAGTGCCGAACAGCCCAGAAACATTGCACTTGTCACAGATCAAAAGCCATGTGTTTTCAAATAAAGGCTTTTTAACTATATTCTTCAGCGGTGCTGTGTTGAATAATAGAGCACTCTACCAGTTGTCTTTTAAAAAAGGCTGGTTATTCGGAAAAGATTGCCCTTTCCTTTTTAAAAACTCAGACCTTACATTCATAATTGCTCATTGGTTGCTACACATTACCCTATAGTAACATCAAAAACCTTATTTACCGACTGCAGTGCCATATATCACTGCATATTTCTATAAAAATATAGCCACACACACCAAGTTGCAGCCACTGCAACTCTACAGGATATATAAAATTCCTCTAGATTTCATGTTTTTGAGAATCACGTCCCAAGTTGAATCTAACACTACCAGAGTAGGGGAGGCGTAATGTCCAGGAGAGCCAAAACATGCAAGGTTGATAACTACAGTACAGTGCATGTCATCTGCAATGGCTACTGATGCAACCTACTGTGGGAACGATGGAATTTACAGCTGAGAATGGCAGTTAATTCCAGGTTCCCTTAGCATCAATTGGCATGCTTACACACTATTCAGCAAAGCAGACTAAGCTTGCTCATTGATGTTCAGCATCCACGTTTGCTTTAATTTTCATTCATTTTATAAAAATAAAAAAAAGCTCATGACATTGTGAGCAGAGAACAGTGAACATTACTATCTAATAAACTGTGGTGAGATCTATTTCACATTCTCATAAAATGCTCCCCACGTCTTCTTGTCACTACATGCTAGGGATGCACCAAATCCAGGATTCGGTCGAATCCTTGTGCATGGCCGAAGCTTTCTTTGCATATGTAAATTAGGGGCGGGTAGGGAAATCATGTGACTTTGTCGCAAATATTTTCCTATTTTTCCTTTCCTGCCCCTCATTTGCATATGCAAATTAGGATTCGGTATTCGGGCGAATATTTCATCAAGGATTCGGCTGAATCCCAAATAGTGGATTCTGTACATTCCCTACTATATGCACAAACTGGAATTAAATGAAGCTTGGCAACACATTTTACCCATAACAAACAAAGGACAATTATGCTCACCAATAACCTTCATAACCATTAAGCGGTGGTTGTAATGAGGCTGTGACCACAAAATTCATATAGACAAAAACAAGAGGTCCTGTGCACTCAACCCATTATCAATAAACTGTATTTAAGACAATGAGAGATTTTTTTCTTACACATGGGTCTTTTTCCCCTGGGCTTCATTTTAATCTATTCAGCCGCAGAGGACTGCAGGAGTACATCCAATTCTTCCTTTTGGGAGCGTACTCATGACGCTGCACAGAACACAGGTGGAACACAACATGCTGCATTGCAAGTAAAACTTTGATTCTGTGTAAAATGTATAATGAAACAGTAGAATTCTTAACGAAATTTGAGTGTAGGACTGGCCAGACCAGGGATGATTTTGACTTAATTTGCCATCTTAAATATATTACAACACTGTATATGGACAAACAATCCCTGTTGTTTAAAGGGTAAGGCATTTTTAGTAGCTTAAGGCACAAAATGTTTCAATGTCCTTAATATATTGATAATGGGTTGAGTGCAGAGGATCTCTTGTATTTGTCTGGATGAATTTTGTGGTCACAGCCTCATTGCACTCCCACAACGGTTTAGAAACACTGGTGCACAACTTTCCTTGTTTGTTATGGGTAAAATGTGTTGCCAAGATTCATTTAATTCCAGTTTAGGGCCAGCACAGTACAGTAGCCAGCTACATGTTGTAGCTCCCACCCTTTCCAGCTATAGTCAAGTGATCTCAGTGGTGGCTAATAAAAGGGCAACCAAGTTTGTACTTATGAAGGTGCAGGTAATTGGCAAAATTTGATGCAGACAGGTTGCATTTTTAAGCAGCTCCTACATAAATATTAGTATGTCAGACATATCAAAAAAAGTAAAACCTTAATACCAGCTTCATCTCATGAATGAAACTTTCTAAATATAACAGTTAAAATGCAAGATCTTCAGAGGCATGCCTCTTGGGATTGGTTGAGAACAGTCCCTGGTGGGTACTTCCTGAGGTTCCTTTATTTTTATGCTAGGAAAACAATTATCCTATCCTGGAAACCACCTACAGAGACAGGAATCCATGAGATAAATCTTACATTAAGTTTTCATTATTGAGAAGGCCTAAAGGGGCAGGACTAAAATATGGAATAAGCCAACACTTGTTTTATTAAACAACTTTACAGTTTATAATTGTGCCCAGCTGTTTGTTGTACAGAAATTCTTTGCTGCTCGGCTTTCTGAGAATTAAGACTGATGAATATTTGGACAATTTGAAAATAGCATTAGAAGTTAGTCATTGGACTCTTCTAGTCAGCAACCTGCTGGCCCTTGTAGTTTCTCTGATCTCTCTCTTTTTTTCCATTTTTATAAAACTATTTGAAGGTGCTGCATGATGATGATGGTGCTGATTAAACAGACTGGGACATTGCTACATTTTCTGATAAGCCGCATGGTGGATTTTGATAAGCTGGGGTAGGAAAGTTTGGTGCAGCTGCCTCCTACTAGTCTTCTAGTGCTTAGCAATTATGGAAATTTTGGCTAACTCGCAACTAACAATTTATAAAAATATTTTGACCTTATAGGTTCATTGGACTTGTAAAACCCAAGACCAAAATACTTGAACAAGTAAACATGCAATCTGATGCAAAAAATAAAACATTTAACCCAAATTTATTTTTTAACTTTTTTGTGCATCTTTTGTTTACTGAATTTCCTTTTTCTTTTGAGAATATTTTTAAGATCCCTATTGTGTACCCAGTTGTCACGTTCTGCTTCCCACTTGAGCTGCTTGGTACCTGGCATGGGAGGAAAAAAAAAAAAACATTCAGTACAGTGATTTCACACAAAGATATAGGTATGGGAACAGTTATTTGGAAACCTGTTCTGAGTCAGATCTGATTTATGGGAAAGCCATCTCCTGTGGACTCAAAATTTTATTTTTCTCTGTAATAATAAAGAAGGACCTTGTGCCAACTAAGATATAATAAATCCTTATTGGTAGCCAACAATCCAATTGCGTTTAAATTTATGTTTAAATGATTTCTTAGCAGATTTTTAAAGGTCCAAATTACAGAAAAATCCCTTATCCAGAAAACCACATCCTGAGCATTCTGGATAACAGGTCCCATACCTGTAGTTGTATTTATAGCAAAAGATATGGCTCATGCTTTGCTTCGTGAAAACTAGCGATTTGTTTATACCAAACATAGCAGGCAATAACAAATATACATCTAGAAAGTGTAAAAGAAAACATCTTACTTGCATTATCTCTATTTGCCATAGCATCTAATCCAATATTGTCAAATTTGGATCCTGTGTTTTCATCAAGAATATCCCCAAACTGAAAAACAGAACAAGGAAACAAATATCCTTAAGGCAAAAAATGTTAAATAGCAAATAAACCTCACTACTATAAAGGCTGTTGCACAAAACATATTTTCCCCTAGTGTATTTCACTTGAGTTTTTGGGCTTACAAGTGTCAGTCCCAGCATTATAAGGTATGTGAATTCACACTGCTGCCTTTCATTTGTGTTACAGATGCTTCTCAGGCAGCTAAAAAAAAGGGAGGTGAAGAATATGTTGTACTGTAGCATACCCACCTTGGAGTAACACCAACAAATTTCCTAAACACATTTATTCATCAACATGGCTTACAGAGTGTTTTACAAAAAAAAAAAAAGGCAAACACACGTTCTAGTAACTCAACTTCAAATAAATAAGGGCTGAAAAATTCACTACAGATTTGTAACAAGATTTCTGTCCTCAAGGGCTTACAAATTTTGAGGGAAAAAAGAAACAAAAAATGCAAAACTGCAAAGCTAGTGAAGTTGGCATACAAGCCTGGTGTGTGAAACGGTCTCATATAAAATGGTCCTAATTTCTATTGGTGCGATGAAGTAAGAGCAAATGCCCTATTCATTACATGTGCATTAACACATTTGGATTAGGTATCAAAAAAACAGTAACATCAAAAAATTAAAGTTTTATGTAATGAAAATATAAAGTACTGTTGCCCTGCACTGGTACAACTGGTGTGTTTGCTTCAAAAACACTATTATAGTTTATATAAACAAGCTGCGGTGTAACCATGGGAGCAGCCATTCCAAGCTGAAAAAGGAGAAAAGGCAAAGGATACATAGCAGATAACAGATAAGCTCTGTAGTATACAATGGGATTCTTAAAAACTTATCTGTTATCTAATGTGTATCCTGTGCTTGAATGACACAGCAGATGTTTATATAAATTATAGTTGTGTTTCTAAAGTGATTGTCATTCCTTTACAAGACTTATTTTTTTGTGTTACTGTTCCTTGAGCTTAAGCAATAAGGTTGAAGTCTAGTGTGGCTCCAAAACAATGGTATACTGGATGCAGTGTGACACTGTTGGCTTTAATGCAAAGCGAGTATGTCAATTCAACATACTTGGGTTTCCTTATCAACATAAAGTAAATTTGCACCTAAGTACTAACCCATAGTAAAAAAAAAAAAAAAAAAAAAAAAAAAGCTGATCTAGAGAAGTAAAAGTCAAAATTTCGTTAGTAGCCATGGGTTACTGCCCAGTTGCAAATTTGCCCAGACTTGATAAATGACCTTCATAAGGAGAGTAGTAGGGATGGGCGAATTTTTTCGCCTCGTTTCGCCGAAAAAATTACGCCCATAGACTTGTATGGAGACGTGCGTCAAAAAAAAAAAAAAGACGCGCAACAAAATAATTTCGCCGCAAGACAAATTTTTTTTGACGCCCATTAAAGACTTTAATGGGCGTCTGCGACATTTCGCCGGCGGCGAATTTTTGGCGAAACGAAACGGGTCAAATTCGCCCATCCCTGGAGAGTAGCCATCCAGCATACTATGGCAGTTAAAAGTAGTAAGATGGATAACACTGCACCTGGAAAGTCATTCAGAAAAACAAATCTGTGTAATAGTTTTACCTCCTCTGCAGTAGCAATCATGTCCTCTTGTTTTAAAGATTTCTTCTTTGCTGCCTTTTTTCCTACACAATAAGACAATTATCCATTTACTGTGAGATGTAATGCTTTCAATTTATAGTTATTTCAAAGTATGACAATAATGTACCTGGAAATACATCATTTTCAGTATCCATAAAAATGCCTCCATTTTCATCACCATCATCTATGTTTTCAAAGTCTTCTTCACACATACTACCCAAGGAAATCTCTTCATCATCATCTTCTCCATCAATATCCCAATCTGAATCAGAATCATCTGCCTCTGACTTCGTCTTCCCTGTTTGACCATCTGCTTTCAAGTTTCTGTGAAATAACCAGAAGCATGTGTAAACAGATCAGTTCTGTCTTATAGAGCAATATCAGATATAGATGGTTTTGGCAATATTTTATTTACTTTTCAAATTAAATGAACCAAAACAAGAAGTCTGACGTGAATGCTTGTCACTTTTTAGTCATATGGGGGCAATATATGCATTTGGCAGATCTGTATTAATGAGGGGCAGATAGGAAAGGCAAGTACAGTTGTGCTTGAAAGCTTGTGAACCCTTGGGTTTCTCGCCGGGTGCTAACCAATAAATCAATAGGAGTCCAGAGAAAGCACTCACGGCATTGACCATCAAATATATTTCAAAGTATATTTATTTGTGCATGGTGCATCATGCACGAATAAATATACTTTGAAATATATTTGATGGCCAATGCCGTGATATTTATTTAGGTATATAATTATATATATATATATATATGAGAATGTGACCAAATACATCATCTGATTTTCAAACAAGTCCAAAAGTAGATTTTTAATTAGGTTTTCTTAAATAAAAAAAACGTTATAATATCTGGTCATGTGTTTATTGAAAAAAATGATCCAATAACATGCACTTAATAAATTCTCCAAAGCATGCTAGTAAGTAAAAAAAATATACTTTATTTACATCAGTTATTAAAATACATAGGAAGTAACCCCTCTAGCGCCTAACGCGTTTCATGCTTACCCAGCATAGGCAGAATCTTTTCCTTTGTTCCTTAAATACTAGCTTTCATAGTCCCTCCCCTCAATAAAACCAATTACAATCCAAACAAAGGAAAGGAACAAAGGAAAAGAACAAAGGAAAAGAAACTAGTTAGATTCTGCCTATGACATATATATAGTTGCTTAGTTACCCTGAGCTCCTTTGTAACCCCTCGCTTGTTTGGAGGTATTTCTCCTTTTATTGTTGATCTATCCTGTTCTTCCTACCCATGATGGTCATATAGCTGTTCATTTACCTTCAATGTACTAGTGGGGATTTTTTTATATTACAGTTATGGCATGTAAAATGTATAAGAAGTCTATGGCCAACACAGTATTTCCCAATACCACAAAGTAATGTTATGCTTTAGTTAATGTTGCAAAACAAAAACTTACCCAGCGAAATCAATATCATCAGTAGGTCCGCTATAAAAACTGTCCCCTTCAAATGAGTCTTAAATAAATCAAAAGAAATGCATATTTGAAAATTCGAATGGTCATTTTGTGCAATCATTTGGCAAATGCACTTACATTACGGTTTAACAGTAACAGTTCCTCTCAGTATGCTTTCTTTTCTATGACTCTTATTAAGTAAAGTGATATATAAGAAAACTTAAAACAACACATTTATATGTTTGTCGTTCTAATTGCCTGGGGGTTTGACATCATGCCCTATCCCAGTGGTCCCCAACCAGTAGCTCGTGAACAACATGTTGCTCTCCAACCCCTTGGATGTTGCTCCCAGTGGCCTTAAAGCAGGTGCTTATTTTTGAATTCCAGGCATGGAGGAAAGTTTTGGTTGTATAAAAACAAGTGTACTGCCAAACAGAGCCTCAATGTAGGTTGACAATCTACATAGGGGCTGCTAAATGGCCAATCACAGCCCTCATTTGGCAACCCAAGAATATTTTTCATGCTAGTGTTGCTCCCCAACTCCTTTTGCTTATGAATGTTGCTCACGGGTTCAAAAGGTTGGGGATCCCTGCCCTATCCTATAAGCAATCTTATGCAAGGGCTGTGTAGTGATACATATACAGTGTAAGTCAGTGGCAGAACTACCGGGGGTTGAGATGACACCCAGACAAACACCCCCTTGGGCACTGTCCAGAGTGGGCTGTCCACCCGATTGCCCAGTCTGCACCCGGGCCCCAAACCTGTCGAGGTTTTTGGTTGTGTCTGGGGTTTCGGGCAATTTCACAATATTTTCTGAGCTTTCGGGTGAAAACTCCGAAAAATTTGGAGATTTCGGGGAAAATTCAAGAAAAAAAAAATCGGGAAAATCTGAGCTTTTCCCGCAAAGCAAATTTTCGGGAAAATGTAACAATAAATAAGCGTTAAAAACCTGAGCGGGTTAGATCGGAGTTTGTAGCAGCCAATATTGTGATAAATAACCCCCATAATGTTGTTTTCAGATTGTTTACCATAAACAAAGCCTTTTTTTCAGTGACTTTGCATCTTCTATTTTTTACTGTTTTCCCAAAACATACGTTTAAAGTTTAATATTCTTGTCTCTAGTGTTTTAGTCTGGCAGCTCAGTGATCCAGGAGCATCTGAACTGTTACAATTTGTACATTTAGTTGCTGCAGATACATTTCTCAGCAGTATCTATGGAGTATTAGCAACTATTGTATCAATTCTGCTGCCTTTAATGAAACTCAGAGATCATGCCATGGACAACCATAACAAACGTATCAACTAAATGTATCAATTTAGAACACTCCAAAAGTCAGCGACCCCCCCTCCCAGAGCTGCTTTAGAAGGTCAAAAATTAAACTTTACACTTCAATATTAGAAAAATTGTCACAAATAGAAAATAGAAAGTAAATTCACTTTATGGTTCTGGTGAACAATTTGAAAACAAGTGAACTTAAAAAAATGTCTGAAGGTGAACAACCCCTTTAATGTTTTTATTTAATGTATCAATTAAAACTTCCATCTTAGACAGCCTTCCTTGCAAGAATGAAGGAATAGAATTTTGCTCAAACAATCTAAATTTTACTGTTCATAGAAAATTTTAAATCAAACACACTTGTGGCAGTGCAGAGTAAATAATACATTAGGAATAATGTCAAAGAAACTGGTGTAATATCGCCCTTTGTCAAATGAATTTCAGGTATCTTACACCCTTGCTCCCATCCAGAGCTAAATCAGGAAAAAAGAATTGTGTAGGGGTAATGATACCAAGAAGCACAGAAAAACTGCTGCTCAAGTGTCCTTTAATCACCACACGACATGTTTCGAGCTTAAAGGCTCTTTTTCAAGTGTAACAAGCAATCACAGTGATACAGAATTTAAATACAACACACTCCTCCCACCAACAACATGATTGGTTTGTGGCCATTGCTAAGAGGTTTTGTAGCCTGGTCACGCCCACCATTATCAAACAACTAGAAAAGGCTGTGTGTGAACCCCAAGAAAGAGTATTTCAGCTCCAATGTTCATAATTTTCATAATGTAGATACATTAATTTTTAAACATTCCTTCTGCCCGTATTATAGGTTATCAGTAGCTAAGATAGCACATTTATAATATTTTATCTTACCAAGGGTAGAGATCTATTCAAATCTGTTCAAAAGGGCAGCACTATCTGTTAAAAAACAGCAGCAGCGACTTCAGCAGCACTGGTTTTTTAAGCCAGGATTTTCCTCCACAACAAGCAAGGAGAAAAAATCCTCGAGCACCTATCCCAAGAGAAAACTACCCAAGCAGGCAGAGGAACACGAGGTAAAAGAGAATATTATTGTGAATATTTCCTCATACGAATTATCATCTGCTGAATTGACTTTACTAAATAACGGTTTGGGTTTTGTACCTACGTATCATACTGACTTTGTGGAGTGGGAAATTGACTTCCAGCGTTTTGTGAGAAACCTTAAATTAAAAATGTGTTTCCCAGATAGCACCAGCGTTAGTACCCCCAATGTACATATATTTAAAAAGAAAAGTACATTTATGCCTGTCATTAACAGTGATGCCTTAACTGCATTCGAAATAGTTGTGACTAACGAGGTTAAAAAATATGGGATAACCCAGTAAAATATAAATCTAACTTATCACACGCCGAGAAAAAGGCACTTAATTCTCTGAAAGCTAATGACAAATCATTATCAAAAAAGCAGATAAGGGTGGAGCCATAGTGGTCATGGACAGTGAAGGTTATAGGAAAGAAGTTTTAAGACAGCTATCTACACCAGGACATTATCTTCTAATCGGCAAAGACCCTCTACATGATATAATGGGAGAAATACTGAATATGGTGACCGATGCATTTACCAATGGCACCATTGACAAAAATACAAAAGAATTTTTGCTGACGGAGCATCCACGTACTCCCGTATTATATCTTTTGCCAAAAATACATAAGTCATTAGTAAATCCACCTGGTCGGCCGATAGTCTCTGGTGTAGACTCTGTTCTGGAACCACTGTCTAAATTTGTGGACTCATATTTACAACCACTGGTTAAGAATATAGCTACGTTTAAAAGATACCAATGACCTATTAGAACGTCTAAATGGGTTACCCACATTAGATTTGGAATGTACACTATGCAGTATTGATATTGAGAGTCTCTATACCTCAATACCTCAAGATGAAGGCCTAAAGTGCATAGAAGAGGTACTATTAGAGACTACTTTACCAAATGATTTGATCTATTTTCTTTTGGATTGCTTAAACATTGTCCTTAAAAAGAATTATTTCAGATTTGAAGGGAATTACTACTGGCAGCGCCAGGGTACGTCAATGGGTGCTGCAGTAGCACCATCCTTCGCCAATCTTTTTGTCCACATGATTGAAAATCAATTTTTCTTAAAACATAAACACAGTGAATGCATTGTGACATATTTACGCTATGTGGACGATATACTGCTAGTATGGAAAGGGGATGTATCCCTGTTCCATGAGATGGTCTTAGAAGCGAATACAAAACATTCTACTATTAAATTCACTTCTGAAACCTCTAATAAGTCACTTAACTTCCTAGATGTACAGCTTACACTTAATGGAGGTAAATTGTCGACAACTCTATACAGAAAAGCCACTGACAGAAATAATTTATTGAAAGCTACAAGCTTTCATAACCCTCGGTGTATCAAAGGCATTCCGAAAGGCCAATTTCTAAGGGCTAGAAGAATATCCTCAAGCAATGAGGATTATTGGAAAGCCGCTACAACTCTGATTGACAGGTTCAAGACCAAAGGCTATAATAGCACAACCCTCAGACACACAGCTAAACAGGTGGGAAGTGTACCAAGAGATACGCTTTTGACTAATAAAAAGGGCACCAATACAGTGGATAAAAGAATGCCCTTCGTTAGTAAATACTCCACCCATAGTGGCTCTGTTGAAAAAATCATTAAAAGATTTTGGCCCATCCTTAATGGGGATAAACAATTAAGTAAAACCTGCCCACAACCCCCCATGTTTAGCTACAAAAGAGGTTCCACACTAAGAGATATTCTTTGTCCAGCAGAACCGCACCGTTCTAAAAGAATAGACAGAATTTTCAAAAGCAAACCTAGCATTGGGACCTTTCCATGCCTTAATTGTGTTTGTTGTTCCTCCATCATTAAAGGGGCAGTCGTACAACACCCCACAAAAGGCAATAGCATTCAATTGAAACACTATGCCACCTGTGATACAGGATGCGTTGTGTATATGCTCAAATGCCCCTGTGGGAAAGTATATGTGGGACAAACGGGTAGACAGGTGAAAACCCGTATCAAAGAACACAGGGGTGACATTAAAAACTTCAAAGCGAATACTTATACAGATACCCCAGTTTCACGCCACTTCAATACCTGTAGACATAACATGTCACAGCTAAAATGGCTAGTGCTCGAAGTAATGGAAGTTCCACAAAGGGGTGGTGATAGAAAAAAACTGCTTCTACAGAGAGAAGCCCTGTGGATAAAAAAGTTAAGTGCCTTGGAACCTTTGGGTCTAAATGACCAATGGAGTGTGGCTAGTTTTTTGTAGATTCATTTACTAACTATTTTCCTTTTTTTTAACAGATAGTGCTGCCCTTTTGAACAGATTTGAATAGATCTCTACCCTTGGTAAGATAAAATATTATAAATGTGCTATCTTAGCTACTGATAACATTTAATACGGGCAGAAGGAATGTTTAAAAATTAATGTATCTACATTATGAAAATTATGAACATTGGAGCTGAAATACTCTTATGCAGGCCTTACTTTGGCAGTGCAGAGGTCAAGTGACGTTTTCTGGACTTTTATATTGGACTTTCCTTGACACAAATGAACATTCAATGTAAATTATAACACTGTGGATCCTGAACTTTCTTGGTGTTCACACACAGCCTTTTCTAGTTGTTTGATAATGGTGGGCGTGACCAGGCTACAAAACCTCTTAGCAATGGCCACAAACCAATCATGTTGTTGGTGGGAGGAGTGTGTTGTATTTAAATTCTGTATCACTGTGATTGCTTGTTACACTTGAAAAAGAGCCTTTAAGCTCGAAACATGTCGTGTGGTGATTAAAGGACACTTGAGCAGCAGTTTTTCTGTGCTTCTTGGTATCATTACCCCTACACAATTCTTTTTTCCTAAATAATACATTAAACTCACCAAGCATGAGTGATTCAGCTAGATAGTGTGCTAATCAGGGTATTATTAGTAGTGTATCATAAGAAATGCAACTTATTGCCTTTTAGCATTCCTGATTGATCCCCATCTGATAACATCTGCCATGGGTATAATGATTCCTAGTTTAGTGAATGGGGAACCAAAATCAGACTGTGGCGGTTTTAACCTCTTTGGTTCATTCTGAGAGCTACATGGTGGTCTAGACACCTGGTGTGCCATAGGCCTTACAACAAAATGTCATTTAGGATAGTACACTAAAGATAAGTTGCTACATAAACACCAAACGGCAATCCCATTTGGTTTATTAATTATTTTGGTCTGTAATATATATTTGTATGTATTAACCCTTTAAGTGCAACCCCACGTAGAATCTACGTTCTGTGGGGATGGCAATTGAAATGCCACAGAACGTAGATTCTACGTTCTGCAGCATTTCAGGGTTAGGGAACGGAGGAGCGGCTTTTCAAGCCGCTTGCTCCGTTCCTTTTCGATCCCCAGCCCCCAGGCAACGAGCAGGGGCCGGGAACGAGTGGCCCCTGAGGCGCGATCGCCCAGGGGCCCCAAATGCAGCAGCAGACACGTGCAAACTGTGTGTCCTGCTGCTGCTTTCACTTCCTGAGCCGAAGCTCCGCCCCCTCACAACGGATCTTCCTGGGTGATGCAGCATTTTCTTCCTCCAGCCCTGCAGAACGATCTGGACCTGCTTCCCCCAGGTTAGTGCCCATCCACACACAGAAACACACACAAACACACACTTATTTTCCCATTACACACTTACATTCACACTTACACACAATCACATACATTTTTGGGGGATCAGGGGGGTCACACACATTCACAGCACCCCCACACGCTTGCACACACACTACATGCAATTGGTCAGTATATGTTATTTTGGTGATTATACTGCAATTTTGGTGATTTTGGTGCATTTTTAGACATTTTATTGCATGTTTTGCCATTTTATTAAATTTTCAGCTTTGCAAAGGTGTTGTTCCCCTTTTTCTGTCTGTAAAACCTATTTGGCCATGCTAAAATAATCAAAAATTGATTCTGATTGCTGATTACAGTAGGCGGAAAAAAAAAGCATTGATTTTTGCGATTTTGTTGGATTTTAGTGATTTTTGTTACTTCATTTTGACCTTGGAAATTTTGTCTGCTATATAACCATTTAGAGGTCTCTGTGTACAAAATAGTTTGGTAAATCTTTTCATATCAGACATCAAACTGTTCAGTATACCCCTGGCGTTCATATTTAGGATGACTTTTGCTGGTATGTTACAAAATGTGGGGTATATAATGGGGTATATAATGGGGTAAAATGCAAGCTTATTTTCAGAATTTCCATAAAAAGCGTTTGTTTAGCATTGCTTTGCGGTTTGGTAGTTTGCAGTAGAAAATTGTAATTACCTGCTTTAGATTCGTCTGAATGTGTACTTTCAGATAATATATGGTTTTCTAGGGTCTCCATACTGTTAGGGGTTTTATGGTGCATAATGCACATACCAGGTGCTTGTATTGTAGCAGTCAGAGTGTCATATGTGAAAATTCATATGTACTATTTTCATTGGGGCGTCTCTGTATGCCACCTAGTTTGTTAAATCTTTTCATATCAGGCATCAAACTGTTCAGTACACTCCTGGCTTTCATATTTAGAATGACTTTTGCTGGTACGTTACAAAACGTGGGGTATATAATGGGGTAAAATCTTTGTGACTATTTAAAGAAATTTCATAAAAAGCGTTATGGTTTAGCATTGCTTTGCCGTTTGCTAGTTTACAGTAGAAAGATGTAATTACCTGCTTTAGATTCGTCTGAATGTGTACTTTCAGATAATATATGGTTTTCTAGGGTCTCCATACTGTTAGGGGGTTTGTATTTAGCAGTCAGAGTGTCATATGTGAAAATTCATATGTACTATTTTTATTGGGGCGTCTCTGTATGCCACCTAGTTTGGTAAATTTTTTCATATCAGGCATCAAACTGTTCAGTACACTCCTTGCTTTCATATTTAGGATGACTTTTGTTGGTACGTTACAAAATGTGGGGTATATAATGGGGTAAAATGCAAGCTTTGTGACTATTTTCAGAAAATTAAAAAAAAGCCTTATGTTTAGCATAGCTTTGCGGTTTGGTAGTTTGCAGTAGAAAGATGTAATTACTTGCTTTAGATTAGTCTGAATGTGTACTTTCAGAAAATATATGGTTTTCTAGGGTCTCTATACTGTTAGGGGGTCTTATGGTGCATAATGCACATACCAGGTGCTTGTATTGTAGCAGTCAGAGTGTCATATGTGAAAATTCATATTTTTCATTTGGGCGTCTCTGTATGCCACCTAGTTTGGTAAATCTTTTCATATCAGGCATCAAACTGTTCAGTACACTCCTGACTTTCATATTGAGGACTTTTGCTGGTACATTACAAAATGTGGGGTATATAATGGTGTAAAATGCAAGCTTTGTGACTATTTTCAGAAACTTAAAAAAAAGACTTATGTTTAGCATAGCTTTGCGGTTTAGTAGTTTGCAGTAGAAAGATGTGGTTTTCTAGGGTGTCCATACTGTTAGGGGATCTTACGGTGCATAATGCACATACCAGGTGCTTGTATTGTAGCAGTCAGAGTGTCATATGTGAAATTTCATATGTACTATTTTCATATCAGGCATCAAACTGTTCAGTACACCCCTGGTGTTCATATTTAGGATGGCTTTTGTTGGTACGTTACAAAATGTGGGGTATATAATGGGGTAAAATGCAAGCTTTGTGACTATTTTCAGAAAATTTAAAAAAAGCCTTATGTTTAGCATAGCTTTGCGGTTTGGTAGTTTGCAGTAGAAAGATGTAATTACTTGCTTTAGATTAGTCTGAATGTGTACTTTCAGAAAATATATGGTTTTCTAGGGTCTCTATACTGTTAGGGGGTCTTATGGTGCATAATGCACATACCAGGTGCTTGTATTGTAGCAGTCAGAGTGTCATATGTGAAAATTCATATGTACTATTTTCATTTGGGCGTCTCTGTATGCCACCTAGTTTGGTAAATCTTTTCATATCAGGCATCAAACTGTTCAGTACACTCCTGACTTTCATATTGAGGACTTTTGCTGGTACATTACAAAATGTGGGGTATATAATGGTGTAAAATGCAAGCTATGTGACTATTTTCAGAAACTTAAAAAAAAGACTTATGTTTAGCATAGATTTGCGGTTTAGTAGTTTGCAGTAGAAAGATGTGGTTTTCTAGGGTGTCCATACTGTTAGGGGATCTTACGGTGCATAATGCACATACCAGGTGCTTGTATTGTAGCAGTCAGAGTGTCATATGTGAAATTTCATATGTACTATTTTCATATCAGGCATCAAACTGTTCAGTACACCCCTGGTGTTCATATTTAGGATGGCTTTTGTTGGTACGTTACAAAATGTGGGGTATATAATGGGGTAAAATGCAAGCTTTGTGACTATTTTCAGAAAATTTAAAAAAAGCCTTATGTTTAGCATAGCTTTGCGGTTTGGTAGTTTGCAGTAGAAAGATGTAATTACCTGCTTTAGATTCGCCTGAATGTGTAATTTCAGAAACTATATAGTTTTCTAGGGTCTCCATACTGTTAGGGGGTCTCATTGGGTGCTTTTGTTGTAGTAGCCAGTGTCATACTTGAAAATTCATATGCCCTATTTGGATTTGGGGGTCTCTGTATGCCACATAGTTTGGTAAAGCTATGTTTATTGGGTATCAAACTGTTTAGTAGACCCCCGGCATTCATATTTAGGATGCTTTATGCTGGTAATGATACTTGGACGATACAATGCTGGAAAGTTGAAGCTTTGAGGCAATTTTCAGATATTTCACCAAAACTGACAATTTTGGGAAAGCCATGCGACTCAGTAGTTTGGAGCAGAAAGGCATGGGTACCCATTTTAGATTCGGTAGAATGTGTTCTTTCCAAAAATATATGGTTTTGGGGGGTAAACGTATATTTCTGTGTTTTTACCCCACAACAAATGCAGTCAATGTGTTGATTTTTCATTAGCTGAAGTTACCTACAGGACTATTTATATGGACTAACTTCATTTTGGGGCCTCTAAATGCCAGATACTTTGGTAAACCTATGAACAATGGCCACCAAACTGTTTGGAGGAACCCTGGCAATCATATTTAGGGTGCTTTTTCTTGGTACGTAATGATACATGGGTGATATGGTGCTGGGAAGTTGAAGCTTTTAGGAAATTTTCAGATATTTCACCAAAACCGACAATTTTGGGAAAGCCTTGCGACTCAGTAGTTTGGAGCAGAAAGACATGGGTACCCATTTTAGATTTGGTTGAATGTGTACTTTCCAAAAATATAAAAAATGGTTTTGGGGGGTAAACTTATATTTCGGTGTTTTTAGCCCACAAAAAATGCAGTCAGCGTGTTGATTTTTCAGTAGCTGAAGTAAAGTCCTGGACAATTTGGATGTGCTAACTTCATATTGGGGTCTCTAAATGCCAGGTACTTTGGTAATCCTATGCACAATGGGGATCAAACTGTTCAGTGGACCCATGGCAATCATATTCAGGGTGCTTTTTCTTGGTATCTGATATAGTGTGTGATATGCGGAGCAGCAAAATAAAACCTTTGTAGTGATTTTTAAAAATTTTGATAAATTTTGATAAAAAACGCTACATCAAGACAAGCTTTGATGTTTGGTAGTTAGGAGTAGAGACACAGTTACCCATTTTGGAATTGGCAGAATGTGAACTTTCCAAAAATATATGGTATTCTGGGGTAAACATACTGTTTCAGAATTTTGTGGCCTTGGAATCAAAAGTATGCCGTTTTCTGCCTTCTGCTTTCAAAATTCGGTAATATACTGCCGGGAGTTTTTGCTGTACAGATGTCCTAAATCTGCCTAAAACTATACATATTTGGTATTGGCACGTTCGAGAGACATGAGGCTTTCCAAATCAGTTGGATTTTCATGCGTAAAATGAAATATTTTTCAGGTATAAGTTCATATATTGTGAAAAATAGGAATTTTTAAATTTTTTTTTGTATTTAGCACTATAAATCTTTTTGCAGAGGTGTAAATACATGAAAACTCAGACAGAAGCTGAGAAAGCTCAGTTTCTCCTGAAAAAAACAATGTATAGTTTTCCTAGGTGAACTTTAGGTTTCCCCTAAGAAAATGCCCCTAAAGTGAGAGAGCACAGAATGTTTCAAAAACGTCAGGCATTTCGCGTAACCAAAATGGTCAATTCTGCTGCCACTTAAAGGGTTAAAACATCTCTGTCATCATTTACTTTTGACACATTTTGAATACCGATTCAAAGTTTTAGAAGTAGCTTACCTATAATTTTGTCAAACTCATCATCATCTACATCTTCTAAGGTCTCTTCGTCTTCATTTCGCTTAATCTTCTTTTTATCTTTTGACAACTTTGTGAAGTATCTGCAAGGCAAGGAGCGGGTAAATTAAATGGAAAGTAGAACTATGTAAAAAATCCAGATATTGAAAAGGGTTTGAAAGAGAACATTTTACTAGCAGACTATCTATTAGCAACAGAGTCACTGAAATATTGGAAATATTCAGTGGTTTATTTTGAAAGCTTAAACTTACTAGAACTATAAACTATACTATAAAGTGTCCTTACACTTTTAAAGGAGAAGGAAACCTACGCAGGCATTTTATTGCCAATAGATTAGCTGCAATAGTGCAAGCTAGAATGCTATATTTATTCTGTAGAATGTTTTACCATACCTGAGTAAAAAGCTCTAGAAACTCTCTGTTTGTTTAGAATAGGAGCTGCAGTATTAATGTGGTGTGACATCACTTCCTGCCTGAGTCTCTCCCTGCTCTGGGCTCAGATTACAGTAGAGAAGGGAGGGGTGGGGGGAGAAGAGCAAACGGAGCTTGCTCTTGCCCAGGACAAGGCGGTTTAAGCTGAAGGCAGGAAGTCTTATACAGAAGCCCATGTGTACACAATAGAAGGAAAGAAATGCAGTATTTCTTTTGACAGGGGACTCAGAGCAACATTACTTGGGGGTTTAATGGTATATTTAGGTGGACCTTTCTGATAAGGCTTACTTAGTTTTAACCTTTCCTTCTCCTTTAAAGTTAACGGTTTCATGCTGTAGGTTTTAATAGGATCTATGGAACGAAGCAGTTCATTTTTGAGTAGCGATGAACTGACAGCACTGTTTTTTAAAAAAAAAAATCACCTACACAGCCCAAGTGCTACATGATTTATGATTAACCTACACACTGCATGGTTAAAGGGGTGGTTCACCTTTAAGTTAACTTAGTATGTTACAGAATTGCTAGTTCTAAACAACTTTTCAATGGGCCTTCATTTTTTTCTTTTATATCGTTTTTTCATTATTTCCCTTCATTTCCAGCTTTCAAAGTAGGGTCATCTCATCTAAAAAATGATATGTAAGGCTACAGATGTATTATTTTTGCTACTTTTTATTATTTGGCTTTTTATTCAGGCCCTCTCTTACCCATATTTCAGTCCCTTATTCAAATAAATGCATGGTTGATTTGGGCCCTAAATTACAAAACAAAGAGCTGCTGAATAAAAAGCTACATAACTCAAAAAACACAAATAAATACATGAAAACCAATTGGAAATTGTATAGTAATATCACTCAATACATCTAATTAGAAGGTAAATAACCCATTTAAAAAAATAAAAAAAACCTACAGTATGCACCAGAGTTATGATCTACATTATACAATTGCCACTTCTAAACAGATTAAGGGTTACAATATTTTTCTCTTTCTTGATCAAACTCGCAATACAAATTAAGAAAGTTTAGAAGAGTAAATCACAGTACTCTCTTATTTACTCATTTGGGTTAGACTTTAGAAACATGTAACCTCACTTTCTGATCAGCTATTTCCCCCCAATCCCTAAGTTGTACATTTTTGACTATTAAAGTCATGCTCTATTTAGCTAAATTATTTCTAAATCCCTTATTATGCCCGATATTGTGATTATTCATTTTCTTTTAATGCCAAGTGTGAGAAATAGGGCTGTTGCAGAAATGCTTTTTTCATCTTTATTTCCCAAATCAACTCACCTCATCTATCCATGGAGGGACACACATCCATATTTTTTTCTTAAAGGGATCCTGTCATTGGAAAACATGTTTTTTTCATAACGCATCAGATAATAGTGCTACTCCAGCAGAATTCTGCACTGAAATCCATTTCTCAATATTCAATTTTGAAATCTGACATGGGGCTAGACATTAAGTCAATTTCCCAGCTGCCCCTGGTCATGTGGCTTGTGCCTGCACTTTAGGAGAGAAATGCTTTATGGCAGGCTGCTGTTTTTCCTTCTCAATGTAACTGAATGTGTCTCAGTGAGACATGGGTTTTTACTATTGAGTGTTGTTCTTAGATCTACCAGGCAGCTGTTATCTTGTGTTAGAGAGCTGCTATCTGGTTACCTTCCCATTGTTCTTTTGTTTGGCTGCTGGGTGGGAAAAGGGAGGGGTGATATCACTCCAACTTGCAGTACAGCAGTAAAGAGTGATTGAAGTTTAACAGAGCACAAGTCACATGACTTGGGGCAGCTGGGAAATTGACAATATGTCTAGCCCCATGTCACATTTCAAAATTGAATATAAAAAAGAGAGATTTTTGTACTTACCGTTAAATCTTTTTCTCTTGTCCTATATTGGGGGACACAGGCACCATGGGGGATGAAGATCCTGCAGCAGGAGATTGGACACTAAGTTGTTAAAAGTTGACTCCTCCTCCTGCTCTGGGTTTCATCCCCTGTCTCCTCCTAACAACCTCAGTTTCGACCGAAGAAGGAGCATAATGACCCAAAACAGAAGAGGAAGTTGGAAACCCCAATATCGGAAAACATCCACTAAAATATGAACTGTAATAACAAGTATATAACTTTAGTCAGTAACAGTGTCAGAACAGAGAGGGAAGGCATGTGTCCCCCAATATAGGACAAGAGAAAAAGATTTAACGGTAAGTACAAAAATCTCTCTTTCTCTTGCCTAATTGGGGGACACAGGCACCATGGGGATGTCCCAAAGCAACCCAGAGGGCGGGACACTGCGTACCCCAAAAGGCGTTCAACCAATTACAGTCTGTAACACCTTCCTCCCGAAGCTGGCTTCGGCTGAAGCTAGTGTGTGTAGCCTGTAGAAGTGCGTGAAGGTATGAAGGGACGTCCAGGTGGCCGCTCTGCAAACTTGTTCCGCCGAAGCTTGGTGTCGGACTGCCCAAGACGTGCTGAGAGAGCGGGTGGAGTGAGCTCTCACCTTGAGTGGAGGTGGCTTTCCCTTCAGGGCATAAGCCCGAGTGATCGTAGTACGGATCCACTTAGCGATCGTCGTCTTGGCGGCCTTGGAACCGCATTTAGGCCCCGTAGGAATGATAAAGAGAGCATCAGTCTTCCTAACACTCTTGGTGGCCTGCAAGTATGAAGTGATAGCGCGAACAACGTCCAAATTGTGCAGTTTACACTCAATAGGATGCTTGGGATCCGGACATAAGGAGGGTACAATGATATCTTGGTTCAGGTGGAATTCCGAAACTACTTTAGGTAGAAAGTCCGGAGTAGGCCTGAGCACTACCTTGTCCTTGTGTATGATGGTGAATGGTTGCTTGCAGGAAAGCGCCGCCAGTTCCGACACCCTTCTAGCCGATGTGACGGCCAAGAGGAAAACCACCTTTTCAGTCAGAGTAGAGAGAGGCAAAGAGTCAATGGGTTCGTAAGGATCCTCCTGAAGAACAGAGAGAACTAGGTTAAGATCCCAGGGAGGTACAGGATAACGATACGGAGGCACCAACCTCGTAGCGCCTTGAAGGAAAGTTTTGATATGACTCCTGAGTGCTAGTCGGTTCTGGAGCAGGACAGACAGTGCTGAAACTTGAACCTTCAGTGAACTAAACGCCAGACCTTTCGTTAAGCCTTCCTGCAGGAAAGAGAGGACGTCCGCTTCTTTAGCCTTCTGAGGATCTAACTCCCTGTCCTCACACCACATGATGAACGTCTTCCACACTCTGTGGTAGGCTTTTGCTGAAACAGGCTTTCGTGCCCGAAGCATGGTGGGTAGGGCCTCGGCAGAAGCTCCAGCTCTTTTGAGAACTAGGGCCTCAAGAGCCACGCCGTTAAAGCCCACTGATGAGAACTCGGGTGAACGATGGGACCCTGAGTCAGGAGATCTTCCCTCTGAGGCAGATGAAATGGTTCGCCCGACGCCAGCTGTACCAAGTCTGCGAACCACGCTCTCCTTGGCCAGAACGGTGCCACCAGAATCGTTTGAGTTCCTTCTCGTTTTATCTTCTTGATGACCTTTGGTAGCAGCGCCAGGGGTGGAAAAATGTACGCCAGGGAGAATTGCCAAGGGATCACAAGAGCGTCTACTGCGTAAGCCAGAGGATCTAGGCTTCTTGCCACGAAGCGTTGAACCTTTCGATTGCTTCGGGACGCCATCAGGTCGATGTCTGGAATTCCCCATCTCTCCACCAAGAGTTGGAAAACTTCCTGATGAAGGCACCACTCTCCGTGATCTATTGTTTCTCTGCTCAGATAGTCCGCTATCCAATTGTCGACCCCCGGTATGTGGACCGCCGATAGGGCAGGAACGTTGTGTTCCGCCCATTCCAGGATGCTGCTTGCTTCCCGAAGGGCTGCTTGGCTTCTCGTGCCGCCCTGATGGTTTATATATGCAACGGCTGTTACATTGTCGGATTGTATCCGCACTGCTCGACCACGGAGTAGGTGGGTCAGGTTCTCTAGGGAGTATCGAATCGCCCTCAATTCCAGGAGATTGATGGAAAGTTTTCTCTCTTCTCGATCCCAAAGGCCCTGGACCGTCGTTTGCTCTAGTACGCCTCCCCAACCCCGTAGGCTGGCGTCCGTCGTGAGAATTGTCCAGTGGTGTGGGGGAAATGGTTTTCCGCCTGCTGTGCGATGTGGTTGAAGCCACCAGTCGAGGGAGAGTTTTACATTGTGCGGAAGGACTATTCGGCGATCGAGATCCTTCCGATCCCTCCTTTGTTGAAGTAGAATGGTATGTTGAAGGGGTCTGGTATGGAATTGAGCGTATGGAATCGTTGGGAAGGACGCTACCATCGTCCCGAGAGCCATCATGGCCACCCGCAGGGAGACCGTGGGAGCCGTCCGAATGGTCTGAATCCTGTCCTGCAGGGTGTTGGTCTTGTCCCGTGGGAGGAAGGCTCTCCCCTGCCTGGAGTCCAAGATCAGACCCAAGTATTCTATTGTCTGTGTCGGAGTTAGAATGGATTTGTTGAAGTTGATCATCCACCCTAAGTTGGTCAGGGTGTGTAGGACCTGGGTAGTGTGGCGATGAGCTGCGGATGCTGATGGGCCCTTTACGAGAAGATCGTCCAAATAGGGAACGACCGGTATTCCTTTGAGTCTCAACCCCTCTAGTGCTGCCGCCATGACCTTGGTGAAGGTGCGAGGAGCCGATGAGAGACCGAAGGGAAGGGCTACAAATTGCCAGTGTTGACCGTCGACGAAGAATCTGAGAAACTGGTGGTGAGCCGGGTGGATGGGTATGTGGAGGTAGGCTTCCTTGATGTCTATTACTGACATGAATTCGCCGTCTTCCATAGCTGCCAAAACTGACTGGATTGACTCCATCTTGAAGTGACATTTTCGAACAAAGGGGTTGAGGTCTTTGAGGTCTAACACTGGTCGTAGAGACCCATCTTTTTTGGGTACCATGAATAGGTTGGAGTAGTACCCTCTGCCCTTGTCTGAAGTTGGAACTGGCTGTATGGTCCCGGCCTTGGCAAGGTCGTGTATGACCGAGAGAAACCTGGCTTTGTTGAGTCTGAGACTGGGCAACCTTGAAATGAAGAATCTGCGGGGTGGTCTTTGCGTAAAGTCTATCAATAGTCCTTGTGAAACCACCCGAAGGACCCAGAGGTCCCGTACATGATTTTGCCACACCTCCCGAAAGAATTTGAGTCTGCCTCCTAGTGGGATCCTTTCGGGGGTGGGCACCCCTTCATGCTGAGCTGGACTTGTCCTGGGAGGGCTTAATTGTAGTCTTGTTGGAAGACCAGCTGGGTCTTTGTTTGCCCTGATAGCGTGATCGGAAATTCGAGCTGGATTTATCCGTCTGTGTCTTTGAACGTTGGCCTTGCCTGAAGGGACGAAAAAAGGGCCTTCGTTTGAAAGGAGGTCTCTTGGTTCTAGTCTGAGGGAGTAGGGTGCTCTTGCCACCCGTTGCCTGGGATATAATTTTGTCAAGCTCGGCTCCAAAGAGTAATTTTCCTTAAAAAGGAAGGCTGACTAGTGAGCGTTTGGATGTTAAATCGGCAGACCACGATTTTAGCCACAAAAACCTCCGAGCCGCCACAGATTGGGCTGAGGCCTGTGCCACCATCTTCGCTGCGTCAATTGCTGCATCGCCGATATAGGAGGTAGCATCCGCAATCTGAGACAACAGGTTGTCAGTAGTAGGATCCTCTGAACCAATAAGTTGTGCTGCTTGCTCCACCCAGACCTCCATGGCCTTTGCGACCCAGGCAATAGCGAAAATTGGACGAAATGCGGAGCCTGACGCTGTGAATGCCGACTTGCAGAACCCTTCGAGGCGTTTGTCGATAGGGTCCTTGAATGCAGCCGCGTCTGCTACAGGTATGGTGGTGTTCCTTGACAGTCTGGAAACCGGGGGATCTACTGCTGGGGGTGTCGCCCAGAGATCGGTGCACTCCTGAGGAAAGGGGTATGTTTGAGAGAATCTCCTAGAAATCTGAACCCTGTGGTCAGGGTGCTTCCACTGGGACTTTATTAAGTCGTCGAGTTGTTCGTATGCTGGAAATACATGTGAACTTTTCTTATGTCTTTTGAAGATGTTCTTGGCAGGTTCAATAGTCGTGACTGAGTCTTCAATATTAAGTGTGTTAAGTACTGCTTGTATGAGACCTTCGACCTCCTTTTGTGTTCTCGGAGAGTCTAAGTCTGGATCCAGATGCTCCTGGTCAGAGTCATCCTCTGATAAAACTTGGCCTTCCTCATCGGAGGGAGTGAAATTGTCACCTGGGGAATCTGGAGGGGAAAGAGCATGCCTTTTAGCACCTGTAGGACGTTCATCGAACCTGGGAGGGTGAGAAAGGCGCTCAAGGACCTTGTCTAGGGTCTCTGGAATGCGGGCCAGGTTTTGGATGCCTGCAAGTGAGAGTGATAACGCCCTGACTAACTCAGAATCAGAAGTGCTGGCCATTGGAGGTGGCACTGAGTCTGGTGGTCTGCATGCTAAACACATTGAATCAGCCGAAGCGGTGGAAAATTTAGCTTTGCATTGTGTGCAGGCCAAAAATGAAATTTGAGTATGGGAGCGAGTAAGAGCTGAGGACTTGGAGGTCCTGGGCTCTTCTGTTTTGTCTGCCATGATGCTCCTTGTAAGGTAAATAAAAGATCTTTTTTTTTTTTTTTTTTTGAGACAGGGGTCCCCAGTCAAGTGAGGGGTGGATGGCAGATAGAGAGAGACTTTCTGGCTTGAAGGGCCTGTGGAGACAGAAAGGTATATGGGATAAGGGACCCTGAACCTAAGGCCAAGACGCAGTAAAAGACAGGTACTTGCCTGACAATGGAGAAGGGAGAGAGACAGAGACTCTGTAAGCTCCGTTCCTGTCCTTGGTAACAGTTGAAGGGAGTCCCTGCAGAGAGTAGCAGCTGCCTGCAGAGAACAGGTGAACCGCTCCGTGTGCCGCGTGAATGAAGAGGCGCAGAGAAAATGGCGCGTCCTACAGGAACGCTGGGCGGAAGCGGAAGTGCGTTCCAGCGTGGAACGCAAGAAGCCGCGCCAAGAAAGAGAGGCGGGAGGAACCGTTGGGAGACTGTAGGGAAGGAAACAGGCCAAAACGGAGCACTACTCAGGGGAGAGAGAACCAGGGAAGAGTGTGGCAACGCTAAGGGGGCCGCAAGGGGTAAGCTACAGTAGAGTGAAACAATTAGTTCATACTCACAAGAACACCAGCTGGTCCATGCCCTTTTGTAGAATCTCCCTATAGAATTTACAAATAAAAATATATATGAACAAACACATATATCTGTATTTGTAGTATACCTACCAGACACCAGACTAGTGTGCTGTGCGCTGCTGCAGGCCTCCGAAGAGCGGGAAGCAGCGCAGGGAGATAGGAGCAAGCCTGCAGACCTCCGTAGAGCGGGAAGGCTGTAGGGCAATTTGGTATAGCTGGAGAGGCTCTTGAAAGGATCAATGGCCCCTAAATGTGGCATGATCGTAACACGTAGTCTTGATCAATTGCTCCAGCCACAGGTTATATGTGTCTTCTCCTTCTGAGGACACTAAACGAAACTGAGGTTGTTAGGAGAGGAGACAGGGGATGAAACCCAGAGCAGGAGGAGGAGTCAACTTTTAACAACTTAGTGTCCAATCTCCTGCTGCAGGATCTTCATCCCCCATGGTGCCTGTGTCCCCCAATTAGGCAAGAGAAAAATCTGTTTGCTCTTTTGAGAAATGGATTTCAGTGCAGAATTCTGGAGCAGCACTATTAACTGATTCATTTTGAATTTTTTTTTTCCCCATGACAGTATCCCTTTAAGAAAACTATATATTATGCTGTAATTATAATGGGTATACACAAAAACACACTCCATTCACTATAGTTTAAAACTCAATGAACGTTACCTGTAAAAGAATACTTCGTCTACAGGAATTTCAGTTTCTTCCTTTTCCAGGAATGCAGGGCTGTTAACTAAGAATACAATTTTGTCCAATTAAAAAATTACATATACAATTGAATCACATATTTTAAAAAAAAGACAGGACACTTCGAATTTGCGCATATTTTAGAGATAAGACACACTCTGCATTTTACCCCACTGGCACACAAAAACAGCAGCAGACAAAACTCACCTTTGCCTGTTAATACTTGTTGAAACAATACTAGTAAATAAAAAGCATCCTATTGGACACACACCGAGCTGTGTTGGGCAGACCTAGGCTGCAAAAATGCACATTTAAGATTTCTGGCATGGATTTCTGCTTATCAACGCTGTGTTTTTTGTTTTTAAATCTCTAGCTTGCTTCACAACCCTAGTATAACTATTTAAGAGACACTTAACTACAGAGATTAAGCGGAGTTTGGGGCAATATTAAGACCCAAAGGGCTTAAGGACTACATAAACAAGTATGTGCATGCTATTAGGCCTTTGTACCACCCAAAATCTAGGATGAAGTGTACACCAGTCAGAAAAAAATGGCACTGAAATCTGACAGGTATAGAGGGAGATGGGAGTGTTTCAGATTTATACAGACATATTTTCATGGAAATACTATTAAAGGGCTACCGAATTGTTCTTGAAAAAAAAAAAAAAAAGACCCATCACAATTGTGTTTGGTAAACTGCAGTGAACATGAAAACACAGAATAATAAAGTACATATTAAATCTACCATAGTGAAAAAAATCTAAATAAATCATAAAATTTAACTAAATCAATCATTACCTGGAAGCTTCATCTCATTCATATACTGCTTCTTCCTTCGGTGCATTAAATAACCTCTGTTGTTTTCTGTGTACAAACAAAAAGTCTAATTGTCACAAATCCACAATGTGAAACGTTTATGAAGTTTAACAAAGTGGCTTTGAGAAAATAAAATGGGGTTCATTGACAGCTATTTTTATTTATTCTTCTTAAATTATTTTCAGCATTAAAACGCCAACAAGGTCACATTTCAGGTGAAAATTGCTTTAAGGCTTTTCCTTAAAGTGGATGTAAAAGCAAAAAAATAAAAACACATTTTTACTTTCTTTAAAGGGATCCTGTCATCGGAAAACATGTTTTTTTCATAACGCATCAGTTAATAGTGCTACTCCAGCAGAATTCTACACTGAAATCCATTTCTCAAAAGAGCAAACAGAATTTTTTATATTCAATTTTGAAATCTGACATGGGGCTAGACATTTTGTCAATTTCCCAGCTGCCCCCAGTCATGTGACTTGTGCATGCACTTTAGGAGAGAAATGCTTTCTGGCAGGCTGCTGTTTTTCCTTCTCAATGTAACTGAATGTGTCTCAGTGAGACATGGGTTTTTGCTATTGAGTGCTGTTCTTAGATCTACCGGGCAGCTGTTACCTTGTGTTAGGGAGCTGCTATCTGGTTACCTTCCCATTGTTCTTTTGTTTGGCTGCTGGGGGGGGGAGGGAGCGGGGTGATATCTCTCTAACTTGCAGTACAGCAGTAAAGAGTGATTGAAGTTTATCAGAGCACAAGTCACATGACTTGGGGCAGCTGGGAAATTGACAATATGTCTAGCCCCATGTCAGATTTTAAAATTGAATATAAAAAAATCTGTTTGCTCTTTTGAGAAATGGATTTCAGTGCAGAATTCTGCTGGAGCAGCACTATTAACTGATTCATTTTGAAAAAAAATTTTTTCCCATGACAGTATCCCTTTAATGAAAAATAAATCTACAGTATCTCCAATATACTTCAATTAAAAAATATGTGCTTTTTTTTATAACAAACCTGACCGTTTGCAGTGAAATTTCACCATTGTTTTAATTGTTCTGACTGCTGCAGATAAGAAACTTCAGACAGTCCCTAACTGCTCTGCAGGGAAACAATCATACTTTCAAACTACAGAGGGGAGCCCTGTAGAGCAGCCAATGACCATGTAGAGATTTGTCTCCACACAACCAGTGCAGTCTGCATATTCTGATTATTAATCAGTCTTGCTATATTGGCTTCTGGCAGATATTCGGCTTGTGCTATTTTGATAATTTATGACGATCCATAAAGCTTAACCTCTCAACTAGTCCAGACCATACTGAGAATGTGCATGGTCTTGGTCTTGCAAAGATGTTTAACAAAGTTACAAGATGATGAACCCCTGCAGCCAACTTTGAAAGCATAAATGATTTGTTTTATTAGGCTTCTGGTGCAGTAAGTTCATGTTTATGCTTAGTATACAAAATACACCATTTATAGCATTATTCTATTTTAGACTTTAGTTCCCCTTTAGGACTTTCCTTTTCCTTACAGAGAAGCAGTCCGGCATGCTTTATGGATTCAATTCTAGCTATCCGTAAGAAAATCTTTAAATATGTTGTTTCTCCGCTTGCGGAGAAGCTCTCTAAATTGTCCCTGCTGCCTTAATCTGACATAATAAAAACCACCCAATACCACCTATGGTTTGTGTCAGACAGCGGATCTTGACCTGCAGAGAAACACAGCCTGAGAATCCGCTCCTCCTCTGTTCTTGAAAATACTTGTATTTAAATGCATTGCCTCAATATGGGTGCAGGCACAAACAGTGGATTTTGGTGCCACAACGCGAGAGTTTGCATTTTGATGCTAAAATTCACCGTGTCTGTCTGCACCTGGGTCGGGGTAAGGTATCGAAGTACAGGAGCATCAGAGTCTCAATCTGTGTTTGTCTAAGGGGCAAGATCTGCAAAGTCTGACACGAGACTGAGATACGACTCCAGATAAAAAACCCAGTTGTCCAAAGCCTGAAAACAGAGCATTCGGACTAGAGAAGCCCAATATCTTGTGTAAGATGCAATGTTTATATAACTGCAGGATTTTGATCCCATGACAAGGTAAATTTGCAGAGAAACTAGGATAAAAAGCATTAGCAGGACAAAGGAAAAAAACTGTAACACACATATTATGAGTGTCTAGTCTGAGCACTGGTGTCTTATAATACTTAATGCCAAGGTCTGCTACGTGGCATAGTCAGTAATAAAAACTAATTGGGTGAACTGGAAACGTTCAATTTAATGGGGGCGATTAACAATTTTTTGGGCAGTAAGAGTGTCAAAAACAGCATATGGAGAATATTTATAATTTAACATAATTAAGGAGACAAATTTTAACTTTAAAAATCAGTATTTAGTAGGCTACATATGTAGAATTGTACCAAATAAAGCAGTTTGTTTCTTTTTGCTTACCTGTAACTTTTGGTGCTTTTGGATTACGATATACAAAGCGATCAAGAAATCTCATCAAAGTGAAATCTTGAAGTGGGTCGCCTGTATATTGGATAGGACTACCCTGGAAAACAAATTTTTCCCCCTTTATTTGGGACTGTTTCATTGTTGACTAAAGAGTCTACTCTAACTTCATCCTTCCTAGCTTCTAGTTACCTCTTGCACAGCTTATGCCTAAATTCTGGTTAACTAAACTATATTAAAGGAACAGTAATACTAAAAAATGTTAAGTATTTAAAATGAAAATATAATGTACTGCGCTTCACTAGTACAACTGTTGTGTGTGCTTCAGAAACTCTATTATAGTTTATATAAAACAGAAGAGTCCTGAATATCCTGTAAATTATATCCTTATAAACGGTGCTTTGTGATGTCATCTGTTATAATCGGAGCTTAGTCATGCCATTTCTGTCACGACTAGTTGAAACGTGTGTATTATAATAAAGAAAGTTTTCCCTGTTGCAAAATATCAGGATTATAGAAGTCACTTCGGAGTTCCATGATCTGTATAAAAATGCTCGCACATCGGATTTGTGTTATTATATGGTCATGGAACTCCTCGGTAACTGATAATATTCTTATATTTTACTAGAGTGTTCTTTAATCACGATATAAAGAAGCTGCTGTGTAGCCATGGGGGCAGTCATTTAAAGGGGTTGTTCAACTTTGAGATAACTTTAAGGAGCAGATTTATCAAGGGTCGAAATTTCGAAGTGAAAAAAACGTCGAAATTCGACCATCGAATAGGGTAGTCCGACATTCGAAGTCGAACGATTTTTAAGATTGTACGATCGTACGATTTAATCATACAATTTTACAAAAAAATCCTACGACTTCTCAAGACTTAGCCAAATACTGGCTATAGGTTCTAGGAGGTCCCCATAGGCTAACATAGCAATTCGGCAGGTTTAAGGTGGCGAAGTCGAAGTTTTTTTAAAGAGACAGTACTTCGATTTTCGAATGGTCGAATCTATGAAGTATTTTCAATTCGAATCAAAGTCGAATTTGGCCTATTCAATGGTCGAAGTACCCAAAAACTAATTTGAAGTTTTCTAAATAGAAAATTCAGTTCGACCTTTAATAAATCTGCCCCTAAGTATGATGTAGAGAGTGACATTCTGAGATAATTTGCAATATGTTTTCATTTTTTATTATTGAAGGTTTTTGAGTTATTTAGCTTTTTATTTAGCAGCACTTTAATTTGAATTTTAAGCAATCTGGTAACTAAGGCCCAAATTACCCTAGCAACCATGCATTGATTTGAATAAGAGACTGGAATATGAATAGGAGAGAGTCTGAATAGAAGGATCAGCAATGAAAAGTAGCAATAACAATACATCTGTAACCTTACAGAGCATTTGTTTTTTAAGGAGGGGACAGTGACGCCCATTTGAAAGCTGCAAAGAATCAGAAGAAAAAGACATAACTATAAAACTATAAAAAAAATAAGTAATGAAGACCATTTGAAAAGTTGCTTAGAATTGGCCGTTCTATAACATAATAAAATAAAGTTTAAAAAAAAAAAGTTATCTTAAAGGTGAACTACCCCTTTAAAGATGAAAAAGGAAAAAAAGGCACAGGTTACACAGCAGATACCAGATACGTTCTATAGTATACAATGAGATTTTTCAGAACTCATTACCCTCACTATCATCTACTATGTATCCTGTGCTTGAATGGCCATTGCTACAGAACAATTTGTTACTGGAACTATATTTGTTGGAAACAAGCACACCACTTTTACCAGTATAAGGCAAGCTATATTACATTGTCATTCCTTTAAAACACCTTAATTGTTTGCTGTTACTGTTCCTTGAAAGTAAAGCAATGTATGAATTGCCTTGTGGCTTTACATAACTACTAAGCTTAACTACTAAGCTAAACCAATTACATGCCATAAATATTTGGTAATAAAAATCTGTGTTAATAGCCAATACTTAATTAGCTTGAATTAGTTACAGATGCACAAACAAATAAAGACTGTACAGGGCTTCTTGGTAGAAATATTGTGAAAAATTGTAGGGTGGTTAGAGAACACTAAATTTGTAACACTGAGAAGATATATATTTTGTTATTCAAACAAAATTTTTACCTCCAAAATATGTTTTGCAAAAAGCGCAACAGATGGATGGAAGTGTTCAGCGAGCTGTTGAAAAAGAAAATTGTTAGGAACAGAAAATGGTATACTGTAGTTTTATGGCATGAGAAAGAAAGACAAAGAAAGTTTATTTCCTAGGCTGGTGATCCTTTCTATTATCATTTCTGATGTTTCCAGGGATCCCTCACTGGACTTGGAGTTACACAGCATAATCAGAAATTCCAAATTTAGTATACTGCACAAGTCTCCAATCTGCACCAAGGCAAACCTGGGAGGTAAACTGGTGGAACTGTTTAAGACAGTGCTGTCCAACTTCTATGGTACCGAGGGCCGGAATTTTTCCAATCTACATGGTGGAGGGCCGATAACGGAAGCCAGTGTTAGCCACTCCCTGTTTTAGACCACACCCACTTTAAACCACACCCATGTTACCGCAAGACCATGCCCACATTTATAGCACACCAAAAAAAACAAATGGTTGGTGCTCACTGTAGGGATCAGGGCCAGAACTAGGGGTAGGCAGCTGTCTAGGGAGCCATCATTGAGGGGCGCGCTTTTTTCAAGCGTTTATTTAATAATTTGTTTCAGTAATCATGGTCACCCAGTTGGGTGGAATCCATCTCCTTCCCCTTCTCCCTCTTGCCGGCAATTAATAATTCCTTCTGTGCGGTGAACCGCGACGTGCATATACGTGTCAATGACGTCACTGATGTTGGGTGACAGAGAGAGGCAGAGAGTTGGCGGCCTGCTTGGTGTGACTCTTGCTGATCTCAGCCTTGCACAGTTGCACTGAACTGAAGACATGCTTTCTATTACTGTAAAGTGTGAAGCTTCCTGCTGGCACAGCCAGGTACAGATTTGGGGGCCATATATTTGCTGTTGCTGCTGGGCGCTGGCACAGGTACATAAATACTTGGGGGGCAATATAATGTGATCAGATTTATTTTTGGCTGCTGCTGACACAGGAGAAGATTGGGGGCAATATGATGGCAGCTGGAGGGCTGTATGATGGATGGCTGCTGAGGTTGCTTTCACAGGTACAGGGGGCAGTAATATAAATGAAAAAGTGTTGTACAATTTCTTGCTCTCTTTATTTAAAATATTTACCATCATGGTAAGGAGGGAAATGGTAATGCAGGACAGGGGGGCACTGATTGTAGGTAGCTCTTGCCTAGGGTGCTGAACTACCTTGTGTCTGCCCTGGCAAGGATGCCACTCATATGTGAAAAAAGCTAAGTCATATTAAGACATACCCACAAATCCATATGCGTCCTTCTCCCCTGTGTATAATACAGTACCCCAGCATATGATTAAACACCTTAGGGTCCACTAACAATAGTTTTCAGATGCTAACAAACCCCCAGAACAAATACCAAAGTATGACACACACAGGGAGCATATGGAAGGCAGAACAGAGCAGGAGACAGGAATCAGGACCAGTCTAATATGTACTACATACAGTGACACAGTGCTGGTGCCCCATTAGCATTTTAAGGTGTGAACAGGTGAACAATGTGGGCAGTTTCAGTCTGGGTCTCAGGTGTGAACAGTACAGGCTTTAGGGGAGTGAACAATTGAGGTGTCACAAGCATGAACAATACAGGGGGATCACAGGTGTGAACAATGCAGGGGATCAGTCTGAATTTGTGGTTTAGACAATGCAGGGGGTATCTAGTGATACCTTTTAAATTTTACATATGGTAAACAGACACAGCAGGCAGATTTTGATTTGGAGGGCCACATGCGGCCCGCGGGCCGCCAGTTGGACAGCCCTGGTTTTAAATATTCCCTGGGCTATGGTAAATTCTTCACAAAAATAAAAGCCAAGAGAAAACACAAGCTGCAACATTAGCCTAAAGCTTAGGCTACACTGTAAGAAGTCACAAACGTTACCCCAAAGTTGTTGCTCCAGTTAGAAAAGGACTGGTGCTATTGCTTTAGCTACACCAAAATCAGATGCAGAAATTGAGATTGTCTTACCTTTTTCAGCTCCCAAAGGCTTGTGTTATCGGCTCCACAAAATAAAGGGTTTCTGTTAAAGGGATCATAATTACTTGAATTCTTTATACCTAATAAAATGAGAAGTTTTAAGATTACATACTGTACTTATTATATTCAATTAAAAAAAGATAAGCACTTAGTTGATCACTGTCATCATATGTGTCAGTATAAACACTTGAGCTTCCAAATAATATGGCAGAATAATCAAAGAATCTTAGCACTGAAATTTAAAAACAAATCTATGCTTCTTTTCTGTCAAAGAGTGAACATTTTGGGACAACTGAGGGCAGCTGTACAATTTGCCCATAATAATGAGAACAAGGAACCCTTTTGTTTATCACTACAAATTTTGCACATTACGGACACTAAAAATGTATTTTGCCTTGTGCTTTTGTTTTCCCACTTGTAGGTAACTGTTCAAATCTAATTGCAGATTGGTTGCTACGGGCTGGTGATACTTGTCTCCAATGTTTTTTACACAGCACGATAAAAAAGTCTCTGTAGTGACCAATCTTAGCACTTAAATTATTTTCTCTAATCATACATTTTTAAATACAGAAGTTTTTACCCTTCAGTGTTTCCTGGTGTACCCAAGAAGATGAGGTAAATTTATTTTCTGATATTTTCCCCTCAGTGTTACGCTTAATGCTTTCCTGTCCCTCACTGCAAGCATCATCATCATCATCATCATCAGAAACGTCATGAAAATACTCTTCCTCATCATTTTCCTTGAAAAAAACACAAGGACATGTTGTTTATCTTGTGGATTTCAATATAATTTGTATATTATCCCTTCACATAGCGAGAGTAGCAAGGCTAAAGAATGGAGTTTTCTTCAAATGGTATACAAACATTTTACATCTGCAGAGAGTTAATTTGGTCACTGTACAACTATACACCAATCCAGTAACAATAGCAGAAAACTTTGAATGATGAGTACACAAACAATTATGCAGTGTCGTAAGCACTAAATCACATAATTCACAATAAATAAATTGCTGAGGCATTGAATATCTTACTGCGTGCACAATACCAACACATAGACCACTGCATAACCCATTATTTCCCAAGAGAATGCATTATATAGTTTCAGGGTTGTCAAACCCATGGGCCTGCAGAGAGTTGATACAATAGTTGCTAATATTCCACTGATACTGCTGAGAAATGTAGCAACTAAATGTAGTAAATTGTAACAGTTAGGAATGCTCCTGGATCATTGAGCTGTCAGACTGAAACAAACATTAAACTTACATTTTGGGAAACGGGCAAAAACTAAAAGATGGAAAGCAAAGATGAAAAAATTCTATTTATGGTGAACAATCTGAAAATAAATCATCTGAAAAAAGTTTTGCACATTCTTTATCCTATTTAAAGCAGTACAGTACAAAAGGCAGCCCAAAAGTTACATCTGGCTTACAAGAATGACTTGCAGGAGATTCAAAAACACCTGCACTTCCCACACTGCTAATTGTTCCAACTGTATATGAATGGTTTCAATGTTAATTAGGAAGCTCACAATTCCAAGTTATGGTGATTTCTGATTCAGTATTAAAGGAGAACAGAACAGTTGGGGATGGTGCAGGTAATGGATTACCATATGGTAACTGTTTATGAGGGTCCAGTTTGGAACAGGAAAGGAACATGAGCGAGAGATATAGGAAACAGAGAAATAGGGGGGAAGAAATGCAAAGGATAGGGTGAATGCAAATAATGTGGATAGGTGCAGAAGAGAAGGATATCACAAATTAGAATTTGCATATCACAAATTAAAAGTAACAGAGCAGGGTGGGTTGAAAATGAAGAGATATAAATCATGAGAATGAGAAAAGCAGAGGAAAAAACATAGAAGAAGAAAAAGGTTAGAGAAGCATGTGAGAGGGGACCAACACCTTTTTTGTGTGTAGCTTATCTGGTATAAATATTTCCTGCTGTGGTTGGCACTCTTGCATCTAGCTGGACCTGGACATAATATGGTCCTCCTTCTCCAATAAATTGTACAAAATTAATGGTTATTTTATTCCATTTAAATATTTTAGTCAATTTGTAACCCAAGCCATAACTTAAAATTGATAATGTCTGACCATTCTGCTGTAACCCAAGCTCATTTAAAATCCTTAAAAATTTATTTATTATGACACCTCATATCCCCGAAACTCCAACTAATGCCAGTAGGAAAGAAAAAGACATACATTATAAACAATGCCTTAGATTGCTGATTTTGAAGCTGTACAACTAAAAATCTTTCATGTATTGCCTTACGGTTCAGGATTTAGAACAGGTTGCAAAGCTTTGCTAGCTGTAAAATACCCAGTCACCAGCAGAAGTTTTCTAAAAAGTATTGATGGGTAAATTTGTGTAAAAAGGGCTGCATTTTCTTTCTACTAGTTTACATTGTCCAGTGATCCATTGCCCTTTTTAAGGGTTTAGCAAGTTTGCAACTATAACAGAAATCGTGTTTAAACACACACAGCAATCTGGAGGAAAATTGTTTTTCCTCAAGACATATAAGAAAGAAGTGAAATAGAACACAAACATACCCCATTTTCTTGTAGCAGAATTTTCAAACCTGGCTTCATTCTTATAATCTCTGATACGAGATACAAAGTTCCACAGATAAACGATGGCTTCTGACAACATGAGATTTGCAATAATCTTTTCACAAATGCCTTTACACGTCTTAGTACTACATCAGCTTTCATAGACTTGTAAATAAGGTTTAGAAACATTGCTTGCTTGGAAGCCTGAGAGAGACCAGGATCCAATAGTTTTCTGAAATGACAATAAGCAAAATCGAAAGTACATTTAGCAAAATCAGTTTCACCAAAGGGTCACTCAGTTATCCCATGCATAAAGAAAAGCCGCTGCCACAGGAGGTGAAATTTTCAAGGCCACTCAGACCTGCCCAATAAAGCAGTAATTGACATGAATAGCATCTGCCTATCACTTTGCACATAGGGAAAATGCCAGGCCAAAAATCCACAAGAATCATGGAGACTGGAGGGATCTCTTGTCTAATGTAACCTTGCCCATGTGTATATATAAATATATACATATATTTATTTCAGTAAATTGCAATATGTTGGTCATATCACCAGCGATTTCAATTATTTCAAATGGAGAGGCATTTTCTGGAGATTTATCACCCGCAGTCAATCATAAACAGTTGCGGTTGACAAATCTTGTCACTGCCCTAAGCGGATTATCATCACGCACAGGGCTCCTATACCATTTATAGCCCTATTACAGGAGGCTAGGAATGGGGCAGCCTGATGCTCAGGGAGGTTGGAGTATAAATTATAAATTTTAAGTCTCTAATGAGAGTTATTATATGTCTGTGCAAGAAAATATATTGCCCTGCTCAATTCTGTTGTTGGTACAGAAGCCTTTGAGTCTACATGGCATTATAGATGGCACAGGTCATGTGACTACCTACTAGTTTGAGTCTAAACAACGTCTTAAACCTGCATGCCCTTGAGTAAGTGTGACTAAAGCATAATATGCTTTAAGAATATGTGTTCATATTCTTCTACTCTGTAGAAGTGTCATTTTATATCCGTTTGACTGGATAGAAAATCCTTGTCCCAGTCTGTGCAGCTATTATACAGTACAATATTCTACTGTACTGTAAGATACCACAAGACTGGTTGTGTTTTGGAGGTAATTAGTTTATTTTTCAGCATGTGGTTCTTTTCAATATCACTTCAACCCAGTTGTAACAGGCCTACATTTTAATGGTTGCTGATTATTTCTAAAGTCTGGACAATTTTTTTTTTTTTAATATGTTTTACCTATATAATGCTCCGTAGTATCGGTTTGACACAGTCTGTTGAGAGTCCATTACTTGAAAAAGCAACATCAGGACCTGCACTGCTGTGTTAAAATTAACAATGTGCAAAATTTTAAAAAGGGTATCAAGCTGCTCTTTGACCTTTTCATTTCCGATCTGTGCATATGGATAAGCTCTATTTACTCCGGTCAACAAAGCTCGTAGGATTTTGGAGTCCAGATCCTTCTTCTTCACACATGCCCGGAAAAAACAAAAATATACAGTAATGAGTTGATTGGCCAGGTCTGCTTCTTCATGAGAAAAGATTATCTGGTTTAAGAAACAAACTCCATAGTACTGTGCTTTTTCACTGATATTTGGCCGATACAACAACCTCTCAATTTCTAGGCACACTACTGTTTTCATATTAGGATGCTTACTGAGCAATGTCTCAAGCAGGTATGATGCCTTGGTAGCAATCTTGTACTGAGGATCACCCAGTTTGTTGACTATCAGTACCAAGAGCGATTTTTCTTCTTCAGGTTTATTACAGAGAAGTTCATGGGCTACATTCAAAGATTTGGCCTTAGTGGCCACCAAGTTATCATGAGACAAGGTTTCGAGCACTTTGACAAATTCTGCAACTTGCTTTTTAAGCCGATCCTCAAAAAACCATAATATGAGGCGTCGATCTCTTGCATCCCTGTTGCCACTAGAGACTTCCTCCAGTTTGTCAAATGGGTGCTGTAGAAATGTGTTAAGTTTACGATTATCTGGTAAAAGATCAGATAACAGCAAATCTTTAATTGTATCAAGGGCCATCAGGTTCTGCTGTTTGCTACCTTTTTTTCTAACCAAGTTCACCAAGTTCTCAACAAATTGCAGAGTATGAACAGGTGCATCCTGAATAAGGACTGTCATGGCTGCCATCCTATCTCCCAATGTCCCAGTTGAAACAACAGTTTTCATCCATGAAGAGTTTGCTCCTTTTTGCAGTTCCTTCTTGTTTTTATACAAATTTCTCTCATTTTCATACAGTCTTTCTGCTAAGCTTTTATATTTGCTAACAATGTCCTCATTTTGATGCTGCATAGTGAATTCACTTGTATATTCATGATCAAACCATTTCCCACCAGGTTTGAGTAACAATATTGTTCGTTCAGTAAATTCAAACACTGCTTTTCCTTTAATTTTTAATGGTGCTTTCAAACTATCAGCATCATTTTTCACATTTGCTTTCTTTTTCTTCAGGTCTTTATTACTTTCTGTAGCAACTGTTGTTGGTTTACTTTTATTTACGTTACTGTGTTCAGGCTGTATTTTCTCCTTCTTCTGCTTTGCACTGTTTTCTTCACCAATAAAATCAATTGACAATTTCTTTATACCCAGCTTTTCTATGAATGTTTGCAGCTCTCCCTCTTCAAGATCATCTATTTCTCCTTTCTTATCGCCATCTATGATTTCTTCTCCTTCATCCACACCAGCTAGCATGATAAAATCTTGCTATATAGACAAAAAAGGTAAAAGTCAAATTTTGCAAACCATAGAGATTAATAATCTAAGAATGCACACATCGAATATATTATTTAATTAAAAATAAAATGTCACTACTACACTTGTTTTAGAATTAAAAACTATTTTTCAAATACACAAACTTTTAAGAAAAGTATGATATACACTGTCCACCAACCATTCTATAGCTCTGCTTCAGAACACGCCGATACATTTACATTAAAAATCTGGACAGGCATACTTTTAAGCAAACCAATTCTTCCAGGCTCTTTGAATTGTCTGCACATGTATTTGCACCAGGTCTTAATTACAGGGCTTGAGGCAGCACAATCTAGAAATTAGTTGCTTTTCAAAGGGTTTATAAAAGTATTGCCTTATTAGTCCATTAGTTTGATCAGTAAGTTGATTTGAAATCTGAATTGTGTCTGACATACAACTGGATCCACTGTTCCCTTAAAGGTGAACTAAAGCTTTCTAAAAATACAGCTATAAATGATTTTATTTCATACACTATACATATTGTACAAGCTCCAAGGTTTAGCAGCCCCATAATAGTAATGATCTCTGCTTTCAAAGATGTCCAAAGCAGTTCTACATCTTGGATCTTATTATACTAGACATTTCAGAGGCACTGCTAATATGCATTTATATCTAAGCTGCTGTTGGGAAGCGAAGGTTAGACAACACATTAGCATAAAATCAGGTCACATTGGTCATATTCTTATATCAGTTTTAAAGGCAGAATTTTGTTTGCCATGTTGCAGGAATTTGGTTACATTACTAATCTAATCAGTCTTGCATCAACAACTGTATATACAGGTATGGGATAACGGGTGGGGGGCTCTTTCCATAATTTGGATATACCTTCTTGGAATTTGCTAGAAAATGGATTGCAATACAATTTACAAGCCTTATGACACAAAGCCAGTCTGCGCATTGACAGGAAAACTAGGCACCATATTAGTATTAAGCACATTAGTAATATGCCAATATCAGCTTTAAAAAAAAAAAAAAAAAAAAAAAAAAGAAGCAACATGTGGAGCAGCTTAGTGCACCATTAAAAATCCCTGTAGCCAATCCATGCAATTTGCTTTAAAGGAGAATTAAATCTTAACTAAAGAAATGTTGTACATTATGTTTTGGGCTTGTGTACCAGCCCAAGGCAACCACAGCACAGCAGTAAAGATCTGTGTCTCCAAAGATGCCCCAGTAGCTCCCCATTTTCTTTTCTGCTGATTCACTGCACATGCTCTGTGCTGCTGTCACTTATTGAACTTAGGGACCAACAAACTATACAGTACATATAAACTATAAATGTCATAATATAAGACTGATTAGTAATTAATACAGATAATTAGTACATGGCAGCACAGACACCAGTGCAAATAGCATAAAAAATCTAATGTTCAGGCTTGTAGCATCATATTATATTACAGGCCAACCTCATTTTCTGCTTGATAATTGGCAACAACCTCTAAGCTTAGCTTCTCACCAGCCACTCAGAGACAACTGAGCATATGCATATCTCCCAACTGTCCCCTTTTCGGGGGGACAGTCCCTCTTTTGACGGCTCAACCTGCAGTCCCTCATTTGTACTGGAAAGTCCCTATTTTCTCTGCACTGAACAGCCAGAAAAAGAAACAAAGTTTCTCACTTAATTCACTTAATTGGCTTTTAGCAGAGAGCACAGAAAAACTAACAGGTGCAAATAAGATACTTTGTAACAATTTTGGGACACAAAAAAACAGTTTAGATAAAGAGAAATATTTTCAAACTTTCATAACCTGCCAAATTTTGTCAAATGAACATCGTAATTAGGGGGGGGGGGTGGCCACAGAAAGTTGTGTGGTCAACAACTTTCACTGTTCTACGTACGAACATTTTTTGTCCCTCTTTTTACTACCAAAATGTTGGGAGGTATGGCATGAGAGTGTTGCAGACACTTTCCAAGATGGTGACTCCCTGTGACAAGTTTGAGGCCCTGGATCATTGCTGCTATTGAGCATCAGAAATATTAGGTTGGTGCAATATAGTCAGTTTATAAAATATGGCATTTTAAGCCATATTCATTTATAGGGTTTAATTCTCCTTTAACCCATGCAATCCCACAGATGCTTAATGCACAAAGTAAAAACTATTTTTTTTTGTAAAATTACAGTAGATTATTAGAATATAAAGATCAAGGGACATTTATTCCGAGTTAGAGAAGGATACCTTAGTTCCCCCTAAACGCAAAACCTCCTCAAGAGTGAATCCATTTTCTGGATCTTCTCCCATATCAGCTCCATCCCCGATATCACTCTTGTTTTGTCCGCCGCTAAAGCTCTCCGATTTGATGGCGTCCATTCTAAGCTATCAGTAACTACTGCCTGTATGACGGCTGAAACTGAACCACTGTTTCCTATGCAGCACATGGACCTTCTCCCGTCACGAGTGACATCATTTTACCACGTGTCTGCAGGGTAGTGGGAAGCGCCAAGTCGCACAGGAAATGAGTTTGTCGAAGGAGTGAGTGACGTTGTATCTCAGCGCCCTCCCTTGCGCAATGTAAACAACTCCATGTGATCAAGAAATTAACTTTCTTTTGGTTGGTGTTGCAGCAGGTGGAAATGTGGGATATTAAATAGCACGACTGCATTATCTTTTTAAAGACACGGTAGAAGCACGAGGAACACATTCAAGCCAAGCTGCAGAAAAGCAGCAATCATTTGACTTTATGGCATATCAGTAAATGTAAACTGCAAGGATAAATTTACCCCATGTTTGGTTCTTGATTGACTTACCAGATAAAACGCTATTAATCAAGTCTAAACTATAGCATTTTAATGATTTTCCTCACGCGAACATTTTCACACGTTTCCCCTTTTTAACTCAATAAATAATTAAAACTCAATAAATATGATAAAAACAGTAGGTAAAATGTTCAACTCAATCCCTTTTTGTTCAAATTAGTAGGTAATTTGTTATTGATGAACCTAAACCTTTATAAGCCCACGTTTCCTTACTGTTGCCTGTATGTAGGGTTATCACCTTTCCAGTATTTAAAATAATGCTTGACCCCAATGTTATTAATAGGGAAAAAATCTTAATATATTGGAAGCATACCTCCCAACATTTTGGAAATCAAAAGAGGGACAAAAAGTTGTGCTGCGCAAATCTTTGTGTCCGCGCAAATTTTTGTGGCCACGCCCATTTTTGTGGCCACACCCCCTAATTACCATGTTCATTTTACAAATTTTAAATAAGTAACACACACATACAAACACACATACAGACAGATACACACACACACAGTGAAACGCATACATACAGTGACACACACATACCAGTGGGGATGTGCTGCTCTCACACACACATGTAACACTGCTCTCACACACACACACACAGTACATCTCCGCTGTAGCACCGCCCACTGATGTCACAGGCCGGGATGCAACTTACCCCTGTCCCACGGCAAATCTGTCGGACGTACCTTCCCAGGCGTTAGGCGATACGGTTGCGAGAGGCCGGTGATAGGCCCACACTCCCCGGCCTGGCTTACTCAGTCCCCGGATGTGACGCTCCCGAGTGTCTTACTGGGAATGACCAACCCTCGCCATGAAGGGCCTGAGTCCATCTGCGCAACCGAACCCACTGTCACCCACAACAGCCAATCAGCATCCGGCTTTGAGCGCTAGGGAGTCACCGATAGGCGGAATTGAGAGGTTCGGCACTGTGAGCGAAGTCACAGCAACTTCCCTATGGCAGTTACACCCCGCCCCCCGGCGGACACAATATCCGGTAATTGCGCTTCTCTCTGGCCCTTCCGCCGCCGGTTACAGTTGCCACAAGCTTTCACACCCTCAGATAGCGTGTGCGCCGCCATGTTTGTTATCGTATATAACAAAGGCCATCGTGCCATCGCCTCCTCCCCTCCGCCGCTGCTGGCGGGATGCGGGACAAATGAGTCCACTATCCGGGACAGCGGGACAGACACCCAAAAACGGGACTGTCCCGCGGAAAACGGGACGGTTGGGGGGTATGTTGGAAGGCCGGTATTTTTTTCCAAAAAAAGGTGGCAACCCTACCTGTATGCCTACCTCTTGGTCAATACCATGGACATAATTCAATTTGACAAACAAGGAATGCTGATCCAGATGATGCGTTTTTAATTGTCTCCTCCAAGCCTCATTATCTGCATAATCAATGATTAGCAGTTAAATTAATTCTTTTAAAAATATGGTGCAAACAATATATGGTGTTACATATACATGAATTGTGGTATAATTAATTGTATTTATTAAATTGATATTTGTATAGCATTTTTCACTGTTTTTGTATTTGGAATTTAAAAACCTCAAAAAATGAAATCATAAATTTTTGGGCTCTCTGAGGATTTATTAATTTTGATTAATATATTACATGAAGTAATCTACAGTGTGCGGAAAATAAGTTCTTTAAAAATTTTTTGTTGAAGAACCTGTGCCTCCCTGAGAAAAAGAGTGCTGCCATAGTTTGGCATCACTGTATTCATGAGTGGCTAGATTGTGGCAGCACTTGGTAAATGCTATCAGAAGTATCACAGCATCTTAATGTTGGTGTGTGCTGTATTGTGGCAGCACAAAGTCATCCTTTATCCATGCCAGTACCATCCCCAATTCAGACCGGAAACTTATGGAGTGGTGCCTGTATCTACAGTGCTGCACCTAGCAACTTGTGCTGGATTAAAGTGCATGGTGATTTTTGTCCAGTTTGTGCTTAGGCATTGTTAGACACTCACTCCTGGGACGCAGTAGTTAAATGGGAGCTTGCAACTGGACAATCAGCTGCTGTGGAAGGTTACTTAGAGCCCATGCGCATACAGGCCACTTGCCAGTACAATTGGTAATTAAGCTGACAAGGTTGCTGTTTGTAAAGACAGCTAACAGAGTCTCCTAACCGCTTCTGGCTATCCGTGTCGGCACTCGGTACGGAGCCGCTTCAGACTCCGCGGCTCTCCCTCCTGCACTGGCTTACTTGCCGGTGTTCAGTCTAACTGCTGTGCTAGTTCCCAGTGCAGCTGCTGTCGTGGCTCCCTTTCAGGAAAGGGTTGTCAGAGGCTGTTAAGGATGAACCAGCTAGAGTAGACTCACCCGAAAATCTAAGCAAGTTTATTGCATTATGCATTATGAGTTGGTTAGCTAACTCCAACTCCTATGTAATGATGTTAGTCAAAATAACTTCACTTAAACTTTTTTAAATCTTGATTCTTTTAGTCTTGGAATTCACAATCACATCACACAGGCAGTCACCATTTTGTAGACACTGTTATAAAGGAGAAGGAAAGGTTAAAACTAAGTAAGCCTTATCAGAAAGGTCAACCTAAATATACCAGTAAACCCTCAAAGTAGTGCTGCTCTGAGTCCCCTGTCAAAAGAAACACTGCATTTCTTTCCTTCTATTGGGTACACATGGGCTTCTGTACCAGACTTCCTGCCTTCAGCTTAAACCTCATTGCCCTGGGCAAGAGCATGCTCAGTTTGCTCCTCTTCCCCCCCCCCCCTTCTCTACTGTAATCTGAGCCCAGAGCAGGGAGAGACTCAGGCAGGAAGTGATGTCACACCACATTAATACTGCAGCTCCTATCCTAAACAAACAGAGTTTCTAGAGCTTTTTACTCAGGTATGGTAGAACATTCTACAGAATAAATATAGCATGCTAGCTTGCACTATTGCAGCTAATCTATTGGCAATAAAATACCTCCATAGCTTTCCTTCTCCTTTAAGGCAAGCTTTGCATCATGCCAAAATCTTGTTTATGCATCAAAATGGGGTGTCCGATGCCCATGCCCAAGCACTGGCTACACAGTTAGATGCTGAGGAGGAAGGGAGGAATGTAAGGAGTGCACTGACATCTAGGAAATGCTGATTGGAAAGTGAAAGTAATTGCCTGCCTCCCCTCTATGCCTAAGGCATAAATCATCAATATGATTGGCAGCTGAGACTTTTAAACAAGTTTTACAGGTATGGATGTTTTAATAAAAAAATAATTTGGGTTTTATGTTTAATTTGCAAAATACTTTTATTATACAGCTTTTTAGGTCTGGGCGACAGGTCCCCTTTAAGCAAGAACATCTGGCAAATCAGAAGCACTTATAAAAAGAGAGAAATATTTCAAACTTTGGTCTATAGCACAAATATTTTATTTTAAAACAGACAGATCAAGTCATTAGCAATGTGCTAAAACCAGCAACTGGTGGCATTTTGGTTTTTAAAGTATTTTTTAATCTGCTATGTGGAACAACTGAAAAAAATTTGAATCTCTGACCCATTTGGTCTGGATTCATGAGTACATTATAGCCGTGTATGAGCTGCTTTTGCACAGTAACATCATTGGACTTTTCCAAAAGGACCTGTAAAAACCAAAGGTGGAAAAGTTTCAGTAATAGGATAAAAATAATAATATATCATAGTCGAACTGTACAATAATGTCAGTGTATTTAATAAAGGTATACAGTGTTTTGATTGCCACTACTGGTTACATTAATTGACAGTAGTCTGATAGCAGTATCCAGGCTAGGGAATAACACTTCGATGACAGGAGTTTTAGCAGGGAAAGAAGTTTATGAAACTAAAACTGCTGTAAGCTCCCCTGCTGCTTAAAAGATGAGAGATTACCCATGGAGAAAGATGGCATGGAGTTCATGAAAAAAAGACTGCCCTTAATTTTCAACTTTCTTCCCTGTGAATAGTAATTTTTACTGCCACATTGGCTGTTGTCAACTGAGAGTGTAGGTGTCTGTCAGCAAAGTTAGTCACACCCATTCAACTACAAATGCTCTGGGACAGGCAGGAACGTATGACAATAAGAAATACATTTTTTTATATTTTATTTGCACAAATCCATGCTTTTTCATAACATACTTACTTTCAACCTTATATCAATTCCCATATTTTTCAGAAATACATGTTGTGTTACAGGACCAAGACAGGAAGCTGCTTCACCAACCATTCTTCTCATAAAGTTAAAATCAACATCTGCAGTCAGATCTGCTGTTCCAGGATCAGTTAATACATCATGAAGCTGATGTGCACGAAAGCCCTTTAAAAACAGAGAGACATTTATCCCTAACCTCACAACTTTAAAATAGTATTTTGTATAATTAGGAGCAGATTTATCAAAATGTGAGATCAGAAAAACTCACTCACTTTCTTTCTATTCCTATGGGATTTTTAGAATCATATTTATCAATGGAGTTCACCATAGGAATGAATAGAAGGTGAGTTCTATTCTCATTACAATTTTTATACTGTATCTAGTTCCCCTTACCTCCAAAAATGTTTTTATTCCATCCATACATGAAGCCTTTAAGATATGTACAGTTTATTTGTTAATGTGAGAATGCAAACTCTTGCATTTCTTTGCCCAAATCAGCAACGTATGCCTGCACCTGGGCCGACACAATTGTTCCGGGTGCAGACGGCACCAGATGCTACTACCAGAAGCTAATACCAGAATAGGGGCTGAGTCTTAGGCTGCATATTTCTACAGGAAGATTTTCAGCCCAGTTTAACATTAGCCAAATGCAGCACTGTGAATAAGCACTAGAACATTTTGCACAAATAAGGCTATATGGCTCCTTCCATAGTAATACAATGCAGTCAACCCTTCCAGAGGCACAAAAGAGAACAATAAATGAGCTGATGTTGAGCATTGGCAAACCAGATATACAGTAAATACATTCTTAGTTCTAGTACATTTAAGGCACTTAATGGATGAAGCTTCTTTTAAAGGCAAAGTAGACCCTGTCGTTCAACATGAGTTCAAAGAATACAGTTAGCACTGAACATAATTTTTCACTATTGCGTTAAACCAGTAAATCTGTGTTTTGTTATTTCTTGAGGCAAACAGGGCAAAAACTAAACTCCTTGTTTGACCTTGCCAGGTAAATAATTAGATTATCAGTATACAACCCCCTCCCTTCCCTCATTCTTGTGACTGTTTAGCAGGTGTCCTTTATGCAGGGGTATCTGTGCATTGATAATTTATTATTTTATATTTATATATTATTTATAAATTATCTATTATGCAAGACCCAAATAGAGTTGCTACACTTTCTTGGTTTAACCCAAGACACAATGAAAAACAAGAGTTTATTACATTTATGAAAACAAACAAGGGACACAAAATATGTTCAGAACATGCCCTATTCATTGAACAAAGCGGTATACTGGGTTTACTCTGCATCTCAAACCCAAAAAGGCAAGGTTGCTGGGTGGAAGTAAAAAAAGAACAAATACAATTAGAAGTAAAAAGTAAAGTAAAATTAGAGTTGAATCTACAGTAGAGTTTGGTTGATTTATTTAATCTGACTCTTGTTGCTAACTAATGTTTTTAGCATACGGGCCTAATGTATACACGCCTGTGTATACATTAGAGTGTTCTGACACTCTGTATCAGAATAATGAATGTGTCTACATATAGGGTTGGAAGTATTGACAAAAATGTCTGGCTATTGGGCTTTGAGTGGGGGGGGGGGAGTGGTAGCACAATTGTTTGACCTGCCTAAGATCAATGGTGATTAAAATCAGCCCTCCAGCTAATACATAATCCCCAGATGAGTTTAATGTTGTAAAAGGATTAAGCATAACAGTACTTGGAATAATCACAAATGGAATTTATGTATAGGACAAAAACCCAGACATACCCTGAAAGTATCTGTTTTTTCTCCCATATGACCATAATCTGCTATCAGAGCTGCTCCTCCATAGCTGTTAATCTGCTGTGCAAGTTTCTGTATAATAACAGCAGCACTAGGACACACCTCAACATGATCTCTTGGTTCATCATCCTTGCAGAGACAAAACACATTTATTATGACATTGTTGTGTTACAATATAATAAAGACTGTAGACAATATAAAAGAAAATGTCTTGACGACATTTATGAAAAGATAGATATAAGGGAATTGTGAGAGCTCGCCTGACATAATGTGAATATTACTGTTACACAATTTATTGTATAATGAACAAGTTTATAAACCTCTAATTAATTTTGCCATTAAAGAAGCAGGACTATCAAAGTCTGGACTGGATGTTGTGTTAGAAAAGATATACTACTTTTAGGGTGGGTTATGGGCCAAATTTAAGGCAAGGCCCCTTCCCACTGATATCCCTGTCCATACCCTGGACTGCAGAATCTGCCCCTCTGTGTTATCGGTCACACCTTCAGGCTGGGTTGGGCCAGGAAGAGAGAGGGTAAGGCTCTGGGAATTTCTGACCTACACATTACTATCATACATTATCAAGATTATCAGTAAAAGTTTAGATCTGTAAATGAGAGGGAAAATGCAAGGATATAAGCATATCAGCTTTTATTCAGAAAGCACTGTTTTTACAGGTTTTCAATCTTTTATCCTGAATACTTGTGACCTAGGGTTTTCTGGATAAGGAGTCCTTTGTAACACGGAGCACCATGCCATTAGTCTACTAAAAATACTTGATGGGTATGAGATTTCTTATTTGGAAATCCTGCATCCAGAAAGCTCCAAATTATGGAAGGCCATTTTTTAAACGATTTACCCTCTTATATTAAAGCAGTACCTTGTATTCAGTGGTTACTTAGAAACATATCATCTACGTTGATGTTAAAAAAAGTCGTTTGGATATGTTATGTTAAAGGTTTTTTTTTTTAGTTGACTTAAGGTATGGTGTTCTAAATTAGCTAGAATTACGCAGAATGTGGTTTGGCTGAGGTCTAGTGCCTATGGCAGTACTGCCCTAGAGGAATTTATAAATTAAGGTTACCCTTAATTACCCTACCTTATTCACAAAACACACACTACAGTTTCCATAGAAAATAGTTAACCTTCCAATATATTTATAAAGGCCATGTGAATACTGCTTACATGTGCCTGAGTCTAAATCAAACACCAGGATAGCATATTAGAGTAAGGGCACACGCTAAGATTCGAGGAAACTGAAGCGTACCGTGCAATCCCGCTGGATATTTTCAGTCTAGCCAGCGGGTTCGGGGAAATTAGTTGACTAAAGAAGAAGCGATTTGTCGCTGGGCAACTAATCTCCCAAAAATAGCTTAAATGTAATGTAAAGAGGTTACCTGAACAAAAGTTTTTGCAACTAATGACATATTGGAGCCAAGCACAAATCTCAGCTTGTCAGGAAGCTTAGGATCAATATCAATTAACATTTCTCTCCATCCATCTTTTATTTTCTAAAGAATACAAAATACACACAATTAACATAGTAACTTAAGTTGAAAAAAGACAAATGTCCATTGAGTTCAAGCTTTTATGTCTATATAAAGACCTGCCTAACTGCTAGGTAATCCAGAGAATTTAAAAAAAATATCCATCTGAGGACTTTATTTCTAAATGGAAAAAAAAAAAAAATCAGCAGTATTTTACAGTATATGAAGAAGTCAACACGATCCTGCAAAAAAAATAATGCATGATATTTTTTTCATAAATTTTCTTTGTCTGTACCATGTGCATAAAACAAAGTTCATTCAGCGCTATACTGTGGTGCTATAACTTGATTGCAGCTGCCCAAATTGATCCACTCTGCCAGATCCTCCAAATAAAGCCAAAAAACCTGTAGGGAAGTGCAGGAATACCGACCACTTTATCTTTTATACAAGTTACATAGTTACATAGTTAGTTAAATTGGGTTGAAAAAATACAAAGTCCATCAAGTTCAACCCGTCCAAATGAAAACCCAGCATCCATACATACACCCATCCCTTCTTTTAATTAAATTCTATATACCCATACCTATACTAACTATAGAGCTTAGTATCACAATAGCCTTTGATATATTATGTCTGTCCAAAAAATCATCCAAGCCATTCTTAAAGGCATTAACTGAATCAGCCATCACAACATCATCCAGCAGTGCATTCCACAACCTCACTGTCCTGACTGTGAAGAACCCCCTACGTTGGTAATAGGTAAAGGTGCTTGTGTACCAATATCATTCCCTGGAAAGAGCAAGTGCTCAAATTGTCTTAATAAAAACAAGTGTAGACATAAGGTGATCTTATAACAACACTTTGGCTGAATCACCTACCCACCAGACACCAATATATCCAGGTCAAACATCAATCACTGGTCAAGAGCCTTCTGTGTATCCTAAATGGATACCCGCTTCAAAGAAGATATAACGCATAAAATAGTTCAAGAGAATAATATCAGTACACAAGCACCTTTACCTATTGTATAATAGATAATGAACCAGTGGTTGGTTTTTCTGTGCTTCCCTACAGGTATTTTCTTTTTGCTTTGTTTGTACCATGTACAGGTATAAGTAGAGGTGCATACAACCCTATTTATAAATTAAGCTGACATTTTCTATAACATTTTTTATTATATAAACATTCAAAAATACAATATGGGCACAATTTATTTTACAGAAGCAGCCTTTTGATCTGAACATGAGTTATTTATATGAATGGGGTCCACCATGTTTGTTTCGATAAGGTAACCTCATCCAAACACAAATCCACACCTATTAATTCTTAGAGCCATAATTTTATTACAGAAATGTAGATACAGGGCGATTTCGAAGCTGTGGCTGTCCTGCATGTTATAGCTCTGTGGGCTGAATGACAGCTAGCTTGAAAACCTACTAGTAATGTAATCTGCAGCTAAAGTTTAAAATAAAAATGGCTGCTCATATTTTGCAGGATGGTTTCAGATTCATTAGCTTTAAATGAAGCTAGTCACTTATTTCAGCTTTCTAATCTCACTTAAACCAGCAAAAACTAGAGATGGAGTATGACACAACTAGGCCAAAATACTTATAGTTCCTCAGGAATGGTGTGGCGTAGTACAACACTCTGGTAACATACATTTATTTAGACTTCAAACACTACAAATATTTAATTTACCTGTAATTTATGTATTGGCAATGCATCAAAAAATTCATGTGCTATGTAAAAAGAATAACCTAGTGAAAAAAACAACAAAGTTGAATGCGATAAATAAATTTAATTTGATATGCATGCAAATTTGCAGTGTAAATCAAATAAACTCCCTATCCCCAGTGCCTTCTGTCACTTATAGGAAGGATAGTAACAGGTCAGCTCTCATAGACAGGTGGGTTTCATCCCCCAAATACAAATGTTAAATATTTCCAAGACAATAACAGCAGAATGCATAGAGACCCGATGTGTAGAGAGTTATTCTGACGGATAAAATATACATGAGGGGAAATGCTACATTTCAACTTTCTGGACATTTATATTACACCCCTCCTTTTAGAAGGCTCCCTTAGCTCATAACAGTTTAAGGGATTAGTACACAGAACGATCACCTATTGTACAAATAAAAATCCTTAGCCAAAAACCGTAACTACAGAGCTGTGAAATCGGTAGCAATTTTTGGTATCTGGAGTTGGAGTTGCCAAAAATGTACCAAGTCCTAATAACTTTAAATACATGCACTGAAAATAATCAAACCAGATTTCAGAGCTTCTATGAAGGAGGATATGACAGAAGCAATTCTATTTCAAAGAACAATACTTTAGTTACTTTTGGATTATATTTAATAGCTATTCTATAGCTATATGCCAGGTTCAATTAATATATATAAGTTGTCATAGGTTTTACAATCGTTTTTGGTTAATGTAGTTTAACTTTGATTTTGGTTTAGAATTACCAAAGGATGTGGTGTATATTTATGAGCTATGGCATTGATAAAATGCCTTGTATGTTGTGTACTTAACTTTCAATCAACATGGAAAATATATTAGTATATTAATTAGTCAGAGTCGATGCATTTATGTATCAACTCCACAGCTCTGACTTTTTCTTTACCAAAAAATGTACTTATGCCCTCCCTCCCTTTTCAATTCCCTTTTACTTGCCTGGCCACTGTACGATTACAACAACATATACCCCACCCAAGAATACTATTTCAGTTGTATGTCAACCAGCCATCTAAAAGCAGGGTAACCCAAGCCAACTGTTATCAACTAGATCTTCTCATCCTCTAAAAACCCAAGAAAGTGCTGCTTAGGCACTATAGAGACTGTAAACAAAGTCACCAAGCCAAGGGTTTGGATACTGTAAAGTGTCAACCAACACAAATACTGATAACTTGATTATATTTCACATGTATCAGATCTGTTATCCTTAATACCTGGTTTTTTTATTATTTGTCTATAATATGGCTAAACATGTAGTGAACTGTGTGCCTGCCATGTTTGTGGTCTTCTATAATTCCCTCCAGCAGATTAATATACTACTAAATGAGAGAATTCATACTTTTCATATCAGAAGCCACGCATGGATGCAAGCTTCATAGATTATACTACATGTTATATTATGGGGCCGATTCACTAAGGGTCGAATTTCGAAGTTAAAAATACTTCGAAATTCGACCCTCGGATTGAAATCCTTCGACTTCGAATATCGAAGTCGAAGGATTTAGCGCTGATCCTGCGATCGATCGATCGAAGGATTTTCCGTCCGATCGAACGATTAAATCCTTCGAATCGAACGATTCGAAGGATTTTAATCCAACGATCGAAGGAAAATCCTTCGATCAAAAAATCACAGGCAAGCCTATGGGGACCTTCCCCATAGGCTAACATTGACTTCGGTAGCTTTTAGCTGCCGAAGTAGGGGGTCGAAGTTTTTTTTAAAGGGGAAGTACTTCGACTATCGAATGGTCGAATAGTCGAACGATTTTTCGTTCGATTCGTTCGATTTCGTTCGACTTCGAACGAATTTAACCAATTCGATGGTCGAAGTACCCAAAAAATACTTCGAAATTCGAAGTATTTTTCATTCGAATCCTTCACTCGAGCTTAGTGAATGGGCCCCTATATGTAGTCTATATATTTTGCTTACTTTTCACAAACTCAGTTCTGATTGTTGAACGTTTAAAAACTTGCTTTACGATTTAAGTGGTGGATATGATCTATGCCTTTCCTAGGAGAGCTGGATCTTGAAAAAAAGACAAGTGACAGTGCAGATTATGCTTTTCTTCATCTGCATTTAGTGGCACTAAGTTGTTTTGCTGTATATATACTGAGACAGACAATTAACTCTACCGTTTGGCACATCCTGTATATCTTGGTACCAGCACACCGGACGTCCTGTTTTGGTTATTCCATTCTTATATACTGGGGAGTTTGAATCAAGTTCCACCTCAATTGATTTTCCAGTTAATCTTTGAGCCTGGATATCACTAAGCTTGGGGCTCACTTCTACAAGATGCACAGATATATCACATGAATCTAGTAAGCGACCAAAATTGCTAAAAACCTGAAAGAAAAACAATATAGATGAGAGTTTATTTGTATTCTTGAATTGGTGCACACTCATACAACATTAACTATTTTTGTTAAAAATCAGAAGGGTCCTTGTAAAAAGCTTTGTTTTTGCTTCATAAACTCCAGTGTAAGTTTTGGCCTTTCATTAACACCAATGAGATGCACCAGAGCTTGCCTCAACCTGCAATTATCAAGCAAAAACACACTGGTTGCTGTTTTGGGGGTGATGAACCCCATGCAGAATACTTTTCTGTAATGACCATATTTATCTATTATGCATTATATTATATGAACCTGTAAAAAACAAAAAAGCACATATTTTACTTACCCTTAGTAAATCATCAGTTAGAGTACCTCTGCCAGGGCCAAGCTCCACCAGTTGTATAGCTTTTGGCTTTCCAGCAGACACCCATTCACTTATGCACCAGACTCCCAGAAGCTGTATATATTAAAAATATAAAAAAAAAAGATTTTGATACCACAAATTCCTAATTATTTTCTTATTTGAAGATGAATAAAGTTAAAATTGCCTGTGACATAAGAGCTCCCCTCTGTGAAGGAGAGCATTTGAATGCTGAAAGAAAAAGTCAAAATAACATGCTTAATGCAGATACTGTATGGATGATGAAAATAAAAAAAAGTTTTGAAAGAAGATGAATAAAGTTACAGTGTTAACTAGAAATGTAGTGCCTCTGGGACATAAAGGTTTTCAGGTTAACTACTATTGCTATAGTACAGATATGTATAAACAAGATGACGATCATTGTTCTTTGAAGAATAAGCCAGGTCCACAATACTCCTATAGAGCAAATTCAAGTGGTTACTACTATGGTTATTACTAAATATTACTAAATTGCTGCTCTGAGCTGCAGGTTTTAGCTTCAGTGTTAGGAAATACATGAGACTAAGGGGCAGATTTACTAAGCTCGAGTGAAGAATTCGAATGAAAAAAAATTCGAATTTCGAAGTATTTTTTTGGGTACTTCAATCGAATGGTTCAAATTCAATTGAATTCGATCGAATCTAATGATTCAAATGATTCGAACGATTCGAAGTAAAAATCGTTCGACCATTTGATAGTCGAAGTACTGTCTCTTTAAAAAATACTTTGACTTCATACTTCGCCACTTTAAACGTACCAAGCTCGTACCAAGCCTATGGGGACCTTCCCCAGCACTTTTCGAAGCTTTTTTTGACCGAATAAAAATCCTTCGATCGATCGCTTAAAATCGTTCGAATCAAAGGATTTTATTGTTTGATCGAACGATTTTTATTCATTCAATCAAAGTATTTACGCTAAATCCTTCGAATTTGATATTCGAATTCGAAGGATTTAACTTCGAGGGTTTATTAACCCTCGAAATTCGACCCTTGATAAATCTGCCCCTAAATGTAGTTTATATCATTTTGGGTCTGTTTTGTCCATAGCACCACCAGGTGAAATCTCTGCACAGAGGCGCATGACTCAAGGTCATGCTTATTCCTAGAAGAGACCAATAGTCTTGCCATAATTAGCATTCTTAACAAGAGCAGCATATTTAAATCAAATATTTATTATTTAAATATTTTGGTTCTCTCATTGCTTGGAATTTTAACTGCTATTCAGGGTTAATTACCATAGTAATTAGGGAGCAGTAGAGGGCCAGAAAAGGAGTTCAATAAAAATTTGAACACAATACAATCCGTCTGTTTGATTGCCAGGGGCAGTGGGTAGAAAATAGCAAGAAAAAAAAGCTGCAGGCAGGAAATAGCAAGAATAGGAAGGTTACTCATTTAACAAAAGACTCACAATAAATAATACGATCAATTGAAAACTTTATTAGAATAAGTGCAGCGCCAACAGACTAAAACGTTTACATAATGATGAACCTCACATTCTCCCAAACTATACTCATGCTTTTAAATGTTAAACAGAACTGACAGTCGTCGTCCTCCTTGACACAATTATGCGCATTTCAAACCATCAGAAGTGAGGTACATGTTCATTTGTTTGTATACTTCTGGATGCCCAAAGTTATTTATAACATAGAATATAAAAAGGTTTAACTGTACTGTCAAAATCTGAATATTTATATTATTTTGTTCACATGCAGGTGTAGTTGTTATCCTAATAATACAATAAGGAAAACTTGTGTTGTGTGACAAAAAAAACACAGAATATTTAACTTTTGTAAAAACCTTTATCTATAAAAAAAATGCCTTTTAGAAAATAAGTGTTACCTCTCCGAATATCTGGCTTATTTCAGGTGAAGTCACAAAATCTCCATGTTCTCCAAGCATGTCATTGTGCATATAATAACCCTGCAATTCAGAAAACACAAAACAAATTGTGAGAAAAAAAATACACATACAAGCCAATAGAAATGTATTTCCAGATAAAAATGGGTTTGTCTTTTCTCAGCTGACTCAAATACATTTGCATCAGCTTATAGAAAGTTGATTGTTGAGGGCTCGGTTACTGTATGATTTAGAACATTTAATAAAAGTGGCACCGTTAAATCAATACATTTATTGGTCACATCTCACAGTATACTGTTGATTAACCCCCCAAATAAAAATTTGCTAATAAAAGAAAACATCATTTTAAGCCATTTTCTAATATACATATATTAAAAGAGTTGTTTACCTTCCAACACTTTTTTCAGTTCAATTGGTTTCAGATAGTTCACCAGAATTAAAGACTTTTTCCAATTATTTTCTATGTGTGACTGTTTTTCTAATATTGAAGTGTAAAGTGAAATTTCTCTCCTTCTAAAGCAGCTCTGGGAGGGGGGATCGCCGATCCTGTAAACTGTTCTAAATGGATACATTTAGTTGATACATTTCTTATCTTTGTCCCTGCTGAGCAGAATCTCAGGGTTTCATTACAGACAGCTGTTAGAATTGATACAATGGTTACAAATACTCCAGAGATGCTGCTGAGAAATGTATCAACTAAATATTGCAAAATTGTAACAGTTCAGAGTCTGCGCCTGAATTACTGAGCTGCAGGACTGAAACACCAGAGACAGGGACATTAAACTTAGATTTTGGAAAAACAGTAAATAAAAGAAAATTAAATAGAAAGTAATTGGAAAAATTCTTTAATGTTGGTGAACTATCTGAAAACAACTGAACTGATAAAAAGGGGTTGGAAGGTGAACAACCCCTTTAAAAAAATTTAGTGCTCTTCAAGTTATTTGTAAAAACAATGGCTATTGAAACAGCATTTGCTTAACTCCTGGTTGTTACTTTTAAAGCAATGTTGCAAAGGTCTTAGTTCCTCAACTAAGACAGGTCTGTTAATCAGCTGCCTTGTCATTACATTGTATCAACAGTCTGAGCCACCAAGACAGAGAATAAGAATGGACAGACAAACATTGCTTTCAATAGCAATACATATACAAATAACTTAAAAACCATAAAACATTTGTAATGAATGTATATTGGAAAGTTGCTTAGAATTGTTTTATTTCTATTAGGCAAATTTATTTTTGGGGTTGACTTGCCCTTTAAAGTGGTGATACACTGGCTAACTCTGTAGAATTTGCAAATGCTATTGATGCATGCTGTATTGAAAAGTAGTGCAAGAGATGGCACTAAGAACCAGATTATCAATATATACAAAGATATCTGGTTAATATTTAAAGCTGGCCTATTCCTGCATTATATGGGTACTTTGCAGAATGTTCATCTGTCCACGCATGAGGACTGCCAAGTGTTGATGGAGCAACCTTTAAAAACAAAAGGCAAATTACAGGATTGTAGGGTATATGTAAGGCAGGTTTGAATTCTTCTAATGCCCATTGGTACATGACCTTACATATACGTCAATGAACGTCATGGCTGACAAAATTTTCAGTCTGAAGCAGCCAAATGTGGTGTACTCACAATTGATGCCCTTTCATAATTATTTCAAACAGCTGCCTGTCAAAGAGATATAATCCCAAAATCTTGCATGAAATATATCTCCTGCACCTATAGATGCCAAACAAAACAACCACCTGACAACAAAAGCTGAAATGTAGCTACTGAATAAGTATTTAGGCTCCCAACCAAGCATGTTATAACAATTAGTTGTGAAACCAACAAATAATAGTGTATTTGCCTCAATATACTTTTCATGTAAGTGTAACCAAAGGGCATGTGTAACTAAAGAGCAAGCCTTCAAAATTAATAAAAGGTGAGTCAGAGGGAAGGTAGCTTAATTATTGCTTAGACATAAGTACTTGTAAGGGTTAAAATTAGAATGGGTGCTAGCCAAACACAAGAGAGATGTAAATGTTTAAAAATTAAACAAATGAACATTATTTTAAAAATAAATAAACCACACGCACCTTTACAGGATTTGTCAACACTTCTCGCATATATTCTGAAACGGTTATGGGCCCTGTTGACTTTATTTTGAAGATAAGATGATTCAGTAACGCATTAGCTGATGTTCTCTTTTGAGGTTTTTCTGTTCTGCTACATTGATATCTCTGAATGGGACGGTTTGCTGAAGCTTAAACATAATGACAATTAGCACAAAAAGCAACTAAGTTTAGTCAAGATTAAAGTAGTGGTACACCTTCAAGTTTGTTTTTAGTATGATGTAGAATGGCTAATTCTAAGCAACGTTTCATTTGGTCTGCATTAAATATTTTTTTTTATAGTTTTTTAAAGATTTACCTTTTTTTCTGATTCTTTCCAGTTTTCAAATAGGGTCACTGACCCCATCTAAAAAGCAAATGCTCTGTTAAGATAAAAAACCCTTGTTATTGCTACTTTTTATTACTCATCTTTCTATTTATACCCTTTCCTGTTCACATCACATACCTGTCTTTTACCTAAATCAATGCATGGTTGCTAGAGTCATTTGGACCCTAGCAAACAGTTGCTGAAATTGCAAACTGGAGAGCTGCTGAATAAATAGCTAAATAACTCCAAACCAGAAATATTAAAAAATGAAAACCAATTGCAAATTGTCTCAGAATGTAACTCTCTACATCATACTAAACATTACTTTAAAGACGCACGAACACTTTAAAACCTGCCCTTATTTACCACTGCCAACAAAATGTTTCCTACAATCTAAGTACAAGTGATATGGCCATAAACCTCCACACTCATGCCTTTAGCTGATTACAAAAATTAAAATGTATCTACTTTATTAGGTGGAGTTATGCCACTGACATGGAGCATTATTTATTTATTATTGACTCACAGGTAGTAGGTGATATTTGTAATGGAGACGCTAATTAAAGTAATTTTGTATAGAAATTCCATTATACCATGCCACTGCCAGACCAATTCCCTGTCAAAAAGTAGGCGTGGACTGAACAAAACTTTGCATAGTGCGCAATGCATGCTGGACTTCCAAAGATTTCTCCAGATTTCAGCTGCACTTACCAGAGACCATTAGAAAGCCAAACTTTTGCAGTCGCTGCAACCGAGCTAACCCACTCATATCTGCTACTTATTCTTCAGCATACACTCCTTTGCAGACCATATACCTGACCTAGAGAATCCAGAGAGCAACACACACAGAGTCTAGCTAAAGGGTAATAGCATGGCCAGTGACGTCACAGACATGTGATCAAGAGGTGGGCGGAAGAGCGTGTTCAGCGCTTACCCGCTTATGCAGCTAAGATAACTCAGCAGCTAGAGGAATTTGGCGCGCTTGAAATGTGTGCATTAAAACATTTGTTCGGTTTTGAAATTTCAAACCCGCTGCAAATTTTTAAACTACCCCAAATCCGCACGCTGGCAGGTTTGTACTTTTAAAACCCTCCAGTAAGATGTACAAATCACACGGCCGAAAATGAGCAACACGCTATTTCCTATAGTGCGCCTGGACCCTCGTGACATCACTTTAGCACGTCTGCAGGGGAAGTCGCACAGGAAATGAGTTAGCCCAATAAGCGAGCGGCGTTGGTGTAACAAACGCCATGTGATCTGGTATGGCAGTAGGTGGAAATGTGGGATTTTAAATAGCACTTTTCTGTCCTTGATTTTCATTTCAACGTCGTGCTTCTCCTGCATTGCCCTTTAACCCTTTCCCTGCCAGCCGTTTTGTCCTAGATGCGAACATCTACTGCCAAGCAGTTTTTAGATATTTTGCACTCTTTTACTTTAAGGGCCTTTCCTGTGGTGGTCTTTTAGTTTACCCAGGAAAACAATATATTGTTTTTTTCAGAACAACCTGAACTTTAAAAATATGCAAGAATTTTGGTGCAATTCTACTTCTGTAAAAAAATATAGGCTTCTAAGTGTCCAATAAAATGAAAAAAATCATGTTTCACAAAGAACAATCACATATATCAGAAACATCATTTATTTTATTACGAGAACACAGCCGATTTGGAAAGGTCTATGTCTCCTGAACGCGGCAATACCAAATATATATAGTTTTATGGAGATTTCTCACTTGTATAGCTCAAAATCTACAAGCAGTGCACAACCAAATTTCCAAAGCACCGCTCCCCAAATGTCATACTTCTGATTTCAAGGCCAAACATTCCACTTACAATAGGATTACCCTAGAAAACTACCCATTATTAGAAAGAACAGATTCTGGTGAATCACAAATGGGTAAATATATCGTTGTACTCAAAACTACCAAGTTGCAATTGTTTCCTAAAGTTATGTTTTATAGAAATTGGTGAATTTTTTGAAAAATGACCTCAAAGCTTCCAATCTACAGAATCATATCTCCCACACATCATAAGGTATCAATGTAAAACACCCCAAATATGAAAGCCTGGGGTCATTTGAGCTATCAGTTCTGTAATTCCAGATACTGCAAAATCAACACATTTACATCGTTTTGGGGGGGGGCGGGGGTAAGAGTAGAAAAAGTAAGTTCACACCAGAAAACCATATATTTTCGGAAAGTACACATTCCCATGAATCGAAATTAATTATGCATGTCTTTGTACTCCAAAGTACCAAGCCGCAAACCATTCCTAAATTTGGTGATTTTGGCGACATTTCCAAAAATCACCTCAAAATTTCTACCCTGCAGCATCATAAAACCCACATACTTTTAGGTATCAAGAGAAATCACCCCAAATATGAAAGCCTAGGGTCCTCTGAACAGTTTGATGCCAAATATGTATAGGTGTACCCAAGCACATGGCATATAGGGGCCCCAAAAGTAGACCCCCATATGGTCTGTCATTTCAGATACTGCAAAATCAACACATTTACATAGTTTTGGGGGGGGGCAAAAGTTGAAAAAAGTAGGTTCATCCCAGAAAACCATATATTTTCGGAAAGTACACATTCCCACTAATCTAAATTGGGTATGCATGTCTTTGTACTCCAAAGTACCAAGCCGCAAATCATTCCTAAATTTGGTGATTTTGGCGACTAAACTGAAGAACTAAAAAAAAAAAAAAAAAGTTAAAAAGATCCTATAAGTGTGTGTTTGTGTATACATGTGTGTGTTTGTGTATACATGTGTGTACAGCTCTGACAAGTGTATAAGTGTGTGTATATCTGTATGTGACTCTGTAAAATACAAAAAAAGCCAGAAAACTTAAAAAAAATCTACCTTTAGTTATGTGTGCTGTGTATGTGTAAATGCATGTATGTAAGTGTGATTGCATGTATGTGTGTGTGTGTAACTGTGTAAATAGAAGGGCACTTTTTTTTGGAGAAGAAGGGATCAGAAGCAGATCTGCAGACTCCAGGATCTCATAGATCAACAGCAGGAAGTGCGTGGGCGGAGCTTCACACAAGGTCCCGGTCCAGGAAGAAGCAGCACAGGGGGAGCAGCATACAGCAGCCAGAAGCCGACAATCGCAGCACAGGACCCGAGTGGCAGCCCCCTAGGCTAGTTGTTTAGGGGGTGGAGGGGCCAGGAGAACCTCTCTGCACTTCGATTTTTGCAGAAGTGCAGAGAGGCAGCTGTTTAAAGAAAGAACGTAGCTCCTACGTTCTTGGCACTTGCAGCCTTTTTTTAAAATAACATAAGAGTTACTTTCTTGGTAGGGAAAGGGTTAAGTGATTCGGCCCTGTCCACCCTCCTGTTTAACCAGTGCAGAGAAGGAAAGGGTCGGGTTGCAGGACTTTACAGTGCAGGTCTTCAAGAGGATCATATGGCTCCTAGTACCAGGGCTGCCATCAGGGGGTACTGCCTTAGAGGGCGCCAAAACCGTGCCGCCTCTCCTTAAGTCCCAAAGCCGTAGGATTGCTACCTGGCCAGTAAAAATAACGGTTAATCCCACTGTTATTAATAGGGAAAAAAGATAAATATATAGGAAGGCCGGTGTTTTTTTCCAGAAAAGGTGGCAACCCTACGAAGCTGAGAAAAGACCCGAGCCGAAGTTGTACTCCTGAAGTGGTAAAAAGAGTCGAAGTCATGAAAGCAGCCAAAGTTGAAGTCCAGAAGCCATGAGTTCAGTTCTAATGAACACCAGTGTGTTTTTAAACCCCTGGCCACCAATGTATTATTTTAATACTCTATAGGCCCCTGCCACCAACTATTTTTTAAAAAAAAATTGTCTCTGGGGCCCCAAATTTTTTTAACTTGTAAGGGGAGGCCCTGGCACCAATGTTTTTTTAAAAAACTTTTATGGGGAGCCCTGGTGCCAATGTTTGTTTTTTAATTTATTGGGGGGGGGCCCTGACTATCAATAGCTCTTTATAATCTGTGTGTGTCGGGGGGTGTTACCGCTTTTAGCGTTGATGTATGGAGTGGGTGGGATCTGAGGTGGGGCTGGGTGCGTGGAGCACCTAAAAATTTTGTTGTAATGGGCCCCTTGATATCTAATGGCGGCCCTGCCTAGTACATATGCTAACAGCGCTTAAAAAGCAGCATCAGAGCATGTCAAATCCCTAGTGCATTGAGCGCAATAGCACTCTCTGCACTTACCGGGCCAAATTTCCGGGTTAAAACCCAGAGATTCAGAGCTTAAAGCTACAAGAAGTGGCTTTTTGCAGCACGTTGTAACTGGCTGCTCGCTGCCGCCATGGCAGGAGCAGCCCTGATAAACCTCCCCCTTCCACATATGGGAAAAACATCTAAATGAGGTATATACACCAGAATAATTGAGGGAAGCCATGCAATGGTCCAATAGGGCATCACAATGCATTAACCATCTAGAACTAAGTAGAAAAATATCTTAAATCAGCGTTCAACTCCACTGAGATTATTTAGAATTAAAGTAATTTTATCTGGAATATGCTGGAAAGGTTGTGGGCAACCTGCAGGCACCCTTTATATGTGGTAGAAGTGCCCAGTAGTGGAAAAACTATGGCATAGCATAGAACTTTTACCTTCTACCTCTAGGGTTGCCACCTTTTTAAAAATCTTTTACCGGTTGCTGGGGGGCGGGGACACAAAGAGCCGGGCCGTGACGTCAAAAGGGGTGGGCCGTAAAGTCAAAAGGGGCGGGCCACAACACGGACACCACGGACGCTAGAAGAAGTAAGAGAAAAGGTAAGTTCCAGGGGATGTTCCAGGGGATTGGGGGCAGGCCGAGGGCTCCTTTTAATCGTATTACAAATTTACCGGCAGCTGCATTGCCGGTAAATTTGTAATACTGGCCCCGTCCTTGGCAGGCATTTTACCGGCTAGGCCGGTAAAATACCGGCCTGTGGCAACCCTATCTACTCTTCTTTCCCCAGCATTAGCACTGCTAAACATTGGTATGGACGCCTTTCCACAGGACACTGTAGTATTTCTAGCCTATATACTAAAAGCAGCTAGATATACAATTGCCAGGAACTGGAAACCTCCTTCGTACCCACAAATGCAAGAAGTTATAGAAAGGATCAATTCTCAAGCAAACATGGAAAACCTATACCAAAAAAATTTGGGCAATCCAAATAAATATAAAATGCACTGGAAATGTTGTTTGAGTAAATATAGCAAGATGCAGTGTAACATTACACAATAATTGTAATATAGGTAATATAAATATCCTTTATTAGCATGTGTATTGATTGATCCCTCCCTCCCTCCCTAAAATAATAACCTGGTCTTCTGTGTAACACTGTATAAAATGCAGTTTATTATACAGATCCTGGTTCATGATCTACTTATGATGGTATATTGCTGGAATGTTTTGTTAATTACCATGTTAAAAATTAATAAAAATGATTACAAAAAAAAAATAACTTGATCAAGTCAGGGCTGCATGTTAGGTTAACTGGTTACCTGCTTAGGGCCCACTAGATTCCACCTGATGGCAGGGCATGAGATCCTCACTTAAGTCTTATCCTGCTCTGTCTGTAGTTTTTCCCCTGCTAGCACTGAATAATCATTGCTAATATCTGATTGGTTGATATGGGTTACTTAACTGGCATCAGTTGAATAGTTTAATAGTGAGGTGCTGATAAATAGATGTGAAGCTTTTGCCATTATAAGGCAGAAACGTATAAGGGAGAATATAGCATTTGATACATTACAAATTATTAACTTGCCCAGTTTGGTACTCAATGAGAATGTCATATCCCTACTTAGTAAGGGATTGTTATTTTCACTCGACAAGGAGAATCCTTTACAGTTAACTATGGAAGATAGGGTGGGAATAGAAGTATCAGAAAGCCTATTATATGATGATGATCATAAGGGGTAGGAATATGGAGAAGAAGTGAACATATTGGATTTACTGATCTAAAGAATACATCCCAATTGTGTCCATTATCTCCCTGGTAGCAACTGTAAATTTATTTTTGATATTGAAGTAGGAAGATATATAAAGACTTAGGGACTGGACGATTTTCAGAGATAATTTGACAAATAAGGAAAGAAAAGCATTACATTTTTTGCAGAATAGTGAAGGTAGCAGATACAGGAGGTATTATTGGAAAGAAATAATGAGATGAGTTAAGTGATAAAGAAGAGTATAAATTAATAAAACTAAGTGAATTACAAGGATATCTTAAGAAGGCTAGAGGTGAAAGGGTAAGAGAGAGCTTGAATACACAAAGAAAACAAAACCACAAATTACTTCATTTTACTTGACCCTGAAGACTCATAAAATAAAACAAAGCCCCCTGGATGGCCAATAGTGTCAGGCATACGGGAGCCTTCTTAGGGAGTGAGTCAATATATTAAGTGCCTTAGACCATTCCAGTTTATGCTGGCAAGGATACCAGGGATGTATTTAAGAAATTAGATGGGATTATGTAGGTTCTGTTTAGAAAATTTTAGGGGGAGAACCAAAAATTAAATACTGAATTTTTAAATGAGGCACCACAATTGGTGCTCACAAATAATTTGTTTTTGATCATAGACATTATCTTCAAGTTAGAGGAACAGCGATGGGGGCTTCATGTGCACCACCTATTTGGGTCCTCACATGGGGAGAAGGGAGAGCACAGAGGAAAGAAACTGCAGCAAACAAAATACTACATGCAAAGAGGGTCCATAGGAATTACTCAGATATGAAAAGAATTAAACAGGCTTTGAAATAAAAAAGTTTTAGAAAAAGAGGATATAATGAGCACAATATTAGCAGAGGGTTCAAAAGAGCCTGCTGAAGCCGTAGGGGAAGAAAACTATATAATAAGATGGTGGAGAAGTGAGAATCTGCAAATAAGACTAACACTGTTTAATCAACAATGGGATAAAGTGGGGTACATTCTGGGTGAGCATTGAGATCTTTTGAGTAATGATAATATTTTGGGGAAAAGGTTGGAAAAACCCCAAGATGGCAAGGAGAGTATGAAATTAAATAAATCACAGAGTCATAAGGTAATAAGGTAATCAATGGGTTAGGTCCAGGAGGTGAAAGATGCCAAATAAGGAGCTGTAAGATGTGGGGAAAATATATAGAAAAATGTCTAAAAGAGTTAGTTAACTTGTTAAAGCAATTGAGAGAAAAGATTTATGTAGCAGAGTTGCCAAACACTTATACTAATGGGTTTAATTACTCATTAATAGCCTATGGTGTGAAATGTGTTGTAATTAGTATCAGAGTTTCAGAATAAGAGGTTATCACAGAAAGAGGCGAGATGGATGTTTTTCTTAAAAACTATATATCCTAAATGTATGCATTTTGATTTCTCAGTGAGTAGTTATATATAGTAGGGGAAAGCTGCACTGATAAAAAATGTATTGAGAAAATTTCATATGAAATGTGTTTGCTTATCGGGTAATGTATCAAATTTGTGTTATTCCTTTACAGAGAGTAAAGAAAATAGAATATTAGGCTGTTCTATAAAATAGCAGTGTCTGCATTCTTTTTTACAAACTCAAACATTCACTGTATAAGCTGAAAAATGTTTCAAGATTTAGATTTAATTTGAATCCTTTAACTAATATGTAGTTGTTTAACCACTTTTTTAAGAACTGCTGCACATATGTGTTTCGTGGAATTGTCCAACTTTTGGCACCTGTTACATTCCACAATTCTTCTGCATTTCTTGGTTTTGCCTCAGAAACATCTTACCCTACAAGTTTTCCATTGGATTAAGGTCTGGGGATTGGGCAGGCCACTCTATAACGCCAATCTTGTTGGTAATGTGGCTTGAATTCAGTGTTTGGGGGTTGTCTTTGACCCCTAGACCCAAAAAGAACTATCTTGCTTTCATTAGTCCACAAAATGTTGCGCCATTTCTCTTTAAGCCAGTCAATGTTCTTTGGCGAATTGTAACTTCTTCAGAACGCCTTTTTTTTTTTCAACAATGGGACTGAGGGACATAGGCGTCTTCTACTTGTAACAGTACTCACAGGTACCTTTAGACCTTCTTTGATCTACTTGGAGCTGATCAATGGATGAGTCTTTGCCATTTAGGCTATTCTTCTATCTATTTGAATGATAGTTATCCATTTTCTTCCATATTTTTCAGGTTTTGGTTGCCATTTTAAAGCTGAGCTGCACTTGTTTATATGTTTTCCCTTCTCCAATCAACTTTTTAATCAAAGTACGCTGTTCTTCTGAACAATGTCTGGAACGACCAATTTTACTCAGATTTTCAGAGATAAATGCACTATAACCAGCATGCACAACATTGCTGCCTCTCTTCATTAAATAAGGGCCCTAATTGGCACTTGTTTTTTCACAGAAGGAATGACCTCACTAATTGAATCCCACACTGCTATTATTTGGAAAAAGCCTCAATTAATGATTACATTACCCAGAATCAGCAGCATAATGTCATGACTGTTGGGTCTGGAGTTTTTCTATTACTCTTCTACACCTACCAGTAAATTATTTGTAATGAAGAATTATAATTTCTACCAAAAACAGTGATTGATCAGGTTAATGATTTCGGACTCTTAGGGGCAGATTTATCAAGGGTCGAAGTGAATTCGAAGTAATTTTTGGAGTAAAAAAATTTAAAATTCAAAGTAATTTTTTGGATACTTCAACCATCGAATAGGATACTACGACTTCGAATTTACTTCGACTTCAATTTGAAGTAAAAATCGTTAGACTATTCGACCATTCGATAATTGAAGTACTGTCTCTTTAAAAAAACTTCAATACTTCGCCAACTTAAACCTGCCGAAGTGCTATGTTAGCCTATGGGGACCGGCCAGGGCATATTTTTTGTTTTTTGGATTCTAAGGAAAATCGTACGATAAAATCATTCAAATTGTATGATTCAAAGTACAATCGGAGTACGATCATACGATGTATAAAATCCTCCGACTTCGAATGTCGGAGGATTCTATTCGATGTTCGAATTTCGAAGTATTTTCCACTTCGACCCTTGATAAATCTGCCCCTTATTATTCTGAAATCAACTGTATCTGCGTTAACTTCCCCTGGTATCTTAGCTACTTGCACCCATATCATTTATTTTCATGTCAAGTGTGGTGATATAGAATGTATATTATACGTTTCAAAAAAAGGGTAGATTTTAAAGAAAAAAAAATGTATTAAAAGATTCATAAATCACAGTATTTGCATTTTGCTTTTTTTTATTGTACACAAGCAAAGATATATACGACTGGGTTTAACAATAATAAAATAAATTTTCCAGAAATAATTTTTCTAACAATACTATACATAAACAAAGGTCTTAAAAGCCATGTTAAAGATTATATCGACCAATGATAGGTCCTTGTAAAAATAAATCATGAGGACAATGAACAGATAAGAAACCCATATTTTAGACTTTTCCATGCAAGAAGCTCACCAAAGAAAAATGTAATGTAGCACAAAATTTATACACATTGTTATTCAGCTCACAATCACAATCTTGCTTGGCACTATGTCAGCAGTACATAACTGCATCATCCTCTACTTTGTTGGGCTGGGTTACAAGCCAAAAGTGGACCAAATTATATATATATAAAAGCATTTGCAGAAATCTCAAATATAAATTTAGATGTGCCCATACATTCACAGAATTTACAGAAAGCTACATTATAACCTATCGGAAAGTAACATGATGCATACATATACTTAAATATTTCCATAAATGTGTTTACATAAATGAACATAATATTATACATTCGAAACAACTTTTGCTTAGAGAATTCAGTTTCAGATATCTTTAGTACAGTAAATGTTACAAACTCTTTCACAGGATTAATAGTGGGAAAAGAAAACAAGTATCAATAGCAACAAGGGCCTGCTTTATTAACTTTTAGGTTTTGCATCAATTTTAGGTCAAAAAAGCAAGTTTATTCTCAATCACATTTTTTACATGACTTCTGTATCCTGTATTCAAGGGACAGGTAGCAGAGGCAACGAGGGGCTGATTTATTAATTTTTGAGTTTTGCAAAATTTTAGCCAATAAAGCAGTCTTATTCCTAATCACTTTTTTTTCATGACTTCTGTATCTCGCATCCAGGATTGGACTGGGACAGCGGGACCATGGGAAAACCCAGTGGCTTCCACCGGCCCAGACTCACTACCTGAAACCATTGCTGCTGCCCCCCATCTTTCTCCCTGGCCCCCGGTTGCGGCCATGAGAAAAAGAATGTACGTGGGGGAGGGGAGGACACCTGAGCAAAGAACCAATGAGTGAAAACTGTGCCTTAGGCAACAGTGTGCAAAAAAGCCACCCCTGGTAATTTAAGATCCAAATCCCCAATTTTAACCAGAAATTTAGCTCTTGCAAAGAAGAAGTCAATTGAAATATCTGTATTAGTAATGAGGCCCCCACTTGTACCAAAAAGTTAATCATGGGTGGGAGGGAAGGCAGCACCAGGACAGACACTTCAGATGGCATGGACCTCAGAAACACCCCTGACATCACTAACGGACACCAACAAGTGTCAGAAAAAGATCCTGTAAGAATTCCTTAAAGATGTATTAAATTAAATCCACAACTTGAATATCTTAAAATAAAGAATAATAGGATTGTATATACACACCACACAGAAATATAAATAAGTTAAAATTGATTTTAGTTAAAAAAATATTATCAACAGATATAAGGATTTGGCTTTTTTTTTTTAATTTGAAACATGTCTAAAAATAATCAAAACATATAATCGAAATCAATTTTTTATTCCAGAAATGTGTATGTAAACACATTTGATTACATAAATAAATAATTATTCAGAGTAAAATAAATTAATTATAAGATATAATAAACCACTACCATAAAATATTTGGATAGTCAAAAAGGAATTTCAAAATTATATAAAGGCTTATAGGTCTTGGAAAACCACAGTTACTAAAACCCTCATATGCTATAGTAGGGACACATGAGGATCAATAAACCATGGAACATGTGACATTACTAAACACATGTTGAAGAATATATTTTCTGTTATTTATGGATCTTGTGTATCATATCTATAATCATACAGAGAGGAAATGTAATATTTAAGGGCTATAAGGTTACAATACATACTGGTATGAGATCTATAATGTGGATTACTTGGGAGCCAGGGTTTTCCTGACAATGGGTTCTTCTGTAATTTGTATCACCATTCATTAATGCTACCAAATATTAAACATTAAAAAACCCAAAACAATCGATTTCCACCAAGATGGATTTATGCAAGCTTAGTTACCATTAAGTAGACAGTACACATATAGGATGTATTATCTTGAATGCTTGGGTCCTAGGGGTTTCCAGATATGTGATCTTTTGCAATTGGATCATACTTTTTTTTTGTAATTTGTACCATAATTCTGCTAAAAAATCAAGTAACAATAAATAAACCCAATAGAATTGTTTTGCCCCCTATATGAATTCATACATAGTTACTAGTTGTCTTGAAAAAAAGACCAATGTCCATCAAGTTCAATCCCTCCAAATGAAACCCAGCATCCATTAATACACACCTCTATACACTCACATAAACTATATATACTAATATATATCCTAAGTATAGATTTTAGTATCACAATAGCCTATGATATTATGCTTGTCCAAGAAATCATCCTAACCACTCAAAGTAATTAACAGAATCAGCCATACAGCCACAGCATCATCTGGCAGGGCATACCTCACCCTCACAGTAAAGAAGTTAAGTTGCACATGTCTGCACTCTCTCTAGCTTATTTATATCAGGGATTCTGTCATGGGAAAACTTTTTTCAAAATCCATCAGCAGTTAATAGTGCTACTCTAGCAGAATTCTGCACTGAAATCCATTTTTCCAAAGAACAAAAAAAGTAAATATTGCCCTTTTGCATCTCTTGCCTTAAACCACCATTTCATTACTCTCTCTGAGCTGCCTCAGAGATCACCTGATCCCTTATTTTTTAAAATAGCAATTTTCTATTTATGATTACCCAATGGCAAATATGCTAAAAAAGTATATTATTATGAAAATGGTTTATTTACATGAAGCAGGTTTTTACACATGAACTGGTTTAAGTTATATCTTTTTATAGAGACCTACATTGTTCAGGGTTATAGTTTTTCTTTAACTCACTCTTTACTGCTGTACTGCAAGTTGAAGTGATATCAACCCCCCTCCCTCCCCCAAAGCCCCCACAGCCTAACAACAGTAAAATGGGAATGTAACAGACAAGATCATGTAACAAGATAACAGCCACCTGTAAAAAAGTTAACAGTTTTCTGGTAAATATCAGACTAGGACACAATAGTAAAAATCAAAGTCTCACTGTGACTCCTCCAGTTACATTGAATAGGGAAAACAATAGCATATGTGAAAACAGATCTGTTGTGAAGTTGTGGCTGTTTGAAAAGCACAGGATCAGGCACAATGGCCTGAGACGGCTGCCAATACACTGATATTACAGCTATATGGCAGATGAATTATTTGTAATGTTAGTGTAATTTAGAAATTAAAATGACACCATAAAAATCCCAATAGAATCCCTTTACACACCCGTGTGTATAGGGGAAAACACGGAATTTAAAAGAAAAGTCTAATAAAAACCTTAAAACGTTGGAAAGGCATAACTCCAATGTGTATGTCATTAAATCTCCTATAATTGCAGCCATCTGTCTGTTAAATGCCACAGTTTATGAAAAAATAGCAGAGTTACAGAAAAAAATATCCCATGATGCAGCTCTCCTGCCCTAAGACCAAGACCATGCGCAGAAATCCTCGATTCGTACGATGAGATCTTTGCGTCTATGGCCAGCTTAAGAGCACTCCCACACTCTTGAAGGGGACACAATTGGAGATAAAACCAACTTTTATTTGACATTGAAATCAAAGATCGCCATGATTAGACTAAAAAACTAAGGTTCTTTAGCTCTATGTTGACATGCTCTCAAACATGTTTAAAATGCGTGTCAAAACTGATTTAGGTTAGTAAATTTCGAATTGCCATTGTTTAAGAAAAAGGGGATTTTGTTTGGTAAATCCATAGTATTGCAAAAAAAAAACCAGAATTCAATCATTGGCTTATTCTGTCAATTTTTCTTCTCTAACTACAGTATGTTCTGTGATTTCTGCTCCTATGGAAAGGCTTTACCTTACAGGCTCCAACAAAGTTTGTTGCTCAAGTGAGCAGTGACTTTCTTTCACAGCGCCGGGCCCCCTTGCTAAAAATCTTAAGTGGGGCCCAGAGTGTGCTCACAGGCCCTCAGCAGGCAGATACATTTGTAGCAGCTGGGTAGGGGGAACTACCATGCAGCAGACTGAGAACATAACATAATTTGGATAATCCTAAATTGGATAATCCTAGACAGCACAAAGCACAAAAGTGTTAATATGCTTTTCCCTCTAGGAGGCAAAAGAACTAGACTTCTTCCCCTAAGGACTTCCTCTTATGTGTGTTCACCCCTCCCAGTTAGATCTTTTCTATCCCTCTTCCTGGAAGTAGGATGTCAGTGAGCAAGAAAACAGGCCTTACAAAATTCCATCCACCACATTCTACAGTCCAACACAACAGCACTGGTGCCGGTAGAACCCAAAGCAATTTAGGGTTCTATTTAAATCTGCTCCTTATAAGCAAAAAGGGAGGGATCCTTCTACTGCTCCTAGATCTCAAACACCTAAACAAGTTCCTCCAGGTCCGTACATAAAAAATGGAATTGCTTTGCTCTGTAATAGTTAATGTAGAACAGGGAGACTTCTTCACTCCATATACCATCAGAAATGTTTAATGTTTTGGGAGATCTGCTTGCCTCCATTAGCGTAAAGCTTATTACATGGAAGACAGCATTTCTTGTAGCAATCTCATCAGCCAGATGAATATTAGAATTAGAGGCCCTAAACCATAAATTCAAGTTTCCACCTTAATCAGGAGCTTGTACTACCATCCTTCTGACCTAATCCAACCAACAAGAAGGAAAGACTCCAACACCACCTCGATGTTGTCAGAGCATTAACATTTTACAAACACCTGATGGACAACATCAGAAAATCCAATCTATGATTCTACAGCCTCACAAACTGGGGGAACAAAAGCCTAGAAAGTCAAAAACCTTATCGTCTTTGCATATCAGTCGAATGGAATGCACAATTCCATTCAAAATATCTGCCCATTCTACCAGAGCACTCAGTACGTTGTAGGCACAACACAATGCCATTACAGTGGAACAAATATGTAAAGCAGCCATTTGGCCCTCTTTACACATGTTCACTAAGTTCTATAAGTTTGATGTTTTTTCATCAGCAGAGGTCATTCTTCAGTCAGTTGTAACTCCACCTGAGGTCTGATTGTCATGTTTGTGCCAAAAAGGCCTCATCCTCAGTTTTGTGGTTTGTCTTTCTCTTCTTTCTTCCCCCTATCCTGTGGCTTTGGGACTAACCCGTTGATGCCTGTGCTGCCTAAGCACATAACGAGAAAAGGGTACTTACAGTATATATAGTGATAAATCGTTATCTCGTAGTCCCGTCATGGTAGCACAGGGAGATCCCACCCTCTCTTTTCTAGCTTTTACCTCTCCTATTAGCTGTGCTAGTAGAAATTAACAGGGGAGGGGTTAACACATAGAAAAGGAGGTCCATAGGGGTAGAAGTCTAGTTCTTTTCATCGTCCATATTGCTTCCTAGAGGTAAGATTGTATTAACCCTTTTGTTCCCTGTTCTGTCCTGATAGGACTATTCACCTTTGTGAATACAACAGTTAATACATGTTTGTATGTTGCTTTCCTTTATCAAGTCTGCAATTTGAGGAAATTCTCACAACATATACATAGATATATATACACAAAAGCCATGCATATCTTGCAAATGATATCCTTATAAACGGTGACTAGTAATGTCATCAGTTATAAACTGTGAGTAGCGATGTCATTTTTGTCACATGACTCACTAAAACTTGTGTATTATAATAAATAAAGTACCCTTGTTGGAAAATATGAGGATATTAGAAGTAACCTCCGAGTTCCAAAAAAAAAAGAGTGTATAAAAGCATTCGGCCTTCGGCCTTGTGTTTTTATATGGTCATGGAACTACTCTGTGACTTATAATATCCTTATATTTTACATTAGGGGGTACTTTATTCAATATATATATATATATATATATATATATATATATATATATATATATATATATATATATATATATATATATATATATATATATATATATAGGCAATCGGTGTAACGCACAACCATAAGTTCAATAGTTGCCTGGGTGCCAGTCCATTATAAACAATAGAGTAATTCCCAAGATGACGGCACCCAACAAAGCAATAGAGTAAAAGCAAGGAAGGTTTATTGTAATCCTATGTTTCGGTTCCTTATTGGAAACTTCGTCAGGGAAAGAAAAAGAGACGAAACGTAGGATTACAATAAACCTTCATATATATATATACACACAAATATATATATATATACACACAAATATATATATATATATATATATATATATATATATATATATATATATATATATATATATATATATATATATATATATAGTGTGGTAGTAATTTGCTCCCAAGCAAAAATCAATAGTCCCAGTGCATTTAGCAAAATGTACATCCATATAATAATACATTTGAGCACTCATGGTATTAATAGTGAAATTATAAATATTGGTGGTTATCAACATTTCAGAACCAGCAAGAGGACCTTTCTCAAGACATTCGAAACAAACCCACAATTCCACAACCTAAAATAGATTCTAACATTAATTGATTGATTGATAAAATTGATACCATAAACAGGTCCCCAATGACAACACATGTACAAGTACAGTCATGGCCCAGAGAAACAGTTAGAATAGAGTAATAGTGAGATCTATGAAAATAACTGAATAATATGAAGGGATACAAAGTAGTGACATAAGCTGCCCTGCTCACCATCTGAGGATTCTTTCAGTGAAAAATGCCGCAAGTGTACAAAAGGAATAGAGTTACTGTATTATGTGTTTGCCATGGCAAACCACTGATTCACATTCACTGGAGTATGTCCAGTAGTCAGATCACTTTGTTGTGCATCTAGTTAGTGATAAAGTATAATTTTTTAGGTTACAACAGTGGCCTAAAATTCATAAGAATTCATAAGTGGGTTCCCAGTGGGACACCCCATGATTTATGCTAGGAATTTAATTTATTGATAACCTTACCATCTCTCCGTGAACATTGGCTACTTGTGACAATGAAAGTAAATAGCCTATATTCAGTTATCCTTCGCCATGCTGGCATTGATGCAATCCATAGTACCTTTACTTCCTGGGAATTTGCTGCCATGCCCATTGACTTTATGAGCTTCTAGAACTGGCTCTAATTATTATTATTATTAACATTTATTTATATAGCGCCAGCATATTTCACTACTTGTTTAAGGGAACCTACTATTGACAAGTTGCCAGTACCACCATGGGATCAAATGTTGCATGCAGTTATTTAAAATTTGATTATGTACCAATATGAATCCTTGGAATTAACACACAGCCACATTTGGTACTACAGGTGGTACAAAGATGATCTGTTACTGATATGGACTGGCAGTGCAGGTGAACTGACCACATGGGTCAAGGAACTTTGCTATTAAGACTCCTCTATCCATTTCAAATGCTTCTATAACAGTGACAATATTGACTTTCAAGATCTGAGGATCTTTCAAAAAATAATTTATGATATGGGCTAAATTAGGAAGGAAACCAACAGGAACACTTTATTACTCTCACACACACACAAACTAGATAAATTGTTGATGCAAATACTTACCTAAGATGATGTATTTTACAGAGAATCTCCTAAAGCTATCGAACCTTAGCACTTATTTTAGTACTGAATATACTTTCCTGATGCTGAAGAGTACCTATAGATAATTAGACACAATTGGAACATTGTGCCCACTGACAGATCTTTGCTATTTTAGGATTTTAAAGCACCAGGTATAGGTTTTTAAGGGACATGTTGGTTCACCATATACTACACTCATTAAACCCTCTATCAGAAGGCTGTTGGGAATACTGTAGTAGCCCAGATTGCACCATCTGCCATAGCTTACTAACACAGCTCCTTCCCACACCAGGAAATGATACTAGATACACCACCACCTGACTTGTCTTTTGGACTTTGTTATCTACTTACATGCCTGTGCGAAGGGGCATTCGCTGTATGATGATTGACTGGTGCCTACCTTCACCTAGGGGTGGTAATAGAGCGCAACGAATCCTACAAATGAAATGCAGATGGATTTTCACATAAATACATTGGCTCCTAATGAACTTAACAGTTATCACTGCTTCTTATGAGATATTATAGTTTATGGATTTTGTTTCCTTTTAACTGTAAGGTTTTTGAATTTGGGCTCTATGTTTAATTACATGGACTAGGTTATAATGCAATATTACAGTAGGGACTTGCTATTATACAGCTGAAGCTGTTAATTTGCTGTAATGTAACAATTAAATATCTGCTTGCTGCTTTATAGATGATACTGTTACTCTCGATCATATCTTCACTGGCCTCGGTCTACTTCCAGTACTTGCTTCCCTGCCAGTGGTAATGATTTACTCTACACTTATGGCCTATACTAGTGCCTGATCTTTTTCTGTGTTTTTTCTTTTATCATGTCCTGCTGACTCTTCTTTCTTTTCTTCTAAAAAATGTTTTCCTTGCCTTGATACCACCATTTGCTCAGTTCTAAGGTGAGTTGAACAGTGCTCCAATTCTTTCTGGTCTCACATGGAGAATATGGGCACTGTATAGCTCTGTGGATACGATGACCCCATAGTGTGTACCAGGGCATGATGGCTCTCTGTGCCAGGAGCAGTGCACCCTTATTGAATAGAATGTGGACAACACTGTATTATATGCATTATAAGCTCCAGGGTCAGGGCTCTGCTGTGCCCATCAGAGTCACAAGCATATTTCTAATCCCACAAATTGCAGAAAGTCTGGTAATATGTAATTCCAATCACTTGGCATGATCATTTATAAATTTGTTTGAGACTAGGTAATGTTGTTACAGAATAGCTGACACTCACAACTGTACACAACAGAGAATGATCTGATTACTGGACACACTGCAGATTTTCAGCGGATCGGTAGGTTACCGATAAGAACACATAGGGGCAGATTCATTAAGGGTCGAATTTCGAAGTTAAAAATACTTCGAAATTCGACCCTCGAATTGAAATCCTTCGACTTCGAATATCGAAGTCGAAGGATTTAGCGCTAATCCTGCGATCGATCGATCGAAGAATTTTTCGTTCGATCGAACGATTAAATCCTTCGAATCGAACGATTCGAACGATTTTAATCCAACGATCGAAGGAAAATCCTTCGATCAAAAAAAGGTTAGCAAACCTATGGGGACCTTCCCCATAGGCTAACATTGACTTCGGTAGGTTTTATCTGCCGAAGTAGGGGGTCGAAGTTTTTTTTAAAGGGAAAGTACTTCGACTATCGAATGGTCGAATAGTCGAACGATTTTTACTTCGATTCGTTCGATTTCGTTCGAATTCGAACGAATTTAACCAATTCGATGGTCGAAGTACCCAAAAAATACTTCGAAATTCGAATTTTTTTCATTCGAATCCTTCACTAGAAATTAGTGAATCTGCCCCATAATATCGAGACTTTACATTGGGCAACATTTTTTGCTGAAAGAAACCTCCAAAGGTGAGCTGGGTGGCTTACTTCTCTATTTTGTATCTTCTCTTATTTTTTAGTTATTTCCATAGATCTCACTGCTATTACATTCTAACTCTGTTCTTCTGGGCCATAATCTTAACTGTACTTATACATAGTGACACAATATGCAATATGATTGCTTTGTTAAGTGTTTCTTAAAAACTGTGGTGTTTACTACACACGTGGAGGTATTTACAACACTTTTAATTGTATAATAACCTATTACCTATACCCTATGCACCTGTGATGTCATTCGGGGCTTGTCTTTAGCATCAATTCCACATATAACAATTTATTTTATGTTGGTGGGTTTGTGTGGGATGTCTTGAGTGTAGGCCCTCTTGCTGGGACCGAAACGTTGATAACCACCAATAGATAATTTCACTTGAGTCCCATGAGTGCCCCAATTTTTTTATTATATGGATATATATATGGATATACATAAATGTCTATATACAAAATGTAATAAAACCCTTAAATTTGAGTTATTTGGAAATAGATGTATGAGATAGATGTATTGATAGATAGAGAATATGTAGAAAATATGTAAATTACTTTCTCTTTACCCAAAAGGAGGATATAATATATATATATATATATTTATAAAATAATATCATAAATCCTGCCAATTCTCCATAGCCATTCCCTGACTGCCTGACGCACACAAATATCATTCACATGGCATGTTAGCTGACTGATGCAGGGAAATACTGCAGGCTGAAGAGCGGCGAACATCTGGTCTGGGAGAATCTGAATTTGATTGAGAATGGTCAGTATCATATTGGTCCAAGCCTGTAATGATGGGAAAACAATTAAATTAGCTGGTAGAAGTATATTACGTAGGGGCTGATTTATCAACGATTGAGTTTGCACTTTCTCCAGGTTGAGGAAAACTGCGTTGAAAAACACAAAGATGAATATACTCGAGAATATATTCCAGAACCATGGATATTCAATATTTATTTAAGAAAAAAAAAGCTGCAAACAAAATTGCCAGAAAAGCTGACTAGGTTCAATAGAAGTCGATGGGAATATTCTCTAACAACTTTATTTATTTTCCCAGTTCATTAAAACATTCAAGTTTTTTCTCCATATTAAAATCAATGTAACAATGTTATTTTTGCGGATGTGACTTTTTTTCTGAGAACTGCTTTTTTCCCTCAACTCCAACAATTGATAAATAGGCCCCTAAATATCAAAATATTAAAAAAAACAAAAAAAAAACAAGGTTTATCTAATTGTGGTGCAGTGTTGGCAGTAGGAAAACTAATACAAATGAGAAAACCTTATATAAATTGACAATTAAGCTTACAAATGTTGCATATTGCAGTATAGACTTGTGGATTTAACATTGCCACAAATAAAATCCATGTAAAATCAAGGGTGATTCACCTTTAAGTTAACTTTTAGTATGTTAGAGATTTACATATTTAAATCAGTGCATGGTTTGCTAGGGTAATTTCACCATCTTAAATATATTGCAATATATGGACAAACAATCCCTGTTTTGTTTAAAGGGTAAGGCATTTTTTAGTAGCAGTATGCACAAAATGTCGCTGTCTTAAATATATTGATAATGGGTTTAGAATGTTAGAGGTTTTATGATTTTTTTAGAACTTTTTCGTGGTATTCAGATTTTTTTTTTTGGATTGTTCAGGGCTTTTTTTGTTTGTACTTTTTATATTTGGACCTTTTCATAAATTCAATGACAATCATGGTTTTAGAATTTGTGAGTTTAGTCGTCATTTCAAACACAGATAAAATCACTAAAACCTGACCTTTAAATAAGCTTCCATGACTTAAATTACCAGCAAAGGGCAGTAACCCATAGCAACGAATCAGTGATTACAATTTTGCTTCTGGTAGAACAACATGAGTAAAAATGTGCTTGGTTGTGATAGGATACTGCTCAGGGGCAAATTGCTCCATTGTAGATAAATGAGGCCCACATTTGTTATAGAATCTTCTGTGGCCTGTTTAATCTACGTACTGACTCTGTGGATATAAAGCCTGTATTTAATCTCTGTAAAGGTGTGTGTGTGATAAGTAGATCAGATCATTACCTGTATTTGTGCCTCGGCGTCTCTTGTTGAAATGTTAAATGTACTGACTGTAGAACCTGAACGAGAACGCTTCTCGTGGCGCAGAATTTCTGGGCCAGCACTAAAAGAATGTCTTATCTGGGTTTGATCGACAAGATTCTGTGGTCTTTGAGGCATGATTGGATCCTGTTTTCTTGGAGATAACATTTCACCCTTCTTATCTATTTTTGTATCTTTAACAAATGTAGTCAGGTTGTGTTGCTGTTTTCTCTTCTTATACTCTGTCATCAGTTTGGCTATTGTTTTGTCAGTGGCAATAGTATAAATTTTGTTTCCAGCACTCTCCCACCATTCTTTCTTCTTACTTTGGTCTCTTTTTTCCACATTGGGACTGTGTGAAACTGCTGCTGATCCAAATGCTTTGGGTAAAATATTTTCTGTGTGGTCCTTAATGTTGTTGCGTTCATCCTCTGAAGGTGTGTTTCTTCCTGACAGACCTGTTGATGGTGTTGAAGTTTCTGACTGAAATGAAGGCAGTATGAAAAAAGGATCTCCTTTAATACCTGGCACATCATCATTTTCCAAGTCCAGATGCATTTGAATGTAGTTATTACAAATTTCCATGCACAGCTTGTGAAGTCTTCTCACTAACCACGCCCAATCAGCATTGCTGACTGGCTGGACACTCAGGGATGGGATTCTTGCCCTCCACTGTCTCTTCTCTTTTCCTCTAGGGGGGCTAACTTGAGCTGTTTCCTCAAATATATCTTCATCTTCAGAGGAGCACTGTTGTGAAGAGTCTGTGCTATGTTCATCTTCTTCAAAAAGAATCTTTTTCACGAGCTCTGCATTAATGGAGTCCTGGTTGGTCAGCAAGGCAGAGATCAGTGACTGAAAATAAATATTAAAACTCATTGCTGACTGGCGATATAAGTTAGCTGCTCCTCCAATACCAGAAACCTTCATAAGGAGACACTTTAAACCAGGTCTTGCATCAAACTCCCTTGCTGTTCTATAAGAGTCCAGTAGTAGGTCAAAAATAACTGCCAGGTTTTGCATTGAGATATATCTGAGGAAGCCCACACTTTTGCCTTCTGTCACTGAACTGGTTTTGTCTTCGATATTAGTCGGGCATTTTACAAATTCATCCAGTAAAATGTCGTACAAGTTTTGAAGAAGAACTTGGTGTGAAAGTAAACTGACAACAATTGTCCGGAATGGAATACTGTGAACAAAAAGTCAAAGAAAGAAATGTAAGCAATATCTCTAAAGATTCTCATGAGGAGGAAATATATTTATAGTAGCAAAAAGCCCATCATTACATTAGCATGATTCCTTTCACTTAAGTAGTGAGAAGCAAATGAAGCACTTGGCCCACCACCAATGGACAAGGGCTACTTATGGTACTTTACATAGAAGTCAAGGGGAACTGACCCACTTGTTGGCTTTGGCATTTCTAAAAGGTACAGCAACCAAGGAACTGCCACTGACTGCCCTTATATACCTGCAACTTCCTTTGACTAGAGTGGAATGAGCTGCAACAAATGGGGGTATTGCAATCATGTAACATTATCCTTACTAATAGGTGTGGGATCCCTTATCAAAAAAATTATTATGCAGTTAATTTCCTTTTTCTGCACACATACTGTAACCCAGACAACATTCTGCTTTCTATGCAGAGGCGATTCTCACCCCCTTCTTTGCTGCTGGCTCCCTCCCCCACGTGTTCACCTTGCCAGGAGGTGTCTGGGAAGTTTCAGAAGGTTCACGAGACTAGTGCAGAGAGAGTAATTGTGCTTTCTTGCACTAGAATAGCCACATTTCTGGTTTAAAAAACTGAAATTAGGCTCAGAAATTTCAAATACACTCAAATATGGGTATCCAGTTTTATTACAATTTTGATTTTATATGTTGACATGCACATAGAGCAGAAAGTATATATCGAAGGTATACATTATTATTATACATTATTATATTATTAATACAACTGCTTTGTTTGTTACTGTATTTGTACATTATTTTTAAATACAGTAACTATATTAGTATCCAGATTTAATATATATATATATATATATATATATATATATATATATATATATATATATATATATATATATATATATATATGAAGTCCCACAGTGCCCGCACACAAACCAAAAAGTAAAGCCAGTGGTGCTCGATCCAAATGTGGTTCATGTATATGGAAAGAAGATCAGCACTCACTGTAGTTTTGGTGAATTCGTGTTGATTTATTTGTCAAGATGTGATTTTTGACAAATAAATCAACACGAATTCACCAAAACTACAGTGAGTGCTGATCTTCTTTCCATATATATATATACACACACACACACACACACACACACACACACACACACACACACACACACACACACACACACACACACACACACACACACACACACACACACACACACACACACACACACACACACACACACACACACACACACACACACACACACACACACACACACACACACACACACACACAAACAACATACAGGGCCTAGAACTCTAGCACTTGTGTGGTGAGCATTTAGGGAATAGTATAGTATCAAATAGAGATTTTTTTGAGTTTATGTATATAAGGGAGAGACTAAAACATTAATTCTAAAATTTGCAAACTGAGAAAGTCTATTCACAGAGTTAACACAGAAGGCAAATGGAACATCTTTAAAATGCAGCTTTCTCCCCACCTTGCCCCCCCAAGCACGCTCACACAAATGTGCGCGTGGGTACAGGTGATGTCACAGGGGGGAGCGAGCAGAGTTGCGGAGAGCCAGCGGCAGCAAGAGACCCCAGACTAGAGGTAGGCAGAAAACTTTTCAAGAGGTATCTGGCCAGCAACCCCCCCCCCCAGTTATTGCACCCTAGGCATGTGCCTCTTCTGCCTACCCCCTAGTTCCAGCCCTGGGGTCAACTGTTACTGTGAGGTGTATTTATTAACATTGGAGACAAACATCACCAGTGACGTTGCCCATAGCAACCAATCAGCAATTCGATTTTTGCTATGGGCAACATCACCAGTGATATTTATCTCCAATGTTAATAAATATATCTCTATGTGTTAAAAATATATCTCTATGTGTTAAAATGAAAGGAGGGGGATTACGTCCTATCCTAAGAATGATAGTATTGTATTCTGCTGTGTATTATTCTGCTGATAATTGTAACTGGTTCAAACCGGGCTAACATTAGCCTATATGACATCTTTGGACTGACCAGCCTTTCCTATGACAAAGCATAGAGTAAGCTATAAAGAGACAAAGTCTCTTAATCAGCGGCACTTTTAGGCAGAAAGTATGCACTGTATAAAGGGGACTACTGAATTCTTGGGTTATTCTGGCCCCCCAAGCGTAAAACCAGCTAACATAAAGGTCAGGATACAATCAAATAACCTACATTAAATAGGTTTACCTCTTATACCTATAATTTGTTTGTACTTTGTGTTATTTAATTGTTGTAATAAACAGCAATTTGAGCATTTCATTTCACTCTACCACTAGAACACAGAGTTAATAGAATAAAGAATATGACATGTTTATACCAGCAATTAATGCATGCAACAAATACAGTAGTAGAATATGCAGATTATGCGAGTATTATAGAGTAGCAGTAGAAATAAGCATCTTACCCCAGCTTCCTGATTAGAAAGACAGCATTAAATAATAAGCAGGAAAAGGAAAATAGAAAATAATTAAAAGTTAATTAGAAGTGAGCCGACTGTCAACACAACTCCTTTCAATGGAGTATTCAGTAGGTTACAAAGAGGGAGATAATACAAACACCACTAACCATCCATTCACTTTAGTTATAATGGAAACCTTTCATCAAGTAATAGTGACTGTCAGAGATGTATCACAGTAAAAAAAAAAAAAAAAAAATGTCTACTTTTTTGTCATATCACACATAACATCGTACGTAATTCTGTCATGATTTTTATGGTGGTTTTATTTCTAAATGACACTGTTTACACTGTAAATAATTCACTCTCTCATATACAATTTAATTCCTAACCCAACAAGTGTATTTTTTTTTAGTTGTCATGTGCTTTCAGAAAAAGTCAGCACTTTACAATGGAACTGCTTTCAGGCAGGCTATTGTTTCTACTACTCAGTGTAACATGGGTTTTTACTATTGAGTGCTGTTCTTATATGTACCAGGGAGCCATTATCTGGTTACCTTCCAATTTTTCTGCAATTGGGTCAGTGACCTCATCTAAAAACAAATGTTCTGTAAGGCTACAAATATATTATTCCTACTTTTTATTACTCATCTTTCTATTCAGGCCCTCTCCTATTCATATCCCAGTCTCTTATTTAAGGCAGTACATGGTTGCTAGGGTAATTTGGACCCTAGCAACTAGATTGCTGAAGTTGCAAACTGGAAAGGTGCTGAATAAAAAGCTAAATAAAAAGCTAAATAACGCAAAAAAACACAAATAATAAAAAATGAAAACCGATTGCAAATTATCAGAATATCACTCTTTACATAATACTAACAGTTAACTCAAAGGTGAACAACACGAATGATTTACAAAAACTAGATGAAAAGCTGAAGGCAAAAACTTCTAGGGTGATTATCTCAGAGACATTACCAATGCCAAATGCTTTGTTAGGAAGGCAAAGGGAGCATAACAAAATGTTGCTTAAGAGCTGATTTATTACTGAAAGAAGGAAACCATGCATGAGCTAAGGAACTCATGCCAAACTTTTTCTTATTTAAGAAAGCCCACTTGGGGAAAAATATCTCAGCTAACTTTTTATTTTTTATTTTGGAAAGGCCACTCATGGAGTTTCCTCACTTAGTTCACATACAGGCAATATTTTGGGTCTTGTATTGCCCTTTATAAGCCAGAGGCCTGAAGTTTATTAAAGGGCAATACATGGCTTGAAACGTTGCCTGTTTGTGACCTAAATAAGCTGAAGTGCTACAGTAATGCTTTTTCTACAGAATATACTTAACCTCTGGAAGAATGTTTTGACTACTCTGCACCCAATATAATATGTTTTAAAGTAAGTATGCTCTCTCAATCTCTAGATAACTGCAACTGAATTTTCCATCTACTAAAGGTCTTTGCAGGGATGGGCTGTGCCTCAATGATGATGGAGGAAAGGATGGAGGAGATTTTAAACTAGTTTTTGGCAAACCTTAGTTAGGGGGATTTTAAGTCAACTTCCTCCAAAACCTCAGTGCACATGTATCACATATAAACAAACCTATCACATCAACTATATATACTGATACTTAAACCAAACAAACTGTAATCTTAATATCAAAGTAGCCTTGAAAATTATGCTTATCCAAGAAGTAATCCAAGCCATTCTTAAAGCCATAAATAATATGCCATAACAACATCTACTGCCAGAGCATTTCACAAACCAAGGACCTCACTGTGAAGAACTACCTAAGCTGCTTCAAACAAAGGTTAATTTTCTCATGTATTTAGGTGTTGCCTCTCAATCTTAAAGGAGAATTCAACCCATAGTTTAAAAAAACTTGGGGCTTGATCTGCACTTTTTTAGGCAATACATGCACAATGAAAACTCAGGGTGAGAGGATAATTTATAGGCCCACAACTGGTGTTATTATATAGTCAGGTGACTGGTGTTACACATTGAACCAAGAAGACTGGGAGCCATAAGGATCTTAGACCAGATGGCCGTTTCTCTTAGACCAGATGACTCTTTTCCTAACAAGCTGGCTTTTTTTAATTTCTATATATATATATATATATATATATATATATATATATATATATATATATATATATATATATATATATATATATATATATATATTATATATATATATATATATATAGTGCCCCTCAATCTTTTCATTTTATTCTTTGTCATTGTCTTCAATAAGATCACAATTGAAAATAAGAAGTCCACAAATTGCACTTGAAATATTTTATTAAAAAAATGATGCTGGCTAAGAATAATGGAGTTGTAGATTAGGGACAGATGAAGATTCATAGCATGTACACCACAGATGAATGTTCCTTATACCTTTTGCTACATCTGCTGTACTTAGCAGTTTATGCTGTTGAAGATCTTTTTTAAACACAATATACAAAATATAAAGTGTTTTAAGTGTACCTTTTTTGGGTGTGACCGTTAGGTTTCTCATCAGGAGGCAACTCAATAATAAGAACACATGACTGGGCATGATCAAAGCCTTCCTTGTTATTTGGTGTCTTTGGTGAGCACTGTGCATCAAGCATGAACACCTGCATAGGTGAAAAGAAAATACCAAGAGATTAATTCATTGAGTATATGAATATACAATAGACACCAAAGTAAGTAAGTAAAGAAGAGGCTCAGCTATTGCTGCAAATACATAAGGCTGCTAGTATGGTGAACTTCTTAATAATGGGGGTTTTAAAGTAATAGTAACACCAAAAAAGAAGATGTTTTAAAGTAATTAAAATTTAATGTACTGTTGCCCTGCATTGGTAAAAGTTATGTGTTTGCTTTAGAAAACCTATAATAGTTTATGCAATTGATCCTCAGCATTCAGCTCAGATTCAAAAGCAAACAGTAATCTGCAGATAGCCAGTATGGCCAGTGTGCTTTACACCAGATCTAAGGAGTTTAATGGTACAGGTATGGGATCCGTTATCCGGAAACCCATTATCCAGAATACATACTCCATTATAATCAAATAATCCAAAATCTTTAAAAATGATTTCCCTTTTCTCTGTATTAATAAAACAGCACTTTGTACTTGATCCCAACTAGGATACAATTAATTCTTATTGGAGGCAAAACCAGTTTATTCAGTTTATTTAATATTTACATGATTTTCTAGTAGTCTTAAGGTATGAAGATCCAAATTACAGAAATACTTATTATCTGGAAAGCCCCAGGTCCCCAGCATTCTGGATAATAGGTCCCATTCCTGTAGTTTGTTTTTACATTTTGAAACTTAAAACAATTTGGCAGTGCCAGCCCAAGCCAGGTGGGCGCCTACCCAGCCTGCAAACCCACCAACCCTCCCCCATAAGTGAGCACACATGATGACTGCGCGAGTGTCAAGGAGCAAGGGACAAATGGCTGGTGTGGGCACAGGGGTCTGGACTGAGGGTACGCAGACAGAAGAGGTATGTGCCTAAAACCTTTTTTTGCACCCTAACATGGAAAATGTTTTCTCCTAATTTCATTTGATGCCCTCATATATATTGGAAGAATCTACTGGTGACTGAAGCATCAAAGAGTTTATTGTGTGATCCATTTATAGCTTTTCACAGTTATCATGTCACCTATTAAGGACCTATTCTCCAATACAAACATTGCCAAGTGGGCCAGCCTTTCTTCATGGCAGACCTCCTCCCCAGCTGTGCCCTAGACATGTGCTTCTTCTGCCTACCCCTAGTTCTGGCCCTGCAGTTTGGTTACAAGGGACTCTGAAAAAGCAAATTTGCTTAACCAGTTATTTTTTTTGGTGTACACAAAGTTTCAGGGTTCATTTGACAGAGTAGTTTACTTTTAGTCAGGCTGATTTTTCTCATCTCATATGGTACCAGTGGATTAGGAGAAAGCTGATAATTATGACCTAATGTGATTTTTAGCTCAATGTAGCACTGAAGAAATGATCCAGTGATTGTCAATTCAGTACTTGGCATAGGGTTTTTAGTGGGGTGCTGCAGAATTCAGTATTGGGTCAACTTTTATTTAATTTGTCAATGGATGACTTTGCAAGCTATACAAGCCAAAAAAATTCACACAGGATGTGTTATTTTTTCAAAGGGATCTTGGAAAGTTGGCAATCTAAGCAGCTAAATAAGAGATACAGTCCAATGCTTATAAAACCAAGTATATGCACCTGGAATTTAAAGAAATTTTATGGAACAACATAAGGCAAATGCTTGATGGAGAAAGACCCAAGGCCATCTAGATGCAGTGCAGTTATGGTATTCATTGCTCAAAGGAGATATTACAAAAACACAAAACATCCAAAGAACAGTGACTAAGCTTACAAAGCATATGGGAGGTCTGTTATGAAGCAAGGTTGGCTCAACCAGCAATGTTTATACTGGAGAATAGGGCCTTAAAGACAGTAGAACTACTGTATGTATAAAGATATATGGGGATCATGCAAAAAAAACTATTTTATGCTTAAATGATCAATAGATCTTTCCAATATATATGAGGACATCCAGTTCTCAGGTTGGGTTTAAAAGGCTTAATCATAATAGACATGTCTTATATGCTTACATAATTAAGGGCTGAAAAAAAGACCGAAGTCCATCAAGTTCAACCCCTCCAAATGAAACCAAGCACCCATACTTACACACACTCACATCTCTTATCCATTTTTTCTCCCAGCACAGTGTACGCCCTTCCATTGAGGTGCAATCTATAACAACTATATATGTTGTACCCCAAGGAAAAATCAGCCCAGTGTTCTACGAAGCTCCCTCTGTTTTCCTAAACACGAGGCATGGGCAAAAATTTAGAACAAATTACATTGGAAAACCTTAATCTTAGAATCTTCACTGGAGTCCCAGGGGCTATATTTATACAGTCAGGTACACACGTTCAGGTGTGACTAACCAAACCCCACCCACCACAAACTGAGGGAATCTAATTGCAGTAAAGAAGAAAAGTAAAGAAGCTCATGGCAAATTTTCTATAAACGTAAGAGCACACCAAACTTTGCTATTTAGCACCTAAGACACAAAAAAGCTTTAACCACAGTAGTTACGCATATACAGATATGGGATCCATAATACGGAAATCCATTATCCAGAAAGCTCCAAATTACGGAAAGGTTGTCTCCCACAATAATCCAAATTTGTAAAAATGATTTCCTTTTTCTCTGTAATAATAAAGCAGTACCTTGTACTTGATCCAAACTAAGATTTAATTAATCCTTATTGGAAGCAAAAGCAGGTTAGTGGGTTTATCTAATGTTTACATGATTTTCTAGTAGACTAATTTGAAGATCCAAATTACAGAAAGATTTATTATTGGGGAGCCTTTGTTTAAAAGAACACTTAAAAAAAATACTTATCCTTTAGTGTTGGTTTGTTTGCTTCAGTTTCTTTCACCGGTCTGTAAGTATGTCTTTTATCAATTACTATGAATACACATTATAAAGAAACTTTTCACAAACCTGCTGAGTCATGGCCCGAATTCGCCAGTATTCTGCCTCTGCATTGGGTGAGAGAGAAGGTGCTGCCACTTTTACCTCACATGCATCTCCAGAAAAGCTCTCTGAGCCACTGTGGAAATAGCCCAATAGCTTCTACAGAGAGATGAGAAAGAAAAAACAGAAATGTTCAAGTAAAATAAGCATTAAACTAACTTGCTCAGAACTCCACTAATCTATTTACCATTAGGCTAGTGGAATCTCTAGCCTACAATTGTTTATGCGTAAAAGCTCTTTTACTCATCACAGAACCGGGCTTAGGCAACCTGGCTGGTCGCGCTGGCTGGGAGCACGCATGCGCAAATCGAAAAGTGCATGTGCGGAACCACAAATAGTCAGGGAATTGATCAGACAGTCAGGGAGAGAGGGGACCAGACATGGGGTAGGCGTCAGAGAAGGTACTTTGCGCCCTAGGCACGTGCCTACTCTGCCTACTCCTAGTTCCGGCCCTGACTCATCAAATTAAATAGTTAATAGGCTGGACTATTGCTATATTCCACCTAATTTGCACAACAGATCCATTCAACAGATTACTAGGCAGGATATGCCTCTGAGTTGCACTCCAAAAGCATACAAACAGGTTAACTGACTCCTGATAAAGATGAACCTAGTTTGTGTGAATGTGATAGGGAATGTATGCTGCCCCGGGGCAAAGACTGATGCAGGTGAGGTATAATCTCTGTAAAGCACTGCAACATATGTTGGAGCTAAATAAGTAAAAATAATAAATAGGTTTAGGGGCCGATTCACTAAATTCGAGTGAAGGATTCAAAGTAAAAAAACTTCGAGTTTCGAAGTATTTTTTGGGCTACTTCGACCATCGAATGGGCTACTTCGACCTTCGACTACGAATCGAAGGATTCGAACTAAAAATCGTTCGACTATTCGACCATTCGATAGTCGAAGTACTGTCTCTTTAAAAAAAACTTCGACCCCCTACTTCGGCAGCTAAAAGCTACCGAAGTCAATGTTAGCCTATGGGGAAGGTCCCCATAGGCTTGGCTAACTTTTTTTGATCGAAGGATATTCCTTCAATCGTTGGATTTAAATCCTTCAAATCGTTCGATTCGAAGGATTTAATCGTTCGATCGAAGGAATAATCCTTCGATCGTACGATCGCAGTATTTGCGCTAAATCCTTCGATATTCGAAGTCGAAGGATTTCAATTCCTAGTCGAATATCGAGGGTTAATTAACCCTCGATATTCGACCCTTAATGAATCAGCCCCTTAGTGTGTAGAAGGATTCACTTACAATGTACTTCTTTAGTACAGGGTTTTCAAAAATATGTCAATTTCAATTGTGGAACCTGCCTGCAAATGTGGTAAGACCAAATAATGTACTTAATTCCTTGAACCTCATACTAAGCAGGAGCTCTGCAACTTCTTCAAAACAGCTGATTTAAACAGCAGAATAAATGCATTGTTCTTATGTAATTATAGAAACAATGTTTAAGAAGGGCCTGAGTATTTATTATAAAAAGTATGCAAGGTTTGGGTGAAAAAAATGAAACTGATAAGCCCTGATTGTGAAAATAAAGGCCTGAGATTGTGGTTCCTAATGAACAACTTCAAAAGAAATATGTAATATGTATAATTTTGCTTTTAAAATTGTACCTATTTATATAAAGATATAGCAATTTTACCTTCATTGGTTCCAGTGTGGCAGAAAATGCATCTTGCAGAGCACAGCAAGCCAGCCTCCACATCTCCTCTGTAAAAACTGGTCCTGCTGTTACCAAAACATATCTAAATATAAAATGCAAACAAAAATGTAAGCACAGTATGACATGGTGCTTACTAACTGACTGGTGGTTGTCTAAAGCAGAAAAGTATATTTCTATTCAAAATTACACTCTAAGAGACTATTTCCTTGCAACGTTTGGGTATTCAATGTGACCCAATAGAAAGCAGCAATTTAGAAGCGGCTCCTATACTGGTAAGCATGTCTATTGCATGCAGTACTCCAATAATATACAGTAATGTGGCATTTATTTTATATAAAATACTTGAATTAGTTTCTATAAATATAAATATAAAAATATATGCTCTCTTTGGATTAGTAAACATGCATACTATAAATTAATTGCCAATGAGTATGACTTGGCAATGTATAGTCCAACTGTGTAAATTGCAGCCTCACTCTAATGTTTGTAATAACTTATGACAAGCACATTAATGATATAGAGTACATAAAGTTGTAATGTTCCATATGCTGGCCTCAAATTGTGGCCTTAATCATTTGCAATGTTTGAAATGAGAGCAAAGGGCTGTGCAGTCAAGCACTGCATAGCAGTGCTACCTATTATGAAAATTAAAAAGCACTAATCGATTAGATAAATATATAATATGTAGATTGTCGTTGTCCACAGGTCTCAACAGCTAAGTTATTATAACTTACTTACAGGCAAGTTATTTCTTAATAAAGACTTTTTCGTTAAGTAGAAACAAATTTTTTTATGTTACTGTTAAGTTGTATTTTACATAGTGAAGTTTGCAGATATTATGCAGGAAGGCTCTCTTCTAAAATCCTAAATTGCCAGAATGCTCTTGAAAACCATTTTGTAATAAGATAATATTCTCAAGAGATAATGGGGCAAATTCACTAAGATGCGAAGTTGCGCCAGGCACAACTTCGCCACTCTTTGCCGCACTTCGCCAGGCGAATTTTCGCCAGGGCTCCGCAAATTCACTAAAATCCGAAGTTGCGCACAGGGGTAGCGTAAGGTTGTGAAGTTGCGCTAGCGTTGTTTCGCTATATAAAGCGAAGTTGCACTAGCGAAGGCTAATTTGCATACGGCGCGAAATTCAAATTTCAATGGAGGAACACGTATATGCACTACAAATGCCTAGAAAACCTTCAAATCAGCCAATAAAATTTTTATTTTGCCCTACACATGTGCCCACTGTCTAGGTAAGTTGCCATGAGTCAGGAAATGTAGGGGGGAGGAAGGGGAGCCCCAAAAAATTTTTGATCTTTTTCAGCCTATCAGCCATCATGTAGAAAACACGCCAGCGTTTTTTGGGACTTAGAAAAAATTTTGACTTTTTTTGAAACAATCCCTATCTACTCTATTGCGCTTCGCCAGGTCTGAGGTGGCGAAGGAAGTCTAGCGTAAAAGGTAGCATTTGCTACACTGCGCAAGTTAGTGAATTTGCATAGTTTCGTCGCTAGCGAAGATTCGCCTGGCGTAAGGTTGCGAAGTAACACTAGCGAAACTACGCCAGCGTTCGTTAGTGAATTTGCGCAGTAGCGAAAATGCCAAACGCTTCGCGCGTTAGTGAATTTGCCCCAATGTCGGCCAGTATGTTTCTGAAATGTGAACAGTGGTACTCTGGAAGTGGAAGTTACTATGGAAACCATAACGTATAAGGGCGAAGAATAATTGGGTTATGTAATAAAAAACACAAAGTTTGCCCAGGGGCAGTAACCCATAGCAACCAATCAGCAGGTAGCATTTCCTAGTCACCTGTTTAAAGGCAAAAATCTTATTGGTTGTCATGGGTTACTGCTCCTGGGCAAACTTAGTGCCTTATATTACATATGGGGGTATGTGACAATGCCAATTGTCCAATTACTTTTGAACCCATTGGTCCAATTACTTTTGAGCCCCTGAAATTAAATGTTAAAAAAAGTTCCTCAGATTTTTATGCAATCTTTTTGTTCAACACACTGAATTAAAGCTGAAAGTCTGCAGTTCAACTGCATCTTAGTTGATCTGTTGTGAAGTTCAGTTACTGGGGTAAATTCATTCAGTGAAAAGAAAGGTGTCAATTAAGGCCCTTATTTAAGGAAGAAGGCAGCAAATGTTGTGCATGCTGGTTATAGTGCATTTTTCTCTGAAAATCTGAGTAAAATGGATCAGAAGAGCAGCATACTTTAATTAAAAAATTGATTGGAGATGGGGAAACGTATAAAGAATCCAGAAAATGATAGACTGCTCATCTAAATTTATCTCAAATGCTTTAAAATGACAACCAATACCTGAAAGACGTGGAAGAAAATGGAAACCATTTAATGGACAAAAGAATAGCCAAAATGACAAAGACTCAGCCAATGATCATCTCCAGGAAGATCAAAGAAGGTCTTAACTTACCTGTGAGTACTGTTATAATTAGAAGACACTTATGTGAAGCTATCCCATTGTCGAAAAAAAATAAAAATGCTGAAAAGGTTAAAATTTGCCAAAAAACACATTGACTGGCCTAAAGAGAAATGGTTTTTGGTTTTGGTTCTAGGGGCCACAGACAGTTTGTCAGACGACCTACTGAATTCAAGCCACAGTACACTGTGAAGATAGTGAAACATGGTTGCCCAAGCATCATGATAAGGGGATGTTTCTTATACTATGGTATTGGGCCTATTTATTGCATACAGGGATCATGGATCAGTTTCAATACATCAAAATACTTGAAGAGGTCATGTCGCCTTATGCCAAAGAGGAAATGCTTTTGAAATGGGTGTTTCAACAAGATAACAACCCCAAACACACCAGTAAAAAAGCAACATCTTTGTTCCAGAAAAACAAGGTTGATGTTATGAAGTGGCCAGCCCAATCCCCAGACCTTATCAAATAGAAAACTTGTAGGGTGACATAAAAAATGTTGTTTCTGAGGCAAAACCAAGAAATGCAGAAGAATTGTGGAATGTAACAGGTGCCAGATGTTGGTGGACTCCGTCTAACACAGATATGCAGGAGTGGCTTTATGTAAGGGCCCAAAGGCTCAATCTGGAGTAGCGGACCAAAGAGGAAGCTGAAGTCCAGCACTGTTCGCTGTACAATCGGATTAAGCAAAAGAATGGTCAAAGTCCAGACAAATAGGTCAGTTCAGGCGGCAAGAGTTCAATAACGATAGACAGGCAATGGGTCAAGATCAAGAACAGGAATCAATACACACTAACACACCCAGGTAACACACGAAGTAGAACCTATAATTGGGCGATGTTTGCAGACCTTCAGGCTCATTAAATTGGCGCCAAAAGATGGACGTGATGATGTCACTGCACTGGCGTTAATGCGCAGGCGATCAGACGCTGGCGTCCATCTAGGCGCTGGCGTCCATTCCAACGCCGGCGGAAATGAGCTGGCGTCGCAGCGCCCAGGAAGAACCTTGTGGAAGGACTGGGCGCCACCATCTTGGATAGCAGAACAGCGTCGGCGTGGATGCGGAAGGTAATTCTTCCTTACAGTACCCCACTCCTTATGGGGGGCCTCAGGACCACCACGATTGGGTTTCGAAGGAAACTGTTTGTGAAATTTCTTGATGAGTGCAGGAGCATGCGCGTCTGAATCTTTCACCCAGGAACATTCTTCTGGACCGAAACCCTTCCATTCCACAAGGTACTGTAGGGAACCTCTTGAAACCCGGGAGTCCAAGATTCTTCTTACTCCTGAAGACCATATACAATGACAGGAGTGGGAGAAGGGGGAAGATGACTCTGAAGAAGAGGCTGACTTGAGAAGGGATACATGGAATACGTACAATGACAGGAGTGGGAGAAGGGGGAAGATGACTCTGAAGAAGAGGCTGACTTGAGAAGGGATACATGGAATACGTTGGGGATCCGCATCTCTGGAGGAAGTTGAAGCCGGACTGCCACTGGGTTGATAACCTCAATGACAGGATAAGGAGCAATGAACTTGGGACCAAGTTTGGGAGTAGGAATCTTAAGATGGATATTCCTGGTGGAAAGCCAAACTTTATCTCCCAGGGAATACTGAGGAGTAGGAGCTCTTCTCTTGTCGGCAAAATATTTCTGCAAAATAGAGCTCTTCTCCAGATTGGACCTTGTAGCATGCCAGATAGCCGACATGTGGGCAACTTGGTCATTGGCTGCAGGAACGTTGGTGAGAAAAAGGTCTTGAGGAAAGGCCATAGGATGCTGTCCGAAGACGCAGAAAAAAGGATATCTCTCAGAGGAGGTGTGTAAAGCATTGTTGTGGGCAAACTCGGCCCAGGGAAGGAGATCTGCCCAGTCGTCTTGGCATAAGGAAACATGACAACGTAGGAATTTGTCGAGAGCTTGGTTGACACGCTCTGCAGCACCATTGGACTGTGGATGGTAGGCAGAAGAAAACTGAAGAGAAATGTGAAGAGCCTTGCACAAAGATCTCCAAAATTTGGAAACAGACTGGGACCCTCTGTCAGACACAATCTCAGCCTGAAATCCATGAAGGTGAAAAATGTGTTGAATGAAGAGTTTAGAGAGCTCCGGAGCAGAGGACAACTTGCGGAGAGGAATAAAGTAAGCCATCTTACTGAATCTGTCCACTACCACCCAGATGACAGTGTGTCCCAGGAAAACAGGAAGTTCAACAATAAAGTCCATGGCCAGATGAGTCCAAGGACGAGAAGGTATAGATAGAGGCAAAAGAAGTCCCTTGGGAGGGGAATGACCCGATTTAGATGCTGCACAAATTGCACAGGACGAGACGAAGTCTTTAACATCCTTCCGAAGAGAAGGCCATCAGACAAGATGGGAAATCAGGTCCATTGTCTTACGAATCCCCGGATGACCAGCCTGGTTGGAACAATGGGACTGTTTGAGAATGGACTGGCATAATTCTGGAGGAACAAATTCTACCCCTAAGGGCACAATGGGTTCAGCATCCTCATTACTAGGCTCTTCAGGAAGAAAATTTCTGGACAGAGCATCGGCCTTCTTATTTCTGGAACCAGGATGAAAAGTCAAGACAAAATTGAACCTGGAAAAGAAGAGTGCCCACCAAGCCTGTCTGGGATTCAGACGTTTAAGGGTTTGAATATACTCCAGATCAGTAAAAAAATTTACAGGAACCGTAGAACCCTCTAATAAATGCCTCCATTCCTCCAGGGCTAGTTTCACAACCAAAAGTTCACGATTCCCCACATCATAGTTCTGTTCAGGAGGGGAGAATTTTTTGGAAAAGAAGGCACATGGGTGTAATTTTCCATCGGATGGAAGCCTTTGAGAAAGAACTGCCCCTGCCCCAACATCTGAGGCATCAACTTCAATAAAGAACGGCAGAAGAAGATTGGGGTGTCTTAGAATCGGAGCAGAAGAAAAAGAGTCCTTTAAAGTTTTAAAGGCTTCCAGTGCCTGAGAAGGCCAACAATTAGGTTTTCCACCTTTACGGACGAGGGATAGAATTGGTGCAATCTTGGAAGAAAAGCCCTTGATGAATTGCCGGTAGTAGTTGGCGAAGCCAATGAAGCGTTGAATGGATCTTGTGCTGGTTTTAAGAGGCCAATCTTGTATGGCGGTAGTCTTGGCTGGATCCATCTCGAACTCTTTTTTGGAGGTGATGTATCCCCAAAAAGGTATTTTGAGAGTTTCAAATGAACATTTCTCCAGTTTAGCAAAAAGAGCAGTCTTCCTTAAGCGGGAGAGAACTTCTCGTAAATGGAGCCGGTGTTCTTTCAAATATTTGGAAAAAATCAGGATATCATCCAGGTAGACAACAACACAAAGTCCCAGTAAGTCTCAAAAGAGGTTGTTTACGAACTCCTGGAAAACTGGGGGTGCGTTGCAGAGCCAAAAGGCATGACAAGGTATTCGTAATTTCCATCACGCGTATTAAAAGCAGTTTTCCATTCATCGCCCTCACGAATGCGGATCAGGTTATAAGCTCCGTGTAGATCTAACTTTGTGAAGAGACTGGCTCCCCTGAGTTGATCAAATAATTCAGAGATGAGGGGAAGGGGGATAGCGGTTCTTACAAGTAATCTTGTTCAGACCCCGGTAGTCTTGTTAAGCAGAAGGCAGAGAGGAGACGTCCATGGTAATTGAGGATAATTTCAGGACAGGGTTGCTAGGAATACAGTTCTGCTGGCAGAAAGAACTCCAATGAGAGATTTGAGAGGTTGTCCAGTTTATAACCGGATTGTGGAGGCGAAGCCAAGGCAACCCTAGAACCACTGGTGTGGAGGGACAGTCAATGATAAAAAAGGAAAGTCTCTCAGAATGTAGGGAGCCAACCATGAAGGAAAGTTCAACAGTGGACTTCGAAATGAAAGCAAAGGATAAAGATTTGTCATCGATGGCCAAGACTTGAAGCGGAACAGATAAGGGTTGTAGTGGTATGGCATGTTGTTCAGAGAAGACTCGATCCAAGTTCCCTGCCGCACCAGAATCAAGGAATGCCTGAGAGTGGATGGTCTTGGTGGAAAATCTAATCTGTACTGGAAGAACAAACCTACCTAAGCGTTGGCGTTTCCTGGCCTCACAGGGCATTCATGGGCGAAATGAGATTTACCCCCACAATAAAGACAGAGTCCAGCCGCCCGTCTCCGCTGTTTTTCCTGTTCGGAAAGTTGGGCTCGTCCTATCTAAATGGGTTCTTCATCAGTAGTTGAACGAGAAGCCGACGAGGAAGAAGAGGATGGAGGAGAAATCGTGTTGGGCAGCACGGGTCTTTGAAAGCGAGGAGTCAGAGTAGGTTGGAACCTTTTGATACGGTCTTTATCCACTTGATGCTCTCTTTGCCGAGTGTCCACCTTGACGGCCAAAGCAATTAGGTCTTCCAGTACCGTTGGCAGCTCACGAGAATCCAGATCGTCTTTAAGGTGGATAGAGAGCCCGTTTTAAAAAGGCGTCATTGTTCCAACTTGTCTCTGCAGCTAATGTACGGAACTCAATGGCATATTTGGAAGCACTGTGGCTCCCCTGGCGGATCTGAAATAGCCGCGATGAAGCAGACCGCAATTCCGGAACTCCTGGAGGAAAGCCTTAGCGTCGTCAATTAAAGGACATTCCTTCTCCAACAGTGGAGACGCCCATTCGAGTGCTTTTCCTGCCAGACACGTGATGACAAACCCTACCTTGGCATGTTCAGATCCATATTGAGCGGGTTGCCGGACAAATTGGATCTGACACTGATTTACGAATCTTCGGCATGCTTGGGGAGACGTAGCAGGAACCGGAGCAGCAACAGGAACTGGAGCAGGCGCCGCAGGCGTAAGGATAGACAGCTTCTCCAAGATGGCCTCCAGCACCTGTCCGAAATGATACTGTTGAGCCTCGTAAGACTCCATGCGGGCAGCCAAGCCGTGAAAAGCTCTGCTGGGCTTCCTCCGAAGGGTCCATGGCCCAATTATAATGTAAGGGCCCGAAGGCTCAATCTGGAGTAGCGGACCAAAGAGGAAGCTGAAGTCCAGCACTGTTCGCTGTACAATGGGATTAGGCAAAAGAATGGTCAAAGTCCAGGCAAATAGGTCAGTTCAGGCGGCAAGAGTTCAATAACGATAGACAGGCAATGGGTCAAGATCAAGAACAGGAATCAAGAACAGGAATCAATACACACTAACACACCCAGGTAACACACGAAGTAGAACCTATAATTGGGCGATGTTTGGAGACCTTTAGGCTCCTTAAATAGGCCTCCTTTGGCGCCAAAAGATGGACGTGATGACGTCACTGCGCTGGCCTTATTGCGCAGGCGTCCCGTTGCTGGCGTCCATCCAGGCACTGGCGTCCATTCCAACGCCAGCGAAAACGCACTGGCGTCACAGCGCCACACCCGGGAAGAACCTTGTGGAAGGACTGGGCACCACCATCTTGGAAAGCAGAACAGCGTCGGCGTGGATGCGGAAGGTAATTCTTCCTTACACTATATAACTAAATATTAGTTCAGTGATTCAAAGGAAAGGAAAATCTTGAAACATTCACAGTTTATACAGTGAATGTTTGAGTTTCTAAAGAAGAATGCAGCCACTGCTATTTTTTTGGAACAGCTTAATATTTCCTTTTCTTCACTTTCTGTAAAGGAATAACAGGAATTTGATACGTTTCTTCATATTTTGATTTGGAATAGAATGTGCAATGTTCCCAATCCATTTGCGTGTATGGAAATAAACTATTATAAGGATCAGAACACACTGCTATTATTCTGAACACAACTGTATATAATAATATAGTGTATATATATATATATATAATACACAAAAGCCATGAATATCCTGTAAATTATATCCTTATAAACGGTGAGTAGTGATGTCATCAGTTATAAACGGTGGGTAGTGATGTCATTTCTGTCACATGACTTACTAAAATTTGTGTATTATAATAAATAAAGTACCCCCAGTTGTAAAATATGAGGATATTAGAAGTTACCTCGGAGTTCCATGACCTGTATAAAAACACTCGGCCTTCGGCCTCGTGTTTTTATATGGTCATGAAACTCCTCGGTAACTAATAATATCCTTATATTTTACAAGAGGGGGTACTTTATTCACTATATATATATATATATATATATATATATATATATATATATATATATATAATTATTAAAATAATATGTTAATCAGAAAGAGAATTTAACAATGAAACATCTGATTTGTATAGATGCTGGGCTACAAACATAGGGTTTAACACAAAACATATAAGAATGCACTAACCGAGTTGACGGAATCTCTATATTGACACACATTTGACAAAAGAATAAGAGGATGTGATCCAAGTCCCAAATTACTTTTTTGCGACCTCGGATGAATATCACATATAAACTGCCAGACTACTCATTCGGTCCTATCCAAAACGCATTGACAGTGTCAGATGGAAGACCGAAGATCCCATTATAGGACCTGACCTCCAGTCCAGCACTAATGCCAGCACTAATAACTGCTAATGACAATTACCACCCCTCCCACCATGGACCATCCCATCAGCTCTTTAAATTAACAGCAATCAAAAGCAAATTCAATCTAAGTGTTTCATGATTCTAACTTTTAGGTAGCTAGTAATACATGTAGGGGTGTAACCCAAATGTAAAATTTGCATTTGGGTTAATTCAAACTGCACAATTGCCTACAAAATGAAATTGGTCAATGGCATTTGTACTACTACCTTTATCTATTAACATTGTTAAACTGACATCACTGTATATTAAAAATTAATTTTCATGATAGTTCATGATACCACAGAAGACAGAAAATGGCATAGAGTCACAAAGCCGAAGAGTACTGCGAGGGACTTTGGCTTGACTGCGTTGCCCACATAGTGAGTTTGTTTAGCTGGCACTGCCCTGAAAAATTGCTTTGTCTTCGTTCTCACTGGGGGCACAGATGTTAAGTGAATGGAGCTGGTATAGCAATGGATGGTAAAAATATCCTCACTGGAAATGAAGTCACATTTTGTAGACCCTTCTCCAGTAGCATGTGCACCTATTTCTGCCTGACACACTCAGCAGAAGTTAGATCTGGGTGAAAATAGACCTTACAGAGTACTGCGTCATCCTGAGCCTCCTGAAGCTGCTCCTGGCACCAAGCAGGAGAGCAGCATGTCAGGTCTTCGGCAAACACAGAATTAGAATATTATTATTATTATTATTTTCAGGCATTGAACGTGCATCTTGGCCTTCCTTTTATATTAAATTTTCGTGCAGTTTTTTGGCGCAATGACATAACACACATGGGGCGTCTCATTGATGTCAGTGCCTGTCCCTGGGTGCCAACATCTTGGATGAGAAGCAGAGCACTCCGCAATGGTGCTCTCCTGACACAGCATTCCCTAAGGTGCAAGCATTCCTTAGATAAGCACTAAGAGATGAGCTCTTTCACTTGTGTCCTGGGGTTTGGAAAATGACCCCAAGTCTCCAACACAGAATGTGAGACAATAGAAGCCAGCCATAGCAAATAAGAGTAAAGGTGGCCATACACGGGCCGATAAAAGCTGCCGACAGACCGAGTCGGCAGCTTATTGGCCCGTGTATGGGGGCCCCCGACGGGCTTCCCCGATCGAGATCTGTCCGAAAGTCGGCCAGATCTCGATCGGATGGGATTAAAAATCACGTCGGATCGCGGCCGCATCTGTTCGTTGATGCGGTCCCGCGATCCGACCGCCCGTTTGGCGAACGCTAGGATCCGATCGTTGGGCCCTAGGGCCCACGATCGGATCAGCCCAATATTGCCCACCTCAAGGTGGGCATATCGTAGGGAGATCCGCTCGTTTGGCGACATCGCCAAACGAGCGGATCTATCCGTGTATGGCCACCTTAAGAGGAGCAATTAGTCTAGCAAATGTATCAATTACAGATAAAGCCCAAAAAAAGATTGTGTCTTCTTCGTGTGTGTTTTTAATTTCAACTTTTTAACTAGACTTTGGTCTGTTTGATCACAGCCTAATTACACATACTTTATAATTTAAACATATATTGTGGTTAGCAAAACTTTCTCTTTTGCCATTTTGCATCCTCAATGGCTTTGACCAATGGCTACATCCACCAATTCTTTGGCTTCATGCTGATTTCACTTCAAAACCAAGCAATCATGTTTGAAAAAATATAAAATCATATACTTGTACATTATTATAATAGAAACACCATTCCCCCAAAAAGCCCTTACCTGATGCAGGAACAACCAACTCTGGAGATTGTCTCAGTGGGTTCTGCCACACACTTTACAAGTAACTTGAAGAGCTCTTTTAGCATAGTGTTTATCATGCTCTCATACCCAATGTCTACAGGAGGAAACCGTTGCAATATTAATATAATACTGTTTAAATACAAGATTTCTCTACCTAACAGTATTTGACTAATTTTGTTGGTTCAATACACAATAGACAACAAACGCATTTCTACTAAAACATTTTTAAAGAAGGAAAGCTGCATTTATAAAGAATAAATGGGATTGTACATATTGTTTTGAAATGTAAATACAAAGTTTCTGCTCGCTGCTTGGGTAATCCAGGAGGTTAGTACTTCTTGTAGCTGCATAGAAGGAGCTCTAATTGTTTTCTATTTGGGCATACCAAGATAAAAGTAGTTAACACTGACCAATTCTCTGAGGTATCTGACTGACTGTTCAATGTACGGATGTTGTATTACATGACGTATTGCATCTGCAAACAACATTTTAAAATAGGACACATCATCTGCAATCCAAAAGGATCCCAGGATACTATGTTGAAACTAACTCCTGATTCATGCCCAAACAGTAAGGTAAAATCAACGAAATCTTCCAAACTGCAAAACTAAATATGTATAGAATTTGTTAGCTAGGAGGAAAAGGAAACCTCCATTTGTAACATGAACTCATTTTGTTGGCCTAATGTAAAAATCTGCATAAAGAACATCTGAATTCTCAGAATTAAATATAGTTTTATTTATTTTTTTACACAGACAAACCTGATTCTACAACTGCCATCTCTCTGGTTTTGAACCAGACAGTCTGTTTTTTACACAGACTGTCCAGAGCAAAACTGACTGCCTTAGTTTAAGAGGTCTGAAATCCATACAAAACTCTGCCTGGCTGACTCAAAATTCAGTCAATATCTGCCCCATTCATTTACATTATCACCCCACCCACAAACGTCATCTGGCCACCCCTGATGTAATCAGCTCCCCTGTGTCAACTATTCCTGTCTGGATCTTTGCTAGAAAAAAAGGTGGTACTGTTTTCCATTAAAAGAAAACTATTATAGATGGTCTGTGCTGGCAGAGACGAGATTTTCATTGTGAACCGTAGGACTGTTTTTCAAATTTATGCACCCCTAGGCTGACCTGCGTTCGCATACTATGCCTGCCATAGTATGTAATTGCATACTGTGCATCACTCTACCTGAAAAAACAGGAGCCACTCTGGGGACAGATTTAAAAAGCTGATAGAAAGGAGGTAATTGCAGGAAGTCCACGGCAGCAAGCTGAGTCTGCAAGTGTATCTTTATTGGGGTAGTGAACAGCACACTACATGTTTCGGGCAATAGTATGAAAAAAAATCCCTTTGAATACAGTTGATGGAAAGGACAATGTAATTTGTATGTATATTAGATATCACAAAAGAGTTTTATGACCATCCATCATTTATAAACCAACTCAAACTTTCCCTCTTCTTACTACTAGTAAAACAGATTGTGATTGTAAAATGCTTAAAAACATTTTTAATTTACATTGGCATTTTAATATTATACTGAGGCAAATTTTGGTTTTCCAATGTAAGCTGAATATAATGTTTTACCTGAATGAATGAAGCTCTGAATATGTTCAACCACTAATTCACAAGACAAGCCAATAGCATGTTTAAAGTTTGCAGATGCAACATCCCAGTAGGAGTGATCACCATTGCTTCGACTCAACCAAACTGACATCACTGGCAAAAGAAGATTCACCACAGCATATATGGCAAATCCTGGACCTGTGAAACACAGACAAAAAATTATGGTATTCACAATGTAATATCAGCAGTATTTTATATGACAATCAAGGCTCCACATGTTTCACTGGAAAGGCTGCTTTTAACAGTGAACAGAAATAAAAACTCTCAATAAAGGAAATATGACAAAATATATATAATATATTATATTGGTCCAATATATTAACATAGATAGTTTTTTTTAATAATAAATCATTTATTACATAACTATGGATGTCTCTTGGCACAATTTATTATAGCTTACTATAGAAGAAAGCATCCCTGTAGTATGTGGTAGAAGGGGTAGAATATGAATCCTGGTAGTTACTGAAAATGCGGTTGTTTAGGGGCAGTAAGAATGGAACCCTGAGTCCATGAGCCCTTACCTTGTATTGGGCTCTGCAGCAATGGTACAGATTCCCTGAACAATAAGGTATGTTGTTAGTAGGGGTCCCTGTCTACCCGCAGTTCATAAGCTTGCTGGGTAAAAATCAGAAGAGTTCACAGAGCAACCCCAGTCAGCTAACCAGATTGCTGGCAGCATGATTAGTGAGACTATTAAGTATTCTCGTCACATGTTACAGGCACATAGACTTTGGATTACAATGCTTCATGGCAGAAAATTCTTCTAGTTAGAGTTTCCCCATTTACCAGTGCAGTTTGTGATGCCTCGCTGGCAACGTCAGGCAACTCCCAGCACAGTGAAACTAAACACTCACGTCTTCCAGTATGCACACTTCAAAGGCACTATGGGACATCTCTACAACTATCCAGGATGACAGGACAGGCAGCAAAAATCCGAGATTTTCCCGCGTAATGAGGGACAGCTGGGACGTATGCCTGGGTACATGTCAGCCTAAGATCACTACAGGTGAAAAACCTGGAGATCAAAGATTGAGTATGGCTTTAACTGGTTGTAGCCCAGGTGGAGGGCTTGGCTGAGGAATTTGGGAACTAATTGCATGGCCAGGTCTCTATATTAACAACAAGGATTAAAAGTATAGTAGTAGCAAAATATGCAAAGTGGATGGAAATCAATTGTTAATGAACTGTAATAGATAGAAATAAGAAATGACAAGAAATCAATTGGAGCAGAGAAATTAAATTAGCTTATGTTTTTGAGACAAATGTGGAACTCCCCTCAGTTGTTTTTAATGGTGCAATGAAATAGCAATTGATAAATTGGTTAAGTGTAAATATATTTATGAAATGGTTTCTAATATGGGGAATGAATTAAAAAGGATTTTTCGGTAAGTTCAAAATACCCATTTGTAGGCAAAGTGGCACCTAAGACAAAAAAAACAAAAGCAAACTCTCACACCATCTCAATAGAAACTCGTAGGGATATGACTTATAATTAGTTTATCACCATAATTACTCAGAATAAGTACTTCCGATTTGTTAACACGAGATGACTGCTACAAAGTGCAGTCAATTGCAGACATTGCATGTGCTATTGCCTTTATGCTTTCCAGAACTTCATTATGATGTTACCAGTCCTTCAACACATTAAAGGGGTTGGCTGCATACATATTTGTCCTATGCTGAACTTCTGTAGCATTTTACCTGCACATAATTAGAGCTGGGAATTAAAGTATACATTAGGTCTAGGGAACATTCGTTAAAGAAAATAAAAGTTTACCCGGCACTTTAGCAACTTCTCTTAGCAACTCAAAAAGTAAATCAAGCGTAGGTGGCTGGTGCTGGCGAGGACAGTTTGATATAGAAGCAGTCAACTGCTCTAAAAGGATGATCCAAACTTCAATAAGACCTGTAACAAACAAATTGGTAACAAAAGGTCAGTATCATATTAACACAATATTAATCAAAGTGATCATTCTAAACAATTTAAAGAATGTAAATATGGTTTGTGGAAGTAGTCAAGGGAAAGCCTATACTTAATACATACTTTCCAGTACAAATAAGTCTTGCTGCAGAGCTCTGTACATATTAGTGGGCTCCTTTGCTTACATGGGTGCTGATTTACACCATTTACCAATTACACATTTGTTTTAATTAATTTAACTGGATTAGACTGATACAAATTAATTACAGATTATTTACTTTGGGTTCTTGCAGTGGTTTAACATACAGTATCTGGATTGCAATATGTGGTTATTGTGCAGCAGATTTATGGGCCAAAAATGACCAGAACTTGTAACTGACCTCCCCAAACAACAGTGCAGAATATGGATATCTAGAATCTCTGTCTCTGTTCATGTTCAAGTAAAGTGTTTTAATGTTGAGGACAGTATCTCTTTAAAAAATAATTTAAAAAAATGTGGCCATACTCGTCAACATTACAGTTATGCTGAAGTATATAGTCAGCTGTTGCGCAATATGTGCATCCAAAGGAATAACAAATCTACTAGGAGTAGGCAGCAGAGGCACGAGCAATCAGGAGGAGTTACAATTCAGAAAAAAAAAGTCCTTCACTCCTACTAAACTGAACATGCCTTTGCCCATCCTGACCAGCTTCCTCAAGATTTGCATATATAGATTGGGCATATGAGTGTGTGAAAGATGCCAGTACTGTTTGGACCAGCTCTGCTAGATGACTATACTGTTTGACCCAAAAATTCACAAGAGTGCATTTCTTGAAACCTTAGCTTGTCAAATTGGGCTGGAGCCTACCTGTGTCATCATCAAACTCTGATAGAACTGCTTCAATACCATCATCACTGCTTGCTGAACGTTCCTGAGTCCGGCGATGAAGATTAGCTTGCCGCCCACTCAAGAATATTGGCTTCACTGGCATCTTGTATATTTTAGCCAGCAACTAAAATGAGTAAGAAAAAGTTATTTACTGTTTAATTGTTTCACACGTTTTGTGCATTTTGTGAGTGCAATCCAATCTTATTGAGCCAGTTATAAAGAAATTTGATTCTCTTTTACAATTACAAATCTTATCCAACTTCAACAAAAATAAAAAGAGAGATCTGTCAGGCATTTGCATCTATTTTGCTATGAGAGCAATTACATGGAAATAGCTAAAGTGCATCAGACAATTACAACCTCAAAACTGGCCAATGTATGAAATACCCAGGAATACCCTGTATAATGCATCTTTATACTGCTTAGTGATGTCATCAGTTAGAACCGGTGCTTAGTGATGTAATTTGTGTCGTCATTCACCTGTGTATTATAATTAATAAAGTATCCCCTCTTGTAAAATATAAGGATACTAGACATCACCTAAGAGTTTCATCACCAGTAAAAAAAAACTTTTATAGTGTCATGGAACTCATTGATGACTTATAACATCCTTATATTTTACAATAGGGGGTATTTTATTCACTAAACACTATATTTAGATGAAATCACATAATCAGGCCAAAATATTGTTTTGAAAGTTTCATAACTGAGTAAATATTATTAACTGTTGCTTATGAACTTGGCATCTGCATTAGTTGCTAACTGCATTAGTTGCTAACTGCAGGATGTGAATTCAATATGTGGCTGTTATTATTAAAGAGGAAAAGGTGGGTGTTATCTTCACACTTTTCATGCAAAACAAATCTTGTGTATACTCCTTTATCATAACAGTCATATGAAAAAGTTTGGGAACCCCTCTTAATACTTTGGAGTTTTGTTTATCATTGGCTGAGCCTTCAAAGTAGCAATTTCCTTTTAATATATAACATGCCTTATGGAAACAGTAGTATTCCAGCAGTGACATAAAAATTGTTGGATTAACAGAAAATATGCAATATTCATCATGACAAAATTAGACAGGTGCATACATTTGGGCACCTCAACAAAGATATTACATCAATACTTAGTTGAGCCTCCTTTTGAAAATGTAACAGCCTCTAGATGCCTTCTATAGCCTTTGATGAGTGTCTGGATGGCGGTATTTTTGACTAATCGTCCATACAAAATTTTCTCGAGTTCAGTTAAATTTGATTGCTGCCGAGCATGGACAGCCTGCTTCAAATCATCCCATAGATTTTTGATGATGTTCAAGTCGGGGGACTGTGACGGTCATTCCATAATATTGTACTTCTCCCTCTGCATAAATGCCTTTGTAGGTTTAGAAGTGTTTATGGTCATTGTTTTGTTGGAATATCCAACTCCTGCGTACCTTCAACTTTTGTTGATATTGGGTTGAATTCAACCGACCCTCGACTTTAACAAGGGCCCCAGTCCCTGAACTAGCCTACAGCCCCACAGCATGATGAAACCTCCACCAAATTTGACAGTAGGTAGCAGGTGTTTTTTTTGGAATGCGGTGTTCTTCTTCCGCCATGCAAAGCTCTTTTTTTTTATGACCAAACAACTAAATTTTTCACTTTGTTCCAAAATGACTGTGGCTTGTCTAAATGAGCTTTTGCATACAAGTCACTCTGTTTGTGGCATGATTGCAGAAAGGGTTTCTTTCTCTTCACCCTGCCATACAGATGTTCTTTGTGCAAATTGTGCTGAATTGTAGAACGATATACAGATACATCATCTGCAGCAAGATGTTCTTGCAGGTCTTTTGAGGTGATCTTTGGGTATGCCACATATGCCACTCCTTAATTTTTCTTGGCCTGCCAGACCTAGGTTTTACAGCAACTGTGCCTGTGGCCTTCCATTTCCTGATTACATTCCTTACAGTTGAAACTGACAGTTTAAACCTCTGAGATAGTATTCCGTAGCCTTCCCCGGCCTAAACCATGAAACAGGATGTTTTCAGACCTTTTGAGAGTTGCTGTGAAGATCCCATGATGTCACTCTTCAGAGGAGAGAAGCACAACTTGCAATTGGCCACCTTAAATACCTTTTCTAATGATTGGACACACCTGTCTATGAAGTTCAAGGCTTAACGCGCTAATCCAACCAATTTGGTGTTGCCAGTAATCAGTATTGAGCAGTTACATGCTGTCATGGCCGGCACCCGCCGCGCGCACACTAGGAAGCCGGCACACAGAGGGAAGAGGAGCGGCGTGGCGGGCGTCCCCGCCGCACCACTAGACTGCCAGGGCAAGGTATTTTTATTACATTACCCCCCTCTCTAGGGGGGGGCACTGGACCCCCAGGCTTCCCAGGAAATTTAAGATGAAACTTCTTCCTGAGTCGTCAGCCTTGATGTCATCAACTGAGACCCAAGAGTTCTCCTCAGGGCCAAAGCCCTTCCACTTAGTAAGATATTGCAGCTTACCTCGCAGGGAATTGAGGAACTCTTGGATCTCAACACTGGGGGAGGAAGATGATGGACCAGAGTGGCTGGTTTTAGGAGGGAGACATGAAAAGTTAGATATTTTAAATACTGCAGGTAATTGAAGACGAACAGAAGAAGAATTGATTATTTCAGTAATTGGGTATGGACCAATGAACCTGGGCACCAGTTTGAGAGAGGGAACCTTCAATTTAATATTTTTGGTAGATCCAAACAGAATCTCCCACCTTATACTGAGGTGCTTCTCTACGAGCCCTGTCAGCAGCCTTCTTCTGAGCGGAGGATGCTACTGAGAGAGATTTTTGTACCTGTGACCAGATTTTAGAAAAGTGTTCCACAGAGGAGTCAGCAGATGGGACAGGGGAACCAGAACCGGAAAAAGAAAATGCTTTAGGGTGAAACCCATTGACAATGAAGAAAGGAGACACTCCAGTGGAGGAGTGAGTAGCGTTATTGTAGGCAAACTCTGCCCAGGACAATAACTCAGTCCAAGAGGACTGGTTATCAGACACGTAACACCTGAGATATTGCTCTAGGGACTGGTTCACCCTCTCAGTTTGTCCGTTGGTTTGGGGGTGGTAAGCGGTTGAAAAAGACAAATTAATTCCAAGGAGCAAAAGGCCCTCCAAAACTTAGAGACAAACTGAACTCCTCTGTCCGAAACAATATTAACAGGGAACCCATGCAACTTAAAAATTTGAGAAATAAACAGATTGGCTTCTGCTAAGGTTTTAGCAGAAGGGAGGTGTGGAAGGGGAACAAAATGGCTCATTTTACTAAACCTATTCACCACCACCCAAATTACAGTTTTACCCTGAGAGGGAAGCAAATCTACAATGAAATCCATCGAAAGATGGGACCATGGCTTCTCAGGGATTGGCAACGGATTTAACAGACCTTGTAATAAATGACGGGAGGATTTAGACCTTTGACAGACTGGACAGGAATTCACAAAACCCTTAGCATCCTGTTTAAAAGAAGGCCACCACACATGGCAGGACAACAACGAGACAGTTTTGGCAATGCCCGGATGCCCAGCCATCTTGGAGTTATGAACCTCTTCCAAAACTTGTTCCCTCAGCTCCTCAGGCACAAACAGTCTCCCAGAGGGAGTGTCAGCAGGAGCAGAAGATTGAACAGGGGATAACTAGGTGGAAAGGTCAGAATCCAATGCGGCTATGATCAACTCATTAGGGATGATGGGGATACGCTCACTAGAATCAGGGGATACAGGTTACCAAATGTTTAGCACCTTCTAAAAGGTGCCGCCATTCCTCAAAGGCCCATTTGATAGCCAACAATTCCCTGTTTCCAATGTCGTAGTTTGCCTCTGCAGGCGAAAACTTCCCTGAGAAAAAGGCACAGGGGTGCATTTTGTTGGTTATCGGGTGCCTTTGGGAAAGGACTGCCCCAGCACCTACTTCAGAGGCATCCACCTCCACAATAAATGGTAAAGCAGTGTCTGGATGCCGCAGAATAGGGGCAGAACTGAACTCATGTTTGAGGAGTTCAAAAGCTTGAACAGCTTCTGGGGGCCAGGTGCTAGGATCAGCACCCTTTTTAGTCAAATTGGTGATCGGAAGATGTCATTGACAAACTCCTGGAACACTGCGGGGGCATTACATAAACCGAATGGCATCACCAAATATTCGTAGTGGCCATCCCTGGTGTTGAACGCTGTTTTCCACTCATCCCCTTCCCTGATACGTATAAGATTATAAGCTCCCCTAAGGTCAAGCTTGGTATAGATCTTAGCGTCCTTGATTTGATCAAACAGCTCCGAAATCAAGGGAAGAGGATAGCGGTTTTTGATGGTGATCTTATTAATACCCCTATAGTCAATGCAAGGGTGAAGACCAACTTGCACCCGCCCCTGCTGGTGAACAAGAGGGCCTAATGAAGCCCCTTTCCAGGTTTTCCTGAATGTACTCTCTCATTGCCTGGGCTTCTGGCAATGAAATAGGGTAGGTTCTTCCTCGGGGAGGAGGTGCCCCAGGGATCAGGTCGATTGGGCAATCGTATGGCCTGTGAGGGGGTAAAGTTTCTGCAGCTTTCTTAGAGAATACATCCTCAAAATCTGCATAAGCTGCAGGTAAACCTTCTAAAGATGAAGTAGCCATAATTGAGGAATACAACCCCCCACACACCTTGAACCCCATTGAACAACCCCCCTCGAGACCCAGTCAATAAGAGGGTTAAGCCTCTGGAGCCATGGTAACCCCAAAATGAGAGGAGAGGTAGCACCCTCAATGAGGTACAGAGCTATCTCTTCACAGTGTAGATTATCTATACACATAGAAAGAAAACCAGTCTTTTTAGACACTATACCTGACCCTAAGGGTCTTTTGTCTACCGCCAAAATTTTCAGGGGGAAACTTAGAGGAACTAGTGGAATGTTGTGTTTGGCTGCAAATGCAATGTCCAAAAAGTTCCCCTCTGCCCTTGAATCCACAAAAGCGGACACCTTAACAGAGCCCGAAGGCCAGGATAATTTAACTGGTAACAGAACCTTAGAGGCAGATTGGGGAGAGGAAATTCCGGCACCCAAATGGAGCTCCCCTTCTCCATTTAGGCTTCGGAGTTTCCCGGCCTCTTTGAGCATTGGTTCAAAAAATGTCGCTTCTCACCACAGTACATACAAAGACCCAAAGAACGCCTGCGTGCCTTTTCCTCAGGAGTTAGGTGGGATTCGCCTAATTGCATAGGCTCCTCCTGAGGTAAAGGCATAGAGGAGCTTGTCCTAAAACTAGTAACCCCAGAAAAGGTTGTACCCCTCTCACCCCTTCTCTCCCTCTGCCTCCTATCTACCTGGATGGTGAGAGACATGAGATCATCCAGGTTAGAAGATAGGGAGTAATTAACAAGACTATCCTTTACAGAGTCGGATAATCCCAAATGGAACTGACTCCGTAGAGCCATGTCGTTCCACCCTGTTTTAACTGCCCACCGGCGGAACTCGGTGCAGTACACCTCCGCATCTCTTTTCCCCTGGCGCAACTTACGAATCGCGGAATCGGCAGAGTTTGCACGATCCGGATCATCGTACAGTATAGCCATGCTGTTAAAAAATGTGTCAAGGGAGTAATGGGCAGGGTCAGAAGAAGGCAGCCTAAGGGCCCAAATTTGGGGATCTCCCAAAAGCAGGGTCATGGCGAACCTTACTTTCTCCTCACCAGATTGGAAAGAGTGAGGAAAGAAACTAAGGTACAGCTTGCATGCCTCTTTAAAAACAAAAAATTTAGTGCAATCTCAACTGAACTTTTCGGGGAACACAATTTTGGGTTCATGGGGTCTAGTTGAACCCAAAGAAGCAGGAACAGGAACAGGTTGCTGCTGCGAAGCTTGCGTAGCCTCCAGCTGTCGGGTTAGATTAAGGAAACCCTGCAGGAGGTAATTTTGCTTCTGTTCGTGGTCCTCCAAGCGATGTAACAGAGTGGTATGAAGCTCTTCGGTGGTAGTTGGAGGAGCAGCAGCAGCTTCATTGTGACTTTCGTCCTCCATTGGCCCGTGATAATGTCACGGCCGGCACCCAATACCAGAACAAGTGCCAAGTACCCTGGTCTCGGCTTCACCAGTAGTGTGACCACCGTTGGGCTTCGGGAGGAGCCCTCAGCTTACTTGGGTGCCACCTGGACTTAACGAGGGGTGCAAGGCGAGATGTTCTGGCTGGCAAAGGGGCACGGCTGTTAGCAGAGTCTTTTTGGGCCGAAGGTCACGGTACAAAGGATTAGGCAGAATCGTAGTCAGGCAGGCTGGGTCGAGGCAGGCAGATAGCAAGGATCATCAAACAGGCAAAAGGGTCAAACCGGGTGATCAATCAAGGGGTTAAACAGAAGAGTAGTCGTAAGCAGGCAAAGGTCAGGATCCAGAAGTCAGAATAGTCAAAATAGCCAGGCAGGGGTCACAACAGGAATCAAACAGGTTCAGAAGAAAGCAGACAAATAGCACAAGGCTCAGGAGCACCAGGATTACAATCCTATCACGGGCAATGATTACAGAAAAACTGCCCCTTTAAATACATTTAAACTTCGCGCCATTGCGCACTGAATTTTTTCCTGTGTGTATTAATTACCATATTTTACCTGGGAACACCTTCGGAGGTAATCCAAAGCTGGCAGACACAGATCAGTGTATGTTGTGACAGGACCAGATACACAGTCCCCAATTTCTTTACATTCCACTTCACCTAAAAAGAAGACAAATGATTAAACATGGTTATGATATTATTATAACACAAGTGTGCCACATACATAGGTGGCATACCCAACAAAATGATCCAAATGCTTTTCAACTTGTTTATTAATGACCTGGAGGTGGGCATTGAAAGTACTGTTTCTATTTTTGCAGATGATACTAAATTGTACAGAACTATAGGTTCCATGCAGGATGCTGCCACTTTGCAGAGTGATTTGTTGGGAAACTGGGCAGCAAACCAGAAAATTAGGTTCAATGTTGATGAATGCAAGGTTATTCACTTTGGAAAAAATAATATAAATGCAAATTATACACTAAATGGCAGTGTGCTGGGAGTTTCCGGATTTACATAGTGGGCGCCCCTAGGCCCACTTCCGTTATGAAAAAGATCTTGGGGTTTTTGTAGATAACAAGTTGTCTAATTCTGGCCAGTGTCCAGGCCCGGATTTGTGGAAAGACCCACTTAGGCCCGTGCCTAGGGCGGCAGGATTTTACTCACATTGGTTCAAAAACACTGGGGATGCACTGGCGATACAAACATTTTTTAAATTTCTGTGGCTACTAAAGCAAATAAAGTACTATCTTGCATAAAAAAGGGAATTAAATCAAGGGATGGAAACATAATTATGGCTCTTTATAGGTCCCTGGTGAGGCCTCATCTGGAGTATGCAGTGCAGTTTTGGACACCAGTCCTTAAGAGGGATATAAATGAGCTGTGCAGAGACGTGCAAGTAAACTGGTTAGAGGGATAGAAGACTTAAATTATGAGGGGAGACTGTCAAGGTTTTCTCTGGGGAAAAAGGCGATTGCGAGGGGACATGATTACACTTTACAAGTACATTAGAGGATATTATAGACAAATAGCAGGGGACCTTTTTACTCATAAAGAGGATCACCATACCAGAGACCACCCCTTCAGACTAGAAGAAAAGAACTTTCATTTGAAGCAATGTATGTGGTTCTTTACAGTGAGGGCAGTGAGGTTTTGGAATGCACTTCCGGGTGATGTTGTGATGGCTCATTCTGTTAGTGCCTTTAAGAATGGCTTGAATGAGTTCTTGGACAGACATAATATCAAAGGCTATTGTGATACTAAACTCTATAGTTAGTATAGATATGGGTATATATAATTTATGTGAAACTATGGAGGGGTGTGTGTATGCTTGCTTGGTTTTCATTTGCAGGGTTGAACTTGATGGACTTTGTCTTTTTTCAACCCGATTTAACTATGTAACTATGTAAATGCTGCATGCTTATTAAACCAAAATAATGATATGTAATGTATCAGCATTTATTGAGTCCTTCTCACCCTACAAAACCTTGCTGAAGATAATAACATTGCATGAATATGCATCCCTCTTTAAAGCCTACAGTCACTGCATACTGTATATAGTTGTCTACATCTTTACACCTTTGCTTACATCATTAAAGCAAGTGGTTTTATTAAAGGGGACATATAGCATACATTTTCACAATGCATCAAACCATGTAAAATAGAAGTTTTTATTTAAATACCTTTTGGATCAAAAAACGTCTGTATTAGTTTGAAAACTGTTCTCAGCCCTCCCCCTTTGCAACTTCCAGTCCCAGACTCTTCAGTATCTGAGCTGCAGCCGACAGCTCTTTCTGTATAAGCTATACTGCAGCAGGCTCTCTGTCCTATTTATTTAACCCCCTCTCTGCCCTGTTCATTTTCCTCCCCATCCCTTCACTGCTTGTTCCTTTTCCTTGCCCTGCAATAATTGTGGAAAAGAAAAGCAAACTTCTGTATAATACATAATCTGCTGCTAAAAATATTTTATTATTTTCTGGGGGCAATGCGTATCAGCAGTTAGTGTAACTACCATAGTCATTTTCTACATCGTATTATGTTGTATACAAAAGCAATCAACGTCTTTTCGGTTTTCCTTTTTTACCCCCTGCATCTGTTATTATATGTTATACAATTCCAGAACATCAGCTGCATTTATTCCTGCACCTGAGCATAAACTGTTCCACAACAGCTGCATTTCCCCCTTGCAACTCCCTGCACCTGATTATAAATTGTTCCAGTACAGCTGCATTTTACCTTGCAACTCCCTGCACCTGATCATAAATTGTTCCACAACAGCTGCATTTTACCTTGCAACTCCCTGCACCTGATTATAAATTGTTCCAGAACAGCTGAATTTTACCTTGCAACTCCCTGCATCTGGTCATAAATTGTTCCAAAACAGCTGCATTTCTCCCTGTAACTCCCTGCACCTGGTCATAAACGGTTCCACAACAGCTGCATCCCCCTTGCAGCTCCCTGCACCTGGTCATGAATTGCTCCAGAACAGCTGCATTTCTCCATGCAACTCCCTGCACCTGGTCATAAATTGTTCCAGAACAGCTGCATTTTACCTTGCAACTTCCTGGACCTGGTCATAAACTGTTCCACAACAGCTGCATTCCCCTTGCAGCTCCCTGCACCTGGTCATAAATTGTTCCAGAACAGCTGCATTTTACCTTGCAACTCCCTGCACCTGGTCATAAATTGTTCCAGAACAGCTGCATTTTACCTTGCAACTCCCTGCACCTGGTCATAAATTGTTCCAGAACAGCTGAATATTTCCTTGCAACTCCCTGCAGCTAATCATAAATTGTTCCAGAACAGCTGCATTTATCCTTGCAACTCCCTGCACTTGGTCATAAACTGTTCCACAATAGCTGCATTCCCCTTGTAACTCCCTACACCTGATCATATATCAATATGAAGGAAAACAAACCTACAGCTGCTGTTCTGGAATATCATACCAGTAAATACAAATGTACACTGTTTATATTATAATGTAATAGAGGCAGGGAGATGGATAGTGTATAACAATATATTTTGGACTATAGATTATGTCCAGTTGGGCAGGTACATTTGTGACTGATGCCTATTTGCTGTGGAACACAGGAGCATACTGTTGTACTTTAAATAAAATATTACTATTACAGTTTGTATTACCCTTCACATCTATTGATTTCTGTTAAGCATTTAAGGTATATAGTTATAAGTGAATGATCAGGAAGCAGCATAAGACAGTTGGAAACACACAGGACAGAGGGTGGGAGTGGAGGGGTTTAGCTGCTACAGCTCCAGAGTTCAGAGTGCTGTGACCACTTCCTGTGAGAGAATGAACAGACACTCCCACTCTTCATTTCAGCCTAGACACCGAGCAGAGAGGTTCTCTCTGCAGCTCTGATATAATGACAGTTCTAGGAGGTAAAATGCTTTCAAAACATTTTTCTTTCTGCATCATTACATGTTTTGAGGAAGGATGAGTAATATATCTGAATATTGAAGGGGGAAGTCTGGTGCTTCAGTCTGGGTGCCCACTGCAGTGAGAAAGCTGACTGTGGAGGATGATTAAAAGCCTACCAAGGCATAAGAGTTGCAGAGCAAGAGAGAGGCTGCCTGAGGACCAATGGGCAAATGTCCTAGCTCCAGCTAGCTAGGTGAGTAACAAAAGGTTTACCATGATTTAAAGGTACAAGATGCAAAAGGGTACACCAAAATTTGCAGGGAACAGCAAAGAATATCCCACTGCATTTGTTTCCCACTTCATGGGACTGTGAAGCATGAAGTGGGTGTTGTTAAAATGTAATACTCAATGTAATAAGTATGTACTGTAAGTAATGTATCAGTGTTTGCAGATCACACAAAACTATGCAGCCCATTCTAGGTGGCTAAGTGTCAGATGAGATTCAATTTAGATAAATGTAAAGTCATGCACCTGGATGGTTAAAATATGCAAGCCACCTATACCCTTAATTGGACTCCACTAGGCAAGTCCATAATTGAAAAGGACATTGGAATCCTTGTAGATAATAAACTTGGCTGTAGCAAGCAATACCAGTCAGCAGCTTCGAGGGCAAACGAGGTCTTGAGCTGCGTTTAAAGGGCATAGATTTGTGGGAGGAGAAGGTTGAAACGGCTGGGCAGGTTGGAGTTGTTTATGCAGGAGAAGAGGCGCTTAAGGGGTGATATGATAACTATCTATAAATATATAAGGGGAACATATATATTGCATCTCTAATGCATTATTTACCAGTATGTCTTTCCAGCTGACACAAGGGCACCCATTTCAATCAGTCCAAATATTTGTAAAGGGTTTTTTACAGTGAGAGGATGAAGATGTGGAATTGAATCAGTTGTACTGGCAGATACATTAGATAGCTTTAAGAAAAGGTTGGATGGCTTTTTAGAAAGTGAGGGAACACAGGGTTATAGAAGATAGTTGATAGTACAATTTGATCCAGGGACGAGTCTGTTTTTTCCCTCTCTGAGGCAAATTGAAGAGGCTTCAGAAGGGAGTTTTTGCCTTCCACTGGATCAGCTAGCAGGCTATATAGACATAAAAGGTTAAGCTTGATGGACGTGTCTTTTTTCAACCTAGCTTACTATGTTACTATGTATTGTAACATAGATTTCCCTTTATTTTGGAAACTTTAGGGTGAAAAGTAGGCAATTAACCACAAAGATAAGTCTGATGTATGTAATCTGTGTAATACACTGGAAATTCATATAGGGATTGTACAGTACAGAAGAGAAACCGACTCTGCTGAGAACCAGTTAGCAGCAAAAATTCCAACTAGGGGAATTCTGACAACAATAAGAAATAATGCCAGGTTCACAGTTCTCAGTGATGGACCGACGTTTCGTCTGTAGCAACAGTTCTGACCCACTTTGAGAAAGGCTGTTGCTACAGCCAAAACGTCAGTCCCTTGTTTTGCCTGTAATAAATTAGAGAGATTTTTTTCTGTCCAGTGAGTGTAGTTTTTGATACTCTGATCTCCTGAATATGCTTTATTACTTGCACCCAGGCAACTAATTAATACTTTTTCGTGAGTGCCAATGTGATTCTTGGAACATATATATATATATATATATATATATATATATATATATATATATATATATATATATATATATATATATTTTTTTTTTTTCCCCTCCTTTACTAAATTACACAGAAATATCCCAAGCGCTATTTCATAAATACAACATTATTTTTTATTTTACTGTACCTAATCCTTTGACAAACTTCATAAGGCACATAATATAATCAGTTGCTGCATTGGCAAAGACTTGAATGTTGTCTGTGTTTAGAAAAGCTTCAAAGACATCAAACACTGGAGCCTGTTGTTTCCCTGTTAAGAAGAGAGAGAATTTATGATTTATAAAATGAATTAATGATATAACATGATCTTGAAAAGAAATACACAATGGATCATACAAACATTGGGGGTTATGTAATTACAAGTACAAAGTTTGGTTCTAGTCTAGAAACCCATAGCATCCAGTTACATTATATGTTTGCTTTCAAAAAGCAGAAGAGTATATAGAATGTACAAAATAGTTTCATAGACGTGGACCTAACTTTATTATCATTAGTTAAATTTTTTTTATAAAGCACCAAAAGATTTCCCAATGCTGTACAAAAGAAGGGTGTATACACAAAAATACAGTTGGCACAAAAACAGAGTTTGCTCTAATGCAAACGGGTCCTGTCTGTAGTTGTCAAAATATTATAATCTAGCTCAGTATACATTAATTTTAAAAAACACTGGAAGACTAATAACAAGCAGTAATTAGCCTTATTCCAATTGACAAAAAAGGTGTTTATGAAAAGGCAGCAAATTAGTAGAAAAATACAAAAATGGTCTAAGCAGGCACATGTTCAGATACTAAATTTGCAATGCCTTACCAACACTATACCCTTTTCTAATCAATAATACACTCTATTGCCCGCCCCAAGGGGGGTAGGGGGTGGGCCCTGGTGCAGTCGCACCCCTTGCCCCCCAGTAGTAATTCCACTGAAAAAAGACAAAACATTGTGCCCCCATTTTAAGTTTTGTACAGGGCTATAGAAAAATATGTGCAATTTTCTGTGTGTATTCTATAGGGAGAATGAATGTATATTTTCAGTAAAGCACTAGGCCACTCTTTACTTACCCATGGTGTAATCTCCAACAAGGTACTCCTTAATATCAGACTTATTACAATGCACGGTTTCCAGAGAACTGAACAGTGGTCTCCATCCTGAATGGATCTGCCCAGAGCACATCTCCACCAGCTCTCCTATTGATGTTATTACCTAGAAAGCAAATAGATAAATAAATAATAATTTACATTAACAAAAGGGTCCTTCTACCATTTGCCTCATACCAGAAAAAAATACATCCAGGAATTTATTCTATGGTCCCTTTAATATTTATAGATACCATAGTTACCATATTCCTACTTAAAGGACCAGTAACATAAAAAAAAATGTAAACATTTTTTTTCTACTTAACGAAAAAAAACCACCAAGGCAGTTTTAACTTTAAATTCGCAAGTTCGATTCTCTGCTTGCACTCCTCTTCAGAAACGGCGACAGGGCGACGATCGATCTATCCTGCCTGGCTATCTCCTATAGAATGCAGGGAGGAGAACATCGAGTGCCGCACAATGGATCGCCATTTCTGAAGAGGAGCGCAAGCAGGGAATAGGTAAGTAATCTCGTAATAAAGACTTTGCAAATTTAAAGTTAAAACTGTCTTGGTGTTTTTTTATCGTTATGCAGAAACAAATTTTTTTTTAAAGACCACAAAACCTTAGTTCAGAAAAAAATCATGTATGTGGCACAGTATCAAACTAGATCACATTTACTGATACCCCACTGTTCCAAGTTCCCACTTACTTCACCATAGAAAGAAAATTAGTTTGACACAATCTGCCTTTCATATGCCATGCTAAGTCGTAAAGCGTGCCCACTACAGATACTAAAAGCAAAACTTCAGATAATTGCCAAAGTTTTAAATACTAAAATTACATCAGTTTTCCTCCATTCTACTGGTACCATTTCTGATAAAAGGAAGTCTGAAAAAATTAGAAAACTTTGTTTGAAATAAGATTTCAATTATTTAAGGTGTTTTCCATTTTAGACCCTGAGCCTTGTTCACACCAATTTTGCTTATTAAATGCTATATCCTGTTTGAAGTAAGTGGTTTGTGAGTATTGAAGGACATTTTTTTGTTGAGAACCCCCATAACCAAAATATAGAATTTGTTTAATGGAGCCACACTTTATATGCTTTACAATGCAGTCCTAGTCATGAATGGTGCAACCGAGTACCAGATACGAATGTAAACAAAATCATATATACTGTATCCTTAAGCATTACTTGTTTCAAATTTTGTCCCATAGTTGTATCATCAAATTTTGAAACATGCAACTACATCTAACTTCTAACTTGTAGGATGTAATCTGTCCATTCGATAGCATCCTACAAATCTCCTGTGTAGTTTAGTACTGTATAAAGTTAAAGGCATTGCTTATTTGTCTGACATGCCTTTTGCTATGAATACATCCATACGTGCCTTTACAACACAGTGGTGAGATCTACTTATTCAATAGTAAAAAGATGCAGGTTGAGACTGTATTTATTATAAAAAATACAAACATTTTCTTATAATACACAAGATCCACAATTATCATGTACATTATTATCCTCATAAACTGAGCTTAGTGATGTTATCAGTTATAAATGATACATAGTTAAGTTGGGTTAAAAGAAAACCGAAGTCCATCAAGTTCAACCCCTCAAAATGAAACCCAGTGCACATACCTACACACATCCACTGAAAGGATATATACTAATATCTATAATTATAGTAGATTTTGGCATCATCCGGCAGTGCATTCCACGACCTCATTGTCCTCACTGTGAAGAACCTACATTGCTGCAAATAAAAGTTATTTTCCTCTAAGTCTAGTCTAAAGGGGTGGCCTGTGGTCCAATGACCCATTTTATAGCTGTATACAATGCCCTCTAATATACTTATACAAAGTAATCATGTCTCCTCACAAATGTCTTTTGTCCAGAGAAACCAAACCCAACATTGACAGTCTACCCTCAGAATTTAAATCTTCCACCCCCTTAACCTGTTTAGTTGAACATCTCTGCACTCTCAAACTCAACCTAACAAAAACTGAACTTATCATCTTTCCACCTAAGCCTGGTCCTACTCCTCTATTTACTATCTCTATTGATGGCATGCTCATTAATCCTGTCAACTCAGCTCGCTGTCTGGGGGTAATCTTTGACTCCTCTCTCTCCTTCTCTGATCATATTAACACCACTGTCAAAACCTGTCACTTTTTCTTACGCAATATTGCCAAAATCTGTCCCTTCCTTTCACCTGATGCATCCAAGACGCTCATGCATGCTCTCATCCTATCCAGACTAGATTACTGTAATCTTCTACTAACTGGCCTCCCTAACTCCCATCTCTCCCCTCTACAGTCTGTATTAAACACTACTGCCAGAATTATCCTCCTCTCATCCAAAAGGGTACAGGCCCCTCCGCTGCTGAAGTCCTTATCATGGCTTCCTATAAAACAAAGAATAACTTATAAACTCCTCCTCATAACCTTCAAAGCCCTTCATTCCTCTGCACCTAACTACATCTCATCTCTTGTCTCTCTATATGTTCCTGCCCGAAACCTCCGCTCCTCTCAGAGCAACTGCTTGGTTGTACCCCCCACTACTACTGCTGTTTCCTGTATCAAACCCTTCTCTCTTGCAACTCCTTATATTTGGAATGCCATTCCTGAATCTCTCAGGAGAGAATCCTCCTTCAATGTTTTTAAAGGAAAACTATACCCCCAAAATGAATACTTAAACAACAGATAGTTTATATCAAATTGAATGACATATTAAAGAATCTTACCAAACTGGAATATATATTTACATAAATATTGCCCTTTTACATCTCTTGCCTTGAGCCACCATTTCGTGACTCTATCTGTGCTGCCTCAGAGATCACCTGACCAGAAATACTACAACCCTAACTGTAACAGGAAGAAGTGAGGAAGCAAAAGGCAGAACTCTGTCTGTTAATTGGCTCATGTGACCTAACATGTGGTTTGTATGTGTACACAGTGAATCTTACGATCTCAGGGGGCGGCCCTTATTTTTTAAAATGGCAATTTTCTATTTATGATTACCCAATGGCACATACTACTAAAAAAGTATATTATTATGATAATGGTTCATTTACATGAAGCAGGGTTTTACACATGAGCTGTTTTACTCAGTATCTTTTAATAGAGACCTACATTGTTTGGGGGGTTATAGTTTTCCTTTAAAACAAAACTCAAAGACTACCTCTGGGAGCACCTGGATAACACTTGAACTGGCACTTATATAACAGTGTAACAAACTGTAACCCACAGCACCTTAATACCCCTCTGAATTGTGTCTGTATGTTACCCTCCCATTTAGACTGTAAGCCCTATGGGGTAGGGTCCTCTAGCCTTTTGTTTCCTTGACAATGAGCACTTAATCTGCATTGTAATTATATTTTATATTTATGTGAATTGTATTGACCCCTTGTTTGTTACTACTAATTTATTGTTTTGTTGTACAGTGCTTTGCCCCCAAGGAGCGCTTTACAAATAAAAATATAAATACATACATACATACTCTCTCCAGCTCATTTATATCTTTAAGGACCAAAACTGCACTCCATACTCCAGATGAGGCCTTACCAGGGACATATAAAAATGCAAAATTATGTTTTCATTCCTCGAGTTAATGCTGTTTTTTATGCAAGACAGTACCTTATTTGCTTTAGTAGCCACAGAATGACACTGCCTGGAATTAGACAACTTGTTATCTACAAAAAAAAACAAGATCCTTCTAAATTAAGGAAACCCCCAACACACTGCTATTTAGTGTATAACTTGCATTTATATTATTTCTGCCACAGTGCATAACCTTGCATTTATCAACTTTGAAACTTGTTTTCCAATTTGCTACCCAGTTTTTAATCTAGTCAAATCTCTCACTCTGCAAAGTGGCAACACCCTGCATGGAACTTATAGTTCTGCACAATTTTGTATCATCAGCAAAAATAGAAACAGTACTTTCAATGCTCCCCTCCAGGTCATTAATAAACAAGTCAAAAAACAAAGGACCAAGTACAGACAGACCCCTGTGGTACTCGACTGTCAACATTGGCCCAATTAGAAAATGTTCCATTTAACACCACTCTTTGTAATCTATCCTTCAGCCAGTTATCTATCCAAGTACAAATACTATGTTTCAGGCCAATATTCCTTAATTTAACCATAAACCTTCTGTGTGTTACTGTATCAAAAGCTTAAGCAAAGTCCTAGTAGATTACATCCACTGACATTGCAGAGTCAAGGTTCCTGCTCACCTCCTCATAAAAGGCAATTAAATTTGTTTGACAAGATCGGTTATGCATACAACCAAGCTTGCACAAACTCATAGTATTATGATTTGCAATGAACTCAAGTACTGTATTTTATCTCCCCTATCATGGATGTCAGACTAACTGGCCTATAGTTTTGAGGCTGAGAATGGGATCCCTTTTTTTAATTAGGTGTTAATGAATCCAGAAAAATTAAGCAATCACAGAGCTAAGCTTGTTTAGTACCCTGGAATGAATTCCATCCTGTCCCAGACCCTTGTTTATCTTTAAATGTTCTAGTCTATTTTTAATTTCCCCTTGCGTGAACCATGCATCATTTGTTGTATTAATAGAATTGGGACTATTTAGAAGGAAACCTTCATTACTTGGTTCCCCATTTGTATAGACAAATGAAAAATAGTAAAAATAGTTCATGAAGCATCTCAGCTTCATTTCTATTCTCATCAACCAACTGACCCCCCCCCCCTCCTCTAACAAATAGGGCCTCACCCCATCCTGCTTCTTTTTTTTTGACAGGCCTTTTTTTCTCTTATGGGCACTGATTGCAAAGGACAAATCAATCATTGAAGCAATATCTCAGATGTTATGTCTCTACTAATCAATCCCAATTGGCAGATTTCCTTCCTTGGGCTGATTTTGCATTCAATAATGCCACTCATTCACCCATTGGGGAATCTCTGTTTTTTACAGTTTTAGGCTAGTCTTTTCATTTTCTGGTCAATCTTGGTCTGGATTGGTTGTTGACCCTGGCCTGTTTCCTTGACTACACTTATACAATTTAAATTGCAACCAACACACTACGATTCTGAATGAGCTACGGTGGGATATGCCATCTCTATGTTAGAGGGCAAAGCTCGGATATGGGCATCTCCTTTCTGGAAAAATAATTCTCCCCTAATCCAATATGCCAAAGCCTTTCTTCAGACCTTTCAAAGACCATATCTTCAATGCTTTCCTTCTCAGTCTTCCTCCACCTACATATCTCTGAACAGAAGAAACTTCTTTGATGTTCCTTTGCTCTTTGTGTGTACTGCAGGGGCAAGGTTCATTCTGCCAAAAACTGTCCTTTGAAGCAGGGAAAATCCAGCATTGGCCAGCATTGAACCTTCTCTACCAAATAACTCTTATAGATTCTTACTTCAATTGCAGATTCAGTTCTCTTCTAAAAACATTAATTTGTAAGCCTTCCCCTGATATTCCCCTTTATCCCATGTCTACCCACCTTGCAGGTTCTGGCTATTGAAGATAGATCTCTGACATCTGAAATCATCTCGAAACCACAGGGGAATTACCAATGGCAGTTGGCTCCAGTGGTCTTGGGGGTTACCTTGACACTGGTAAAATAACCCCTCCATCGACTGGTCTAACAGTCAAATTTCTTTTTGGAGTTCCTACTGTGTCAATACTATTTATTGGATTTCTCTCACCTCTGTTGATCTTCAATCCTTGCCCATTGCATACAGATCTGCTAATACTGTTCCTCCTCATTGACTGTATGACTACCCCAAAGATCTTCTGCTAGGAACCATGCCCCCTAGTGGCCGCACTTATCCCTGTATCCTGTGAAAATCCAAGCAATGAAGGAGTATATTCAAGATAATCTTCAACAAGGCTTCATACAATCATCTACCTCTCCTGCTGGGGCAGGGTTTCTCCATGTAAAAGAAAGATGATGGTCTTCATCCCTGCATTGATTACAGGGGTCTCAATATGATCACTGTAAATATCCATTATCCTTTGCCCCTCTTCTCTCAACTCTCTGATCAATTAAAGGGAGCAAGTGTAATTACTAAACTAGACCTCCCTGAGGCCTACAACTTGATATGGATATGAGAGGGGGATCAATGGAAGACAGCCACCAGAGATGGGAATTATAATTATCTGGTGATGTACTTCGGGATCTGTAATTCACCAGCCGTCTTCCAAGAGTTTGTCAATAACATTTTCTAGGACAACATCTTCTAGGACAATCCGTGGTCATCTACCTGGATGATATTCTTGCTTTCTCCAAGGACTTGAATAACAACTCAAGGAAAAACTATCTATATGCTAAACTGTCAAAATCTGCTTTTGAAGGCTCTGAAATTTCATTCTTTGGCTATACCATTTCCCAAAAATGATCTGAAATGGATTCTGTTACAGTCTCTGCAACCAGGATTGGCTCTTTCTACTGGCACCAAGGTCATACAGAGATATATTGGCATTGCCAATTATTACAGATAATGTTACTAGAGATTCTCTTCTCACATAGCTCCTATTCTAGCTCTCATTTGAAAGAGTGGGAAACCTAATACTTGGCCCACACAAGGCTTGGACGCTTGTGCTCTGGTCCTTAGACATCCTGATCCCCTTCAGCCCTTCTTTCTGGAGGTCGATTTGGCCAATGCTGGAACCATTTTGTCCAGGAGGCAAGCATCAGATATGAAAGTACATCCTCGTGCCTACTTTTCAAAGAAATTTTCCTCTTCTGAGTAAAAGTATACTGTCAAGTTAGCTTTATTAGAAATATGTCATCTTCTAGAACAGTGATCCCCAATCAGTGGCTTGCAAGGCCCCTTGGATGCTGCTCCCAGTGGCCTCAAACAGAGTCTTATTTTTGAAGAAAAGTTTAGTTTCATAAAAACCATATGTACTACCAAACAGAGCCTCCTGTAGGCGTCCAGTCCACATAGATGCTACCAATAACAGCCAGTCAGAACCCTTATTTGGAGACATGGGTTCAATGCCTAAATACAGATTCTACTCCTGAATGCTCCTGGGTGTGCTATAATTTCCAGTTGACTGGTCTTTTTGCTTTGATTCTTAACTACGCTGATTGCGGTCTGTCCCCAACTTTTTGCCTGGATCTGCTAAATCCTGTCAGTCTGCACACCAGCTTCCTCCTTGGTCCAGACCCCAGCCTACTAGAGTTGTTAGGCCCTGACAGCAATGTAATTCTGTATAGTTTTGAATTTTTTTTAAAAAAAAAAAAATAATAATTTTTCATTGGAGCCAGGGGATCACCTCTAAAATAAAAATGTTATAATGTCACTGTGTATCTCCTGTGAGAACTACAGATTATAAATTATAAATGGAATTGATAAATTACATTTTAAATGAAACTCTTTTTTGTTTCCATTCCAAATGATATGCCATCTACATAGCTCCTGCACAACATGTTATGTATTAAAAACACTGGCTCTAACAGTTAGTGTAGCATAATTTCTGCTTGGGCCCCCCAACAATTCGTGTTATAAAAATTTCATACAGAAAACGTATAAACTTGTAGCAATGAACTGCCCAATTTTCTAAGAACTCAAATTCCTACATCCTACACTAATCTCTTAGCTCCCTACACTCCTTTTGCCTCCTGAAAATCATTCTTGTGGACTTCCCTCTTCCACCAAGTTTGTTAATGATACAAGTATGTACCCCGATCACCACAGTCACTCCCAGCAACCTGTTCCCAGCAGATGGTGTTTTAAATGTTTGGTCTTTGCCCTTCATTTACCCATTCACTTTTCCAATAACTGAATAACCTATTACTACAACCTGACTTTTGTACTAAAGAGGCTACCCCCAGGGTTCATCAAAACTTTACTGTGTCTTTATAAAATAAAAAAGTCTGAACTGACCTTGTAAAAGATCATGGATCCCAGTTTTACTACATGAGAGAGCTGTAAATCATGGCAATAATAATCCTGTTTTGTTCTTATACAGCACTTGGGAGTAGCTCCTTTCAAGGTTTCACTAGCAGACTGCGGACTAAGCCAAGTCATACCACTTTCATCGGTAGGGACTAATTTTTGTCTGTCACACCAGAAATGTGAACAAAACCCCCACTCCACCAAATTAGGTTAGAAGTGTACTTCTGCAAGATCAATGTCTTTGAGGAATCCCGTAAAAACAACAACATTCTTCAAATTGATCTAGTGGCTTGGATGTGGCCCAAGATTTTAATGGCATTAAGACTTCATGAAATGTATGATGTTTTCTACATTAGATATTAGTGTATATAGATATTAGTACTAGTTAAAAAAAATTAGAACAAACATTTACAGTTCAATTCTAATTAATAAAACAGAAAGATTTTATGGCTATGGAAAAATGATTTAGACAATTTTTTTAGGAAATAATTTTCTTTGCCATTTCCACTTGATTATTTTCAGCAAAACTATTACCTTTTTAGTCAATTTCCTTTTAGATATAGACCCTTAATGCTTACGATATCAAAAACCAATTCAAAATTAGAGTTTTATACCTTGAAAACATGGCACTCCAGCATTTTATTTTGCTTTATATGGAGATGTTTCTCACCTGATCCTGCACATCCTCATCACAGAGCTCCAACTGCATTATACGCTCTAAAGGTCGAAACAGGGCTTCATTAAAATGGAAATGCGGGGGTTCATTCCAGTTGCTTAGAACCTCAGTCATTATATCATGTAAAAATGACACTGCCTTCTGTGAAACATGCCTTTCTTTATGGCATGCTGCCTGCAAAATAAGTATTAAAAAGTTTAAACGACATTGTAATTATAAATTCATATACTAATTGAAAGGTTTTGACATATTTTGTGCATTTCATCCATTTTCAGCAAATTTGCGTTTACACATATGGATAGTAAACAAAATGGGGAAACACCCTGTATATTTTGCCAATAATGTTTTTTTTTATTGTTTTGAAACGTTACACTGTTATGGATGAATTTATACATTTATTGTATTTGTGAAGTATATAATAGCTTTAAAAAAAGCTAAACAGATTTTCTAAAAGTGTCATATTATTTCTGTCACTCCAGCAGATATATCAGTAACTAAACTAAATGCTGTTTGGAGTAGTTAGTAGTGGCCTAGCAAATTAGTTACAATATATATAATGAATAACTGGGATTATGTTTAGAGAATGCTAAAATGATGAATGTCAAGTACACAACCAATATGTAAACATACAGGATATGTTATTAGGTCCCAAGATGACCCTTCGTTATAGAATTAACTCCAGGGATTTAGGTGACCAGTTGCATTCAAAGAAGCAATTGCGTGAAAAACAAAAGCTTACTATGAAAATAATTCTTAAAACTAATTTCTAATATTAACATGACATGCTAGAACAAAATGTGGGGTTAACTAAATAAATGACACTGTCAAGTGTCTATTAATTTAAAAATATCATATCACAGGAAACGTCACAACTCAGTACATAGTAGTGAAAAGTTTAAAGAAACTAAACTCTTTCAGTAATCTTTACTCAGACAATACTCAACACTCCATATATTTATATTATATAATTTAAATCAGGTGTATGTCCATGGGCACCTTCCACCATATACAACTGCACATTTGGACAGCACCACAGAGGAGCCACTTTAAAATGCATTTATTTTTTCATCACCAACTTAGATCATGAGAGCAATATTTCAGGCCAGTTTTTGTCCCTTTAACAAGATTAATCTTACTCATCAAGCCCAGCTGCATTTATGCTTATCATTACTTTCATGACCTGGTTAAATAAAAATTGTCATACACATATTCAGAACTTATCTGAAATACACCATTTGCAGCAAAACAGTTCAACCACAGCTTCATAAATCCAAACCTATAAAAGAGCTGCTTCTATGAAAACATATAATAGACATATCCACATTACACATGTCTGATCAGCACAATTATGGAATTTCCTACATACTTTGATCATCTTACATGATAGATTTAAGTCTTCTGTTACCTCTACAAAATGCGGTGACACTAAACTCCAGCAGCGTATGATATGAAGTAGTGGACGAAATTTGCTTTGGATAATGCGCAGCATAACATCGCCGAGGCGGAAGAGATGGAGCGCACTTCTCCTGTCCTGAGTGGATTTCACCTCCCCTGCCAGGTATTAAAAAGAGCAATCGTTTAGTTTATACAGTTCCACCATCCCTAAAGATATCAGGATACACATAGAAAATCAGAAAAATCACATTTTATTGTTAATAGTCAAGAAAGAAAATCAGTGAGTTGAAAAAAAAGTTGCTATGTTCCACAAGACCAATGTAAATAGGTCTAAAAAATCATAAAAGCACTGTCTTAATTTATTTTGTAAAGCAGCACTTAGATCCAACTATTGTTAACAAAAAAGGCAAGCATATTTTCACTATGATAAGGTATCTAGTAACCAAGATATATAGTCTAAATTGCAGATCTTTCCAGTTTTTAGAGTTAGTTATAATTACTTAAATATATTAAAAGCGGTTGTGGAGAAATTGTATTCAAAAATTATACACTGCTTGCTAATTTCTGGAAAGGCTGACAAAAAGATAGGTAGGTTGAGTCCTCCTAGAAGTTTGAAAATATCTCAATCTTTGATTTCTTATTTTGCCATATGAATGGTATAGTTTGTTCTATTTTTTTTTAACACCAGAATGTTTCAATAGGATAGAAAGAATTAAAGATAAGATATTTTTGGGAGTCTCAACATTGTAAAAAATCCGCCTTAAAAGGTTGAGTGGAAAATGCTTGTATAATGATTCAGTTATTTTAATTAGTGGAGTAAAATCTAAAGATGTAGACTTTGCATAAACCAGATGGTATTATAATTAATAATGAGCAAAATATTTTCACAAGGTTTTGTTGTGAAAAAGATGTCCATAGACTCAAATGAGTAAAAAAAAATTGTAACAACTCCAAATTGATCCCTGGACATCTCCCATTGACTTAAAAGTTATACAACTTCCTGTTTTTCTTTTTTTAAAGGAAGGAAGTTGAATACTTTCTCACTGAGAAACAACCAGACAAAACCATTACTACATAAATAAAAGTTGTAATGACACCAAAAGTTAAAGGTTAGCTTGTACAACATGAACAAAAGATTTCACTCTTAATTTCTTAATAGTGCACTTATTTAACTCTTGAAGCTGGCTTGGAGAGAGAGTAGACCTTGATCTGTGTCTTACATTGATGCCTCTTGGGATGATATGAATAATCTTTAATATTTTTTGCTGTTTTGAAGAACAAGTAATTTGTGAGTCAGTTTGTGTGTATTTGGTTGAAGTAATATAGTAAATCTTGTTTATCAGTTGATCTGTATATTTTTGTGCTTCTTCATGATTATTATAAAATAGGTTCCAGAACTTGATGTTAAGGTTTAATAAAGAGATGGCAAATTCTTCCCTTATTTTGTGATAATAAGAGCTATCCTAGAATATTAAAAATGTTTTCCTGTCCATTTCTAAAATATCTGTCTGAATAATTACACTATGTCTGATTTAGGTCTAAAATACATTTTCGTAGGGAGGTCCCAGACAGTGGTCTTTCTCTCTATTTTAATATTAGCTAAAGATGTTCACAGACAGGTCAACAAAATCTGCTCCAGACCAAGTCGTCAACTTATTAACTAATGTACAAGTATGAGATACCCCAACAGGCCTGCCTGACATATACTGTATCTGACCTCAAGTTATTGTGTATTGGAACTACATTGTAGCTCTTTTGTTTGATCGTCCAGTCCTGTAGCTCACAAGTGTGTGTCATCGAACTTCTGAGGCTTCAGATTTGTTTGTGAAGAATATTACGTTTTTCTGATAGAGTGTTAATATTTTCCTGTAACTCTCTAATTCCTTTGTTAATTGTATATTTTATAGCTGCCTCTATTGTTAGGTTAACTTATTTATACAACTTTTCCTGCAATGAGAGAGTAGTCATTACTGTTTGATATTTAGTGTGCAGTGATTAAAGGGATTCTGTCATTGGAAAACATTAAATTTTTTTCAAAAGAGCAAACAGATTTTTTAATATTTTAAATATTAATATTTAATATTTTTAATTTTATAATCTGAAATGGGACTAGACATGTTATCAGTTTTCCAGGTGCTTCCAGTCATGTGACTTGTGTTGTGATAAACATCAGTCATTCTTAGTCAGAGTGGAACCACCCCTCCCTTCCCTCCCAGCACTTATTAAGTGATATGGAGAGGGGAAGTGGCCCTATAGTTGCATCAGAATTTGCATTTGTGACTGCAGCCTAGGGCACAGGCACAATCCTGGTGACAATATGTTAAGATCTGTTACACAGGGTTGTGTACAAGTATTCCCTTCCTAAAGGGTATGTTGTCTAGGTAAGTAATGTTAGAGGCCTTTGGCAATGTTATATAGTCCAAGATGGTCAGGTGTGCTCCTGGAGAACAGGTATCAGACACAGCCAAATGCTTACCCATAACTGGGTATAGTTTCAAGAAAGGCCAATAGTTTAGGTAGGCAAGGGTCAAGAAGGGGCAGGTTGTTGCATACTGTTTGTATGGATGGGCACTATGTCTTCTATCCAAGTATGTATAGTTTGGCACACATCCATGTCAAGTACAGAAAGAGTTTGTACTGGTGGGCAGAGTAACTATAAGTGGAAGTTACCAAGGTGTTACTAACAAGGGTTGTGTCCTTCCCCTCTCTATTCAAACAGGACTGTGTCAAGCCTATTCTTAAAAAGGCCAAGCTTTACCCATCCAGTCTCTCTAATCTAACACTTGCTTCTAAAAATACAAATGACTTACAAATGATCATCAGGCTTTCAAAGTCAAAGAACACTTCTCCATTCTAATCCTCCTTGATCTATGATCTGCATTTGATACAGCTGAGCATTCTCTCCTTATGCAAATTCTGCATTCATTGCTATCCTTAATAAGGCTGCATCCTGGTTCTCTTCTTACCTTTCCACCTGATCTTTCACTGTCTCTTATGCAAACAAAATCATCACCAGTTCCATTTAATGTAGGCATGCTGCAAGGGTCTGTTCTTGGTCCATTGTTATTCTCCCTGCATACTTTGTCTCTCCACTGCTGAAGTCCTTATGGTATCTTGGCTTCCCATACATCAAATAATATCTTACTCCTTCTTACAACCAACCAAGCCCATTCTTCTCTACCTCTTGTATATTTCTGGCTGCCCCCTAAACTCCTGTCAGAGCAATTATTTGGAGCACTTGCTAAACACATGACCCACTTACGGCACTTATTGTGCAGTAACACCCAGTGTAAACTTCGATTTGTGTCTCAAAATTACCCAACCAATTAGATGGTAAGCGCAACAGGCTAGGGATTTCCCAACTTGTGTTAAATGTATCTTTTAGCCTGTAAGCACAGTGTTAAAAAGAATGCTAGCATGACAAAAGCCAGCACATGAAAGGAGGTCTACCTGGCATTGCTAGAGAATAATCAACTGCGTTAGTGACTGAATGAAACAGCTGAGCTTGTGATGCCTTCTTCAGTTGGTAAAGAAACCCACTTAGAGCCACCAAGTTAAGCCGGTCAGCTGCACCTTCGAATAACCTAAAAAATACAAAAAAAACAGTGATTAAAGAAAATTTTCATCATTGGGATTTGCATTTTATGTAAATAATTTACAGGCTTTGCAAGGCAGGGTAATCTTTCCAATTGTGTTTTAAATCCTCTGCACTCAAATCCTCAGCATTCAAGCAAAAAGAAGACTGCCAGAATAAAGGCCTTAATAACAAATTAAACTTCAGACAATAGTGTATTACAAATATATAAGACATAATATTAAGACATAATGCAATAATAATAATGAAATCAGGATGTTTACCACATATACTTAGCCATAACCATCAAATAGAGTACTATTTATAAGAAACTACATCTCTGCTGAAGAAAGGCTTTACAGTTTTTAGTTAACTTGCTTGGTCCTCCATTTTTAAGTGAGAGTTAGTGCACAGTGATTATTCAAGTACAAAAATCCTCCTGTACCAGTACAAACAGTGTCCAGTGTACTAACTTTTGTGTCCAGTATTGACTCCTTGAAGGGGAACTAAAGTCTAAAATAGAATAATGCTAGAAATGCTTTATTTAGTATACTAAACATAAACATGGTCTTACTGCACCAGAAGCCTTATTAAACAACAGATTTATGTTTGCAAAGTTCACCACAGGTGGCTGTCATCTTGTAACTTTGTAAAACATCTTTGTAAGACCAAGACTATACACATGCTCAGTGTGGTCTGGGCATCAGTTGGGAGGCTAAGCTTAGGGATTATCATAAATTATCAAAACAGCACAAGTCAAACAATATCTGCCATAGAAGCTGTTACAACAAGAGAAGCTGAATCAGAATATGCAGACTGCACTGGGTCTGAGGATACAAATCTCTACACAGTGACCAGCTGCTTTATAGGTAAGCAAACAAAGCTGCTTGAGTACTGGGAAGTAAGGTTTGAAAGTATGATTGTTTCCCTGCAGAGCAGTTAGGGGCAGTCTTAGATTTCCTATCTGCAGCTGTCAGAGCAAGTAAAACAAAGGAATTTATGTTATAAAATGGCACCAGCATATTGTGCTAACTGCTGAAAAAAAATATCCGTCACCTCTATATTCTCTTACCTGATAACATTACTATGTTATGGTTTACCTGTCATTACACACAACCATACCTCAATTTTAGTGTGCCTGCCCTTGTGGTTAGGTTCATAAATGAACCTTCAGAGATCCGTGTGTAACTAAAAACCCCTGTCTTTTTGAACACATGCATTTGCATATCTACTGAATTACTTAGACAGGGGCCCAGGGAATGTGCACGGACCCATTTGGTTATGTCAGTAGCACTTCCCTTATACTTATATACATTTCTACTTAGCAATGTGAGTGCTCCCACAACCCCCTTTTGTATTTGCTATTGTAGCCTGAAGCTTTGGCTAAGCTTCATGTCCACACCCATACCCACCCCGATCAACTAATGGTGGCCCTATGTTTTTAACAGCACCAAATCACACTTCTAACACCCATTTACATTCACTAGATCCATTACTACATTTATATAATTTGTCCTTTACTTATTTTAGTTCACATTTTTTCTTATTTATACCTGTACTAACACATATACATATATATATATATATATATATATATATATATATATATATATATATATATATATATATATATATATACTTTCTAAGTATTCACTTATATATTTAATTTTACTTTGTCTTTACCATTTTCATAATATACTTTTTTTTTTAAAAATAGGCGTTGGTTTTGGGCAATCACTCTCTCTTAAAAGCTGCAAGTTAGCAGCGGTGAAGGATCTAGCCCTCAGACAGAAACCAAGGTTCAGCAGACTTCTACTTCAACTAATGCTATTATGCAGAGAGGCACAGGATCCTCAATACTATGACTGAAGGTAAACAAGTTAGGGACCGCCATATGGGGTTTACCTTGACGTGGTATGGTGGCTTTTCAACTTTATGATCATAACTTTGTAACTAAAAACCCCTGTCTTTGTGAACACATGCATTTGCATATCTACTGAATTACTTAGACAGGGGCCCAGGGAATGTGCACTGACCCACTTGGTTATGTCAGTAGCACTTCCCTTATACTTATATACATTTCTACTTAGCAATGTGAGTGCTCCCACAACCCCCCTTTTGTATTTGCTCAAATCCTTGTACTTCTTTTAAATTACAATAATTTGCTATAAATGTAGCTGTGTGTTAACTAATAATGTTCTGCTCCAGAAAGAACTTGGGACTGATCAGAGCCCTTCCTAGTGGTCAGTCACTTATAACAGTAAAGTGATCTGTAATATAAATCTCCATTTAATTTTTGCATGCCCAAACTTGTGGTTATCCACAATGTAGCTGTGTGTTAACTAATAATGTTTTGCTCCAGAAACAACTTGGGACTGATCAGATCCCTTCCTAGTGGTCAGTCACAACAGTAAAGAGATCTGTAATATAAATCTCCAATTAATTTTTGCATGCCCAAACTTGTGGTTATCCATTGTGCTTTACTGTTGCCTGTAGACATTCACCCATATATCACTCCCTATTGCACTTCGGCAGACAACCTCTCTTCCTGTTAGAGCCAAATATTTCATATTTTACCTTTATTTTATCAGCCCAAAGGGGCAGTGCTTGTGTTTTCACCCTTAACTAAGTTGTTTGGTTTTGGGCCCACCTTGGAGAAATTTCTATTTGGTAACAAGTAAATGAACAAGCTTTACAAATATGTAACCAGTATATGCTTAGTTTAAATGTGTCAAAAGAGCTTACTGCTGTACATGGTGGGCCCGGGTTCACACACCCCAGACATTCAGCAAGGGGAGCAAATACCAGGAAACATCAAAGGAAGCTGGCACAAGCATGAGACCCACGAAATAGTAGAGCCAGAGTCAGATAGTAAAAGGTGAAAAAAGCTTACATTTTATTATTCCAAAAATTAAGAACCAGGGCCTGACGCATTTTGTGTCTACCAAGGACACTTAGTCATACCTATGACTAAGTGTCCCTGGTAGACACGAAACGTGTCAGGCCCTGGTTCTTAATTTTTGGAATTATAAAATGTAAGCAGAGATATAATGCCCTCCATATGTGGTAGAAGTCATTCCTGTAAGGAAGGTACACATTTTATAGGTCAGGTAATGCAATGATTCTATGTACCATACCACCCTCAGTTCACAGGAATAGTGGAAAGGATGAATTACACATTAAATTTAAGACTTGCAATAATGTTATTAGACAATGGAAACACAAGGGTGGTCCTAAGTGTCAGAGGAAGAATTTCCTCCTCTATCGAATACACACCTTTTGAACTAAGCACAGGGAGACAGATACCATTGATTTTTACATTAACTTTCTTATTTAAGCCACAGAAAGATACTATTGCAAATCAGAATGGTTGCAACTTTTACAGAAAAATCTAAAATCAATTATCCGGCATGCTGCCTCTAATACGCAAAAGATGAATCCTTTATGATAATCATACCCCAGATTAACATACCTTTCTCCCTCTTATTTGGTTTCTAGTTTACAAGCATCGTCAACTCTTTTAGCTACTTTCTTTGTCCAGGTTCATGAAATACAAGGAAGTAGCTTAAAGAGCTAAAGTTAATCTAATATCTTTGATATCCCAAAAATGCCAAGGTTCCGGTCATGGTTCACGCTTTTGCCTATAACAGCCACCTTTCACTTAGAGAGGAGCACTACTCAGATGTCGCCAGGTCTTAAAATGAGAGAACAATGGTGTGAGTTTTGGGCAGACAAGGGAACCGTAACTGGGCATGCACTTCCTCTGCTCCAATAGAAATCAATCAGGCACCTCTCTAAGGTGAAAAGGAGGAGACCTCAGGGGGTGGAACTTCACCTCCAGCCCTGTCATGTCCTTGTAAAACATTCTGGCAGTGAACTGTGATGATAGCTCATTGGAGCCATAATTAAGAATAGTCTCAACTTAAGCCTTTTAGACTCATAATGCAGTGATATGCTGTATTATGTGCCTACCACCCAGTGTAACATCCAGCTGGTTCAATAAGGTTGCAATAGGATAATTGATCAGGTGCACACATGCTTTTTCAGCAGATGCTGTGTTATATCTTTTTGTTATTTGGCATGAATTTTAAAAAGTGCTATTTTTTTAGATGCTCAAAGCAGATGTAGTGTGACCATCTTCCATTTCTTAGATGGTGTGTTTTTGTTTATGTAGACTTTACCTCATTTATCCTGCCCATCACTGGTAAATGTATTCATCATGGGTGTGGAAACCATTCCTGCAATAGCTTAAGCAATTTTTTTCAGCAGTTTTTATATGTAGTTTTACAAACTATAGGCCTCCTTTTGGTAAAGGAACAGCAAAGTATATATAATAAATCTCTAAATATGCTGCCAACCTGGTTCCATGACTGTATACACAGCCATGAAAACCAGATATACAGTGACCAGCTTGTGGTCAAAATGCTTACCGACAGGTATGTAATCCAGTTTTATAAACTGCTGAACTGCTGCGAGACAATTTCATTGCTGCTACATAACACAGGTGCTGCTAAAATAAGCAATGTATAGAAATTTCAGTGCACATTACTGTCTCTGGCTAGGTCTATTCATGACCAAACTTGTAGGAATACGTGTAAAGATCTGCCCACATACATAAAATACTAAAAAATCATGTCTGGACATGTCTTTTTCAATATTCCATGTAGCCATATCCACATGATAGCAGAGAGTTTCTCAGTGTTCAACTAATCACAATGTGGCTAGTAATATCAAACATAACCACATGATGGTGCTCACAGTAGAGGGCTAACTGCTGCTAAGGTTGATTGGTATCATACAAAACAACAATGTCCTCTCCCCCCAAAAGTGGGCAGGCCATGCTCTGGTGAATTGTAGCACTGCCCATTAGAATGTAGGCATGTCCTTTTCCTGAACATATGATATTGGCACAATCTTGTGATTCTACATATTTCAAACATGCTAGGGTTAGATTACAAGTTACTTATTATCAAACATCAGAGATATAAAAATGCTTAGTGCAATTACTTGTCTGCCTCGGTGGATAGTGTACAAACAGCTTTCGCAGCATTGTTTCCACTTATCAGGCTGGTCCCACGGAAGTCGAAGGCTCTGCCCTTGGCTCCTTCCTTGATGAGCTCTTGTATGGGAACTGGTTGTATGATGGGACTCTTGCTCAGTGAACCCTCTTGCTCAGATGACTGATCTTGAGAACATTCTGCCGCATGCTCCTGGCAACCAGAAGGGAGTTTCTGCGACTGGGTTATAGTTAATGAAGGCTGGGACATACCATCACGGAAATGTGTATGCTCCAAGGTGCTAATATACTCACAAACCCTGGCAAGAGGCAAAATTCAAAAGTACAGTTAAGTGCTACTTTATAGAAACATTTCATATTTTTTCTTTGTAACATTTGCAATATATATATATATGTATATATATATGTGTGTGTGTGTATATATGTGTATATATATATATATATATATATGGTTTAAATTATTTACAAAACATGCCATTCTGTTTTTATTTACAATATAGACAATGCCCTAAGTTTTTGAAAGCGTGTTGTACTAAAAAGACCAAATTCAGAATTGTAATTTGTTCATAAATTAAGAAATTGTGATTCCTAAAAACCTTCATAAAAAAAATCAGTTCTGATTCCCAAAAACTACATGTTCTGTGTAGGAAAATAAGATTTATCTAGCTACTTCATAAAGTAGAAGTTTTACAACTTGGTCAAGCAAGAAAATATCAATTATATACATTCTAACTAGAGTAACAGGGTTAAAAAGTTAATAGAATAGTTTTTTTTTCTTTTTTAGCTTTTAGGCAGTTCAGGAACATACTAAAATAAATTCATCAACAGTACTAACATCAGTGAGATTATGCTGAGAAACAACTGTATAAAAGAGTAATTTAGACACTACATTTTACACAGGCTAATTTTGGCAGTATAAAAACATACATATTTACTGGGAATGACTTTTCATTAAATTAAACACAGAATAAAAACCCAATGTCTTTAAAATGTTACTTCACAAATATAACGGTAAATATATTGCCTTGAAAGGAAAGACATAACCAAACAAAACAAACATGGTTTTACATAAAGGTTAGCTTTGAGATTGAAAAAAAACAAAACATATATTTATGTCATTCAATTTTTTTACACCTAAACTATTTTGAAATAAGCAAATTGTAAAAAAAAAACAAGAAAGGCGGATACCCTTAGTATTATCGGTAATTAATTTGAATTATGAAGAGTTATTTTTTCTCTATTTACATAACTCTCAAAGACTTCCTTTTAACAATTCGCTAACAGTTTTTAACCAGTTCTAATAACTTACTAATGATGGTTGAGCTTGATAGTATTCACCCCAGGGGACAGTAATATTTGATGTCTAGCATGGTGGCAAGAGATTGGCAAATTGCTAACGTGGTGGCATTTGTTCAAAAAGGGATGCTGTTCTCAACCTGAAAACTAAAGGCCTATACAAATTGTATCCAAATATTGCCTAAAACTGCCATTCAGCCTTTAAAACAGGGAATTATTTACAGGTGTATTTTAATTGGCTGGGGCTTATAAGCTCTCTGCTTAAAGGAGAAGGAAAGCTACGGAGGCATTTTATTGCCAAAAGATTAGCTGCAATAGTGCAAGCTAGAATGCTATATTTATTCTGTAGAATGTTTTACCATACCTGAGTAAAAAGCTCTAGAAACTCTCTGTTTGTTAAGGATAGGAGCTGCAGTATTAACATGGTGTGACATCACTTCCTGCCTGAGTCTCTCCCTGCTCTGGGCTCAGATTACAGTAGAGAAGGGAGGGGGTTGGGGAAGAGCAGCAAACTGAGCATGCTCTTGCCCAGGGCAATGAGGTTTAAGCTGAAGGCAGGAAGTCTGATACAGAAGCCCATGTGTACACAATAGAAGGAAAGAAATGCAGTGTTTCTTTTGACAGGGGACTCAGAGCAGCACTACTTTGGGGGTTTACTGGTATATTTAGATGGGCCTTTCTGATAAGGCTTACTTAGTTTTAACCTTTCCTTCTCCTTTAATCACTAGAGCTCCTGAGTGTTCTATGTTTTCACATAGAAAAGAACAAAGCACAAAAGTATATCTATAGGTCTGAATATATACATATATTCACTAGTCCAATCGTTTCAGCACTCCCTTGTCCCTAGTTACTGTATATGACCCAGGTGCTATCTAATACTGCATCATACACCAAAATCAAAATCAAAAAAGATAATAAGGTGCACTTTAGTAACTTTTAAAAACGAAAAAAAATTGTTGCGCTTTATTCACTACATCATTGTCAACATTTTAGTCTGTTCCTATGACCTTTATGTAGACAAAACTAGGCAAGCTGTGGGTTTTTCCCTGATGAAGATCACAATTTGTGATCAAGATGTTGGAAATTATTGTTTGAAATAAATAATTTTTGACAGTTCCTGATGTGTGTGGTGCTTTGTTCCAGTCATGTGTGGGTTGACCTGAAACCCACAGGGTTACAGGTTTGGGATGAAATTTGGCCAACCATTTCTGGCACTAAGTACCTTATAATGTTTTATTGGATACTTTCTGATGTTTTTGATCTAAGGGTTTCTGAACCACCCAAATAAGCTTAATATCTCTTTTTAATACATTTAAAGTACCTAGAGTAGAGACATCTCTCATTTGAACATATATATACAGATTTTTGTCTACCTACTCCAGGCTAAAAAGTGTTTGGTTTTTTTTTTTTTAGTGAGATTTTGCTTTCTGAAATAATCTTTTTTTTGTTTCTCCAGGATTAATTATAAATAGGGATATGTATTTTTGAACATGTGCATTTGTAGTGACTAAAAACGCTGTGCTTAAAGGGGAACTCCGGCTTCCAAACCAAAATTTGATAAAGAGGCCCACATAACACAGAAACCCCTAAAATATTCATCACAGTTACCCGTTTCAAAAAGTATGAATAAATGGCATTTTCTATGCTGAAATTCAGCTGTGTAACAGTTTGTAATGGAATCTTCTGACCTGCTCCAAGATGGCGTCCAAAATGGCGATTCCTCTTCCCTGCACATGGTTCCGGCTGGTCGCAATCCTCCTGCATCATCTCCTTCTCGCCCTGTGATTGGTCGCCGGCGACGGAACGGACGCCGGCGTCAGAATCGGGCGCCGGCGTCAAGGCGTCAGCGTGGGGACGCTGGCGTCTGCGTCTGACGCAAGCGCGTCAATTTTGGCGCCAATAGACTGGACTATAAAGACCCTCATTTCCTTCCTGACCTTGCCCAATTATAGGTCTGTTTCATATAGTTCCTGGGTGCGATATATTCTGTCTTGATCTTCCGTGTTTTGAACCTTTGCCTGTTATCGACTTTGAATCTGTGCTGCCTGTCTTGACCATTCTGCCTGTTTGACGACCATTCTTTGATAAACCCTTTTCTGTACTGCGAACCTGATTTGTTGCTTCCTCTTTGGTCCTTACTTCAACTGCGCCTTCGGGCATTACAGTATAATTGGGCCATGGACCCCTCGGAGGAGGCCCAAGTACCCCTCGATGTCGGAGGGGCCATTCGGGGGTTGGCTTCTCGCATGAAATCCTATGAAGCCCAGCAGTCTCAAATTGGCCAGGCTATTGATGTTATCCTGGAGAAATTGACTGCCATGTCTCCTGCGGCTCCTGCGGCTGTGCCTGTTCCTGCCGTTCCTGCTCCTCTTCAGGTGTCTGAACCTCGTGTTCCTGCTCCACCTCTTTTCAGCGGAGACCCAAAAGCTTGTCGAGGTTTTATTAACCAATGTGAAATTCAATTCACTCTGCAGCCAGGCCAGTTCGTCTCCGAGCAAGCCAAGGTTGGTTATGTCATCTCCCGTCTGCAGGGGAAGGCTCTGGAATGGGCATCACCCCTTTGGGAGAAGAGAGACCCGCTGATCGACAACGCCGGGGCTTTTCTCCAAGAACTCCGGACGGTGTTTGATGCTCCAGGTCGTACTACTGCAGCCTCGGCTCGACTGTTCCAGCTTCAACAAGGCACTCGCTCAGTCCCCGAGTATGCCATTGAATTTCGTACTCTGGTGGCAGAGACCTCCTGGAATAACGATGGTTACCACGCGGCCTTTTACAACGGCTTGGCTATACGCATTAAGAATGACCTCGTTTCCCGGGAAATTCCTTCTCGGTGGGAGGATCTGGTGGCCTTGGCGGTGAAGGTGGATACCCGGCAGAGGGAGTTCCAGCTCGAACTCGACCGAGAGCGTACAAAAAGGTACCCCCGGTTCCAACCTTCTTTGGCCCCCCGCTTCCAGAGACCCCTGCTTTTCAATCCTGCTCCCCCAGTGCTTCCTCCTGCTCCTATGGATTCTGCTTCTTCCTCCTTGCCGGCTGAAGAACCCATGCAGATTGGGCGGGCCCGTCTGTCCGAACAGGAGAAACTCCGGAGAAGGGCGGCCGGTCTATGCCTTTACTGTGGGGGTAAAACCCACTTTGCCCAGGAGTGTCCAGTGAAGCCGGGAAACGCCAAAGCCTAGGTAAGCATGGGGAGACTTACCTGGGTGGGATTTGTCATTCTCCCCATTCCTCTGCTCTACGTTTCCTTCTTCCGGTACAGATCCAGCTTGGCTCTCTAAAGTTTTCTTCACAAGCCTTTCTAGATTCCGGTGCTGCAGGAAACTTCATGGACCGAACCTTTGCAGGACTCCATTCCATCCCTCTTCAACCCTTGGCTGTTCCTCTTCGTGTCCTGGCGATTGATGATCGTCCCCTGTCGTCTGCCTTCATCTCGCATTCTACTCAGGAACTTTCCTTCAAGGTGGGCACCATGCATTTGGAGAGACTATCCTTCCTCCTCATTGATTGCCCTTCCACTCCGGTTGTCCTGGGTCTGCCATGGTTACGTGTACATAATCCAGTCATTGACTGGTCCTCATTGCAAGTTTCCAGATGGAGTCCTTTTTGTTTACAAAAATGCCTACCCACTGTTCCGGTTGTCAAAGTTTCTTCTGTGTCCTCTAATTCCTCTATTCCCTCTGTGTACCAAGCATTTTCCGATGTATTTAACAAGTGTTCCGCTGAGACTCTTCCTCCCCATCGGCCTTACGATTGCCCTGTGGAACTTCTATCCGGCTCTATGCCCCCCAGGGGCCGCACCTACCCACTCTCCCCTTCGGAAACTTCTGCTATGAAGTTATACATCCAGGAGAATCTCCAGAGAGGATTCATCCGTCCTTCCACCTCCCCTGCTGGAGCAGGTTTCTTCTTTGTTGAGAAAAAGGATGGTAGTTTGCGGCCCTGCATCGACTACAGAGGACTCAACAAGATCACAGTTAAAAACAGGTACCCTCTTCCTCTTATTTCTGAACTGTTCGATCAGCTTAGGGGTGCCAATATCTTTACAAAGCTGGATCTTCGGGGGGCATACAATCTTATCCGGATCCGTGAAGGGGACGAGTGGAAGACCGCCTTTAATACCCGTGATGGACATTACGAGTATTTGGTCATGCCCTTTGGTCTCTGTAATGCTCCTGCGGTCTTCCAGGAGTTCGTTAATGATATTTTTCGGGATTTGTTGGGTCTATGTGTGGTCGTTTATCTAGATGACATTCTTGTTTTTTCTAAAGACCTTTCGGAACATCGTACCCATGTACGTGAGGTCCTCTCCAGGCTAAGGAAGAACAGTCTCTTTGCTAAATTGGAGAAATGCACCTTTGAAGTCTCTTCCATTTCTTTCCTTGGCTATATTATTTCTCCTCTAGGTTTCAAGATGGATCCTGCCAAAGTGTCTGCAATCCTGGACTGGCCTCTTCCTACCAGTGTCAAAGCCATTCAGAGGTTTGTTGGCTTTGCCAATTATTACAGACAGTTTATAAAAAATTTTTCTTCCAGACTCTCTCCAATTCTGGCCCTGATTCGTAAGGGGGGCAAACCTCAACACTGGTCTCCCCAAGCCCTGGAATCCTTCAAGTCCCTCAAAGAGGCCTTTTCTTCCGCTCCAATTCTTCGGCACCCGGATCCCCTACAACCCTTCTTCATGGAAGTTGACGCCTCTGATGTCGGAGCTGGTGCAGTCTTATCACAGAGATCCATCTCTGACGGTAAACTCCATCCTTGTGCGTTCTTTTCTAAAAAATTTTCTGCCCCTGAACAGAACTATGATGTGGGGAATCGGGAACTACTCGCCATCAAATTAGCCTTGGAGGAATGGAGACACTTACTGGAGGGTTCTTCGGTTCCTGTGACGATTTTTACCGACCATAAAAATCTTGAGTTCATCCAAACCCTCAAACGTCTGAATCCCCGACAAGCCAGGTGGGCACTTTTCTTTTCCCGTTTTAATTTTGTCATTACTTTTCGTCCTGGCTCCAGAAACAGGAAGGCCGATGCCTTATCCAGAAGCTTTATTCCCGAAGATTCTGTGTCCAAGGAACCTGAACCTATTGTACCCTCTATCAAGATCATTGCTGCCTTGTTCCCTTCCTGTGCCTCCCAATTGTTGTCCGCTCAAGATTCTGCTCCTGCGGAAACTCCTCTTGGTGTTGCTTTTGTCCCTCCTGAATTTCGTCTTACTATTTTGTCTCAGTCTCATTGTTCCAAACAAAGGAGATATGAAAACCGCTCAGACTCACCGCAGATTTAGTAAATTCACAAGCCGGCAATATATTGCGTACGTCCGGGTGCAGGAACTTTGGCGTCCCACGCCATATACAAGCAGAAATATGGAAGAAGGTAGATTCCGCACACCAGATCATCAATTAAAAATCACCATCTTTATTTAACCATGTTAAAACACACGCTGCTTGACGCGTTTCGGGCTCAGCTGCCCTTAATCATAAGCATAAGAGAGAGTAGCAAGGGTAACAGTTTAAATAGCTAATCGCTATAGTGACCTCCAATGGTCAGAAATAGGTATTAAGTTACAAGAATTTCATTAGTTACAAAAATTTAAAATGTATCTATCGTAATATATAAAGATACAAATCAGTTACAATTAAGACCAAAAATAATTATGTATAAAGTTGTCACAAATCATTTAGACAATTGGTACATTATGATTAGCCACTTAATTCGTTCAAATAAAATGTGAAATATCAAATCTAGTATTTAACCCATCTGGATTGCGTGTGTGTAAAGTTAGAATCCAAAAAGCTTCACGATTATTTAGAGAAAGGAGTGGATCACCTCCCCTTATGGGGGTAAATACTTTTTCAATTATTTTAACTCCTAGATCCTGAACGCCATGTTTGCTACAGGATTTGAAATGCTTGCCAATAGGGGATTTAATATCACCCTTTTCTATTGCAAGTAAATGTTCTCTTACTCTATCTTTAAGGGGACGAATTGTACGTCCAACATATTGCTTCATACAGCATTTACATTCAAGTAAGTACACAACCCTACTACTGCAGCAATTATTATATGTACGGTTGTTGTATGTTTTTCCTGTAACATTTGATTTGAAGTCTGTACTAATCGAAATAACAGAACATGTTTTGCATGGAAATTTCCCACATTTATAAGTGCCCTTCGTCGCCAGCCAAGTGTTAGATGAAAAAGAACTTCGACTGGAAACCATACTCGGCGAAAGTTTGGTTCCCAAAGTAGGAGACCGTCTTGAAATTGTTTTTAGTTCACTATCTTGCAAAATTTTTTTCATTGTTGGATCATTATATAAAACTGGGATATGTTTACGTACTATTTTGCAAATATCATTAAATTCCATACTATATTGTGTACTAAAATAAATAATAGTTTTATCATTACTGTTAGATGGCAAGGTATTTCTACCGTCATGCCTTCTTTCTTTATTTTTATGTAAGAGATTGTGTCTCTCCCTTGTTCTAGCTCGTTGATAAGCCGACTCCACCAAATCCGGAGAATAGCCTCTGTCTATAAGCTTATTTTTTAAAATGACAGATTGTTCATCATAAAACTCCAATGAAGAGCAGTTTCGTCTGAAGCGCAAAAATTGACTAAATGGAATACTTGTCTTAGTATGGTGAGGGTGACAACTATCCGCCCTCAGAAGGGTATTACCCGCTGTAGGTTTAATGTAGACTTTAGATTCAATTTTACCTGTATCAGATGAGCCAATTAGCAAAGTATCCAAAAATTCAATGTCAGTGGGATTTTTGTTCAAAGTAAATGTCAAATTAAAGGAATTAGTATTAAGATAATCCAAAAACATTGTAAGCTCGGTAGGTGTTCCACGCCAAATAAATATTAAATCGTCTATATAGCGACCGTACCATACAATATAGTCGCTGAAAGTAACCCTTTCAGCGACTATATTGTATGGTACGGTCGCTATATAGACGATATTAATACTAATTCCTTTAATTTGACATTTACTTTGAACAAAAATCCCACTGACATTGAATTTTTGGATACTTTGCTAATTGGCTCATCTGATACAGGTAAAATTGAATCTAAAGTCTACATTAAACCTACAGCGGGTAATACCCTTCTGAGGGCGGATAGTTGTCACCCTCACCATACTAAGACAAGTATTCCATTTAGTCAATTTTTGCGCTTCAGACGAAACTGCTCTTCATTGGAGTTTTATGATGAACAATCTGTCATTTTAAAAAATAAGCTTATAGACAGAGGCTATTCTCCGGATTTGGTGGAGTCGGCTTATCAACGAGCTAGAACAAGGGAGAGACACAATCTCTTACATAAAAATAAAGAAAGAAGGCATGACGGTAGAAATACCTTGCCATCTAACAGTAATGATAAAACTATTATTTATTTTAGTACACAATATAGTATGGAATTTAATGATATTTGCAAAATAGTACGTAAACATATCCCAGTTTTATATAATGATCCAACAATGAAAAAAATTTTGCAAGATAGTGAACTAAAAACAATTTCAAGACGGTCTCCTACTTTGGGAACCAAACTTTCGCCGAGTATGGTTTCCAGTCGAAGTTCTTTTTCATCTAACACTTGGCTGGCGACGAAGGGCACTTATAAATGTGGGAAATTTCCATGCAAAACATGTTCTGTTATTTCGATTAGTACAGACTTCAAATCAAATGTTACAGGAAAAACATACAACAACCGTACATATAATAATTGCTGCAGTAGTAGGGTTGTGTACTTACTTGAATGTAAATGCTGTATGAAGCAATATGTTGGACGTACAATTCGTCCCCTTAAAGATAGAGTAAGAGAACATTTACTTGCAATAGAAAAGGGTGATATTAAATCCCCTATTGGCAAGCATTTCAAATCCTGTAGCAAACATGGCGTTCAGGATCTAGGAGTTAAAATAATTGAAAAAGTATTTACCCCCATAAGGGGAGGTGATCCACTCCTTTCTCTAAATAATCGTGAAGCTTTTTGGATTCTAACTTTACACACACGCAATCCAGATGGGTTAAATACTAGATTTGATATTTCACATTTTATTTGAACGAATTAAGTGGCTAATCATAATGTACCAATTGTCTAAATGATTTGTGACAACTTTATACATAATTATTTTTGGTCTTAATTGTAACTGATTTGTATCTTTATATATTACGATAGATACATTTTAAATTTTTGTAACTAATGAAATTCTTGTAACTTAATACCTATTTCTGACCATTGGAGGTCACTATAGCGATTAGCTATTTAAACTGTTACCCTTGCTACTCTCTCTTATGCTTATGATTAAGGGCAGCTGAGCCCGAAACGCGTCAAGCAGCGTGTGTTTTAACATGGTTAAATAAAGATGGTGATTTTTAATTGATGATCTGGTGTGCGGAATCTACCTTCTTCCATATTTCTCATTGTTCCAAACAGGCTGGACATCCTGGAATTCAGAAGACGACCGAGCTTTTGTCTCGTCTAGTATGGTGGCCAACCTTAAGAAAGGACGTTAAAGATTTTGTCTCCTCATGTTCCACGTGTGCTGTGTCTAAATCCGGACATTCTCCTCCCAAGGGTTTTCTTCTTCCACTACCCATCCCATCTCGACCCTGGACTCATCTCGCCATGGACTTTATTGTAGATTTGCCCATTTCCTCCGGCCACACTGTCATTTGGGTTGTTATCGACAGATTCAGTAAGATGGCTCATTTCACTCCTCTCCGCAAACTGCCTTCCGCTCCAGAACTTTCTGAACTATTTATTAAACATATTTTTCGCCTCCATGGCTTTCCTGCAGAAATTGTGTCCGATCGTGGCCCCCAATTTGTGTCTAAGTTTTGGAGGTCACTGTGTAAAGCTTTAAATATTTCTCTTCAATTTTCTTCTTCTTATCATCCTCAGTCCAATGGTTCCGCTGAACGTGTTAACCAGGCCTTGGAGCAATTTCTTCGTTGCCATGTATCCTTGTGTCAAGACGACTGGTCGGACCTTCTTCCCTGGGCGGAGTTTGCTCATAACAATTCTTTTCATTCTTCTTCCCAGAAATCTCCTTTCTTCTGTGTGTATGGCCGAAACCCATTGGCATTCCCTCAGGATCTCTTACTCACAAACGTTCCTGCTGCTAATGATCAAGCCGCTCATATGCTGGCCATCTGGCAGGCCACCACTGCTAATTTGGAAAAAAGTTCGTCCTCCCAGAAGAAGTTTGCCGACAGGAAAAGAATTGCCGCTCCACCCTATGCTCCTGGTGACAAGGTCTGGTTGTCTACACGGAATATTCGCCTCAAGATTCCCACTCCCAAGCTTGGCCCCAAATTCATCGGTCCCTTTCCCATCATCGAGGTCATCAACCCTGTGGCAGTTCGTCTTCTTCTTCCTCCCGAGATGCGGATCCCCAATGCTTTTCATGTGTCTCTCCTTAAACCTGCAGTGTCTTCCTCCTCTTCTTCTTCCACAGCTCCTGTTGTTATCGATGACCATCTAGAATTTGAAGTCAGCAGGATTCTGGACTCTCGTTTTTCCAGGGGCGCTCTCCAGTATCTTGTCGAATGGAAGGGTTTCGGTCCCGAGGAATGCTCTTGGGTGAAAAAATCTGATGTCCATGCCCCCATCCTTGTTCGCAGGTTTCATAGGCAGTTTCCTTCTCGTCCTGGTCCCGGTGGTCCTGAGGCCCCCCCTAAGGAAGGGGGTACTGTAATGGAATCTTCTGACCTGCTCCAAGATGGCGTCCAAAATGGCGATTCCTCTTCCCTGCACATGGTTCCGGCTGGTCGCAATCCTCCTGCATCATCTCCTTCTCGCCCTGTGATTGGTCGCCGGCGACGGAACGGACGCCGGCGTCAGAATCGGGCGCCGGCGTCAAGGCGTCAGCGTGGGGGCGCTGGCGTCTGCGTCTGACGCAAGCGCGTCAATTTTGGCGCCAATAGACTGGACTATAAAGACCCTCATTTCCTTCCTGACCTTGCCCAATTATAGGTCTGTTTCATATAGTTCCTGGGTGCGATATATTCTGTCTTGATCTTCCGTGTTTTGAACCTTTGCCTGTTATCGACTTTGAATCTGTGCTGCCTGTCTTGACCATTCTGCCTGTTTGACGACCATTCTTTGATAAACCCTTTTCTGTACTGCGAACCTGATTTGTTGCTTCCTCTTTGGTCCTTACTTCAACTGCGCCTTCGGGCATTACACAGTTCTCTTTCTGCATCATTTGAAATCCTGGCAGGGAAAGAGGGACTAAAACATAGATGTTACAAATTGTAACAGCTTCTCCACAGTTTACAGACAACATAATCCAAAATGCATTGCACTGTGATGTTCCTTTCCTTATTGAATTGTGGGATTTGGAGGATGCAGGCTATGGACAGCTGGCTGCTAAAACAAAGTAAAAGTGGTCAGCCAGCTCAGCAAAGTAGAAAGATCAGCAGGAGAGCAGGGGGCTAGGCTTAGGGAACTGTCAAAAACCATTAAAATCATGAAACGTCTGCATATTTTTTAATTGATGTATATTGCAAAATTGCTTGAAATTGTGTTTCAAAAAGCTTAAGTTAGGTTTTTGTGGAGTTTCCCTTTAAGAATGTATATTATCATTACATTTAATTTAACAATGAGTAAACATCTGAGAAAGTTTGGATCTGGTGAAACCTGCTGGTGTTTGGATGTTTATCTTATTGTGTAATTCAATGGAACCCTAATTGTTCAACATTCCAGTGGATCCTCAAGTGTCAGTGATTAAAGGGATAGTTCACATTTTTAGGGTAAGGGCAGACCTGGCGATTCGGGGAGATTTAGTCGCCTGGCGACTAATCGCCTCGTCTTTGCGGTGATTATCCCCCGAACACCTTCCCTCTGTCTTGCGCCAGCAATAATGAAAAGTCGCCTGCGGCATAGTACAGGCTTCATATTCCAAAGTCGCCAAAGTTGCCTCACAAGTAAACGAGGGAAGGCGTTTGAGGAGATTAGTCGTCGCAATGACGAGGCGATTAGTCACCAGGCGACTAAATCTCCCCAAATCGCAAGGTGTGCCCTTACCCTTAAGCTCTTTCTTATGCTTTCCCTGTTGGGATTACGGTAGTTAAAAATAATTTCTTCCCATGCTTCCTTTTTTTAAAACACAGAACCTACCTGATGCAAGAGACAAGCACTCTGACAGCTGAAGAATCCAGGAGAAGTCAGAGCAGAGTGAGCATCCACTACAGTGTGTGCCCTGTGTCTTCCTAACTCATCATCATAGCATTATTTAATACTGTAAATGTAAATAAGCAAAGAAGAGAATGTGCATGTGAATTACTGCTAGAAGTGTGCACTCTCCTGGCTCTATAACACTGCCACTCTCTCCTTTAAGTTTTTAGATCAGGTCAGCGGCCTCCTCTTCCAGGGGGAAACGAAAGCCACTTGGACTGAGTGTTGTCTTTTAAAATTTTTTGTCATTTTTCTAACTAGACCTTATTTCTAAATGGTTAATTTAGCAGAGACAGCATGGTGAAAATTTGTAAAAAGGTGAACTACCCCTTTCAAGTTTTCTATCTGAAGGGAAAATGCATAGATTAAGGTAAAATCTATTTGAAACATTTTTGTATTAAAACACTATGGGCACCCACTTTATTTTTAACATGATTCATTGCAAATCTTTAGTGGTGAATCCAAACCTGAACACATGAGGCCAACAGTCTTGGTTGTGGCTTCCCATTTCAAGACCAACATTAAGAATTGCGTCCATGCAGAGAACATGAGCAGGGTGCAGTCGGTAACTTCCTTGCTTTCCCATCTGTTCCAATTTTTGTTCCACTTTCTGTTTTACTGTTCAAAAAAAGTTAGAAGAAAATGTAATTCCTATGATAAGAACCTGATAGGGTCATTCAATTATCAACTATAGCTTTTGAAAAAAAAAAATTTTTGTGGCTTATTTTGGTGAGTAACAAATCTAATAAAAGTGCATTATAAAAACGTTACTATTTGAAAAGCAAAAAAACAAACAAGCATCGGGACATGTTTTTATGTCCACCATAGGCCACAGCATGATTTTTTTGTTTCTCCTTGGCAGAACAAACCTATTGAGTCTAGGTAATGTTTAAATGATTTTTAGCAGGCGTAAGGTATGTTGATCCAAATTACTGAAAGATCCCTTATCCTGAAATTTCCAGGTCCCAAGCATTTCTATTAATAGATGCTATACCTGTACAGGTAAGGGAGAAATTCTGCATAAGAATGAAAAGTTCTGTAGCCTTCAACGTTAAGAAGCACAATGAGGGGAATGTGCGCCATTTGCAGTTCTGGGAACTATAGAAAATTGACCCCCAAAAAAGAAAAGTAGTCAATTTTGATTGATTATTGTTTACAAGTTGTTTAGTGGAAAATTCAGTGGATATACAGACTAAATACATACTTAATACTTTGTCCCCAGCAAGAATTAATGAAAGCACCACATGCTAGGCTCCTGCACAAAAGCCATATTATTGTGCAAAGTCTCACATTACCTCCGCCACTGTTGATGGGTGATATAAATCTATTTTAGGGAATATACACCTGGACATTTTATCTGTTTGGGGAACCAGGATACAATATCCTATTAAGAGTAATTATTCCACCATATGGCCATTTTTAATGGCAATATTTATTTATTGTATTAAATATTATGGTCATTATTATTTGTGGGCATTTATTTACCATTTAAAAGTGCTCTAAATTATTAAAAAAAACTATACCCTAGAACAGAGATCCCCAACCTTTTGAACCCATGAGCAACATTCAGAAGTAAAAGGAGTTGGGGAGCAACACTAGCATGAAAAATGTTCTTGGGGTGCCAAATAAGGGCTCTGATTGGCCATTTAGTAGCCCTTATGTGGATTGTCAACCTACATTGAGGCTTTGTTTGACAGTGCACCTGTTTTTTATACAACCAAAACTTGCCTCCAAGTCTTGAATTCAAAAATAGGCACCTGCTTTGAGGCCACTGAGAGCAACATCCAAGGGGTTGGAGAACAACATGTTGCTCACGAGCTACTGGTTTGGGACCACTGCCCTAGAACAACGTAGGTTTCTATAAAAATATATTGCATAAAACAGCTCGTATCTAAAACCCTGCTTCATATAAATAAACTATTTTCTTAAAATATACTTTTTTAGTAGTATGAGACATTGGGTAATCCTAAATAGAAAATTGTGATTTTAAGAAATAAGTGCTGTCTCCTGGGATGCTATGATTCACGGTGCACACAAACAAACCAAACAATCCTTAAGGTGGCCATAGACACACAGATCCTATCGTACGAATCGAGGATTCGTACGATTTTCGGATCGTGTGTGGGGTGTGCCGACATCTTTCGTCCGGCGGAGATCAGTCGTTTGGTCGATCGGTCAGGTTTGATTTTAACCCGAACGATCCCACCGGAGCCCATGGCACATCGTAATCGGATCGTTCGGCCATACGGCCGAACAATCAGATTACCCCTGATATAGCCATGCTTGTTAATGGCATATTGGGGAAAGATCGCCAAACGAGCGGATCTTTGCATCTATGGCCACCTTTACATGTTAGGTCTCACGAGCCGATTAACAGACAAAGTTCTGTGTTTTGCTTCCACACTTCTTCCTGTTACAGTTAGAGCTGTAGTACTTCTGGTCAGGTGATCTCTGAGGCAGCACAGAGACCATCACAAAATAATGGCTCAAGGTAAAACATGTAAAAGTGCAATATTACTTGCAACTTTGAGATTAAGACTGCGAACATAAAATTTGCACAGTGTGTGTTCATTTAAAAAAAGGACCTGCATATATGAGCATATGTTGCAGTGAGAGACTGTATTTAGCAATAGTGCAGTTCAGGCATAACATAGTGCTGGCATTCTTATAAGCCAAACCCTTATTCAGAAAATCACCCATATGGCACTATAGATAATATATCCCATACCTGCATATGTTATATTTATCCCTTATAACATATTACTATAACTGAATCTCTAATAATGTGTTACTATAAATGTGTAAAATAGTGTACTAAATAAGGGAACATTTTTTCCTGAGTTTTTCTTTGAAAGAACATTTTTGGACCTTTTTCAACTAAGAAAATCTTGGTTGGCTAATTATTTCATGCATCAGCATCTAAAATATACTAATATACTATTGTTTTGATTTCAGGGGGGGATGTAAATTTAAGCTGGAAATGAAAGAAAAACAGTGCAGAGTGCTCTTCTGAGAACCTTTGCAATTTACTCAGCTTTTACATTTTGCAATGTTTCAAAGGTTAGGGTTATAGATATAGTTCTTTCAGTAGTCCTCTAATTGCAAAATATTAAATCCGGTCAGGGATCTGACAAGAGCCCACTCAATATTTAGCATGTAGGGAATGGAAAGCTATGGTCAGCTAGAGGGAAGCAGCTGCGTCCCTCTGGCTTTCAGGATGGTTATAAAATCCCAGAAAATACAGTATTCAGTTACATAGTTAAATCGGGTTGAAAAAAGACATCAAGTTCCATCAAGTTCAACCCCTCCAAATGAAAACCCAGCATCCATACTTTCACATAAATTATATATACCCATACCTATACTAACTATAGAGTTTAGTATCATAATAGCCTTTGATATTATGTCTGTTCAAAAAATCATCCAAGCCATTCTTAAAGGCATTAACTGAATCAGCCATCACAACATCACCCGGCAGTGCATTCCACAACCTCACTGTCCGGACGTTGCTTCAAATGAAATTTATTTTCTTCTAGTATAAAGGGGTGGCCTCTGGTACGGTGATCCTCTTTATGGTTAAAAAGGTCCCCTGCTATTTGTCTATAATGTTCTCTAATGTACTTGCAAAGTGTAATCATGTCCCCTCGCAAACGCCTTTTTTCCTGAGAAAACAACCCCAATATTGACAGTCTCCCTCATAATTTAAGTCTTCCATCCCTCTAACCAGTTTAGTTGCAAGTCTCTGCACTCTCTCTCCAGCTCATTTATATCCCTCTTAAGGACTGGAGTCCAAAACTTGAACTGCATATTCCAGATGAGGCCTCACCAGGGACCTAAAAAATGTTCATAGCCACACAGTGATACCTTTGTTTGTCTGATCTGCAGCTTGTCTACTATTATTGCTGGGATATCTAGGCTACATGTATGATACTATACTTATTCACACTGATATATAAATATCTCCCGACATTTGAGAAATGTAAAGAGGGACAAAATCGTGATCTGCGTTATGTGCCCATTTCATGGCCACATCTCCTAATTACCATGTCCATTTTACAGGTTATGAAAGTTTGAGAAATTTTTCTGACAGTTTAAGGGCCATGTTTTATGTGTTATAGCAGTTTTGAAACTGAAGCTAAAATTGCCACTTAAGCGGAATCTCAGTTATCCCAAGAGACCAGCTTATCTTAAATAGTTAAAATTGTATCTTTGTTTACCTTAAATTGTTACAAATGTATCTAAGTTGGCCATAGATGTTAAGATATTTAAAAGATCTTTTTCTTGTTGTAAGAGCAAGCTTATCCTAAAACGATTGCTTAAATGTACCATTTGTCCATCAACTAAAAAGACCATTTCAAGAGATATTGTCTCGTTAAAGCCAGGAAAAATGTGGGTAGCTGCCAGCTTGGCCCTGCAAACAATTGGACAATAGATACATTTCACTGTAAATATGAAAATTTTCTAACCTGCCCGATCGATTTTCTGACCAATGTCGGACAAAAAAATTGTTAGATGCACAATTGTTTGGTGCCCACTAAACTTGTTCGTTAGGGAGAGAAAAATCTTAGCATCACTGGCTACCTTTCGTGCAACTGCTCAGTGTTCTGGGCTCTCTGTCAAAAAGCTTCCCTGTGTTTCTGGCATCCGTGCAGGAGATCAAAGAGAAACCTGGGACATTTCAGTAACAAACCCGGGACTGTTGGCTCAGCTGTCAAAATCAAGACTCCTAGAAAACGGGACAGTTGGGATGTATATATAAAGATCTTAGGGGCTGGGGCAGCAATATGGTGGTATAATTGGTAGGGATGCACCGAATTCGGCCAAACCCCTGAATCCTTTGCGAAAGAGTCGGCTGAATACCGAACCGAATCTGAATTTGCATTAGGGGTGGGAAGGGGAAAACATTTTTTACTTCCTTGTTTTGTGACAAAAGGTCATGCAGTCATCTCTCTCCCCGCCACTAATTTGCATACACGAGTTAGGATTCGGTTCGGCCGGGCAGAAGGATTCAGCTGAATTCGAATCCTGCTGAAAAAGGCCAAATCCTGAACCGAATCCTGGATTCGGTGCATCGCTAATAATTGGTCTGTTGCTGGGCAGCATTTGCCTACTGCTGACTAGGATTGACTCTGGCCAGCTGCAACACGAGTTTGTCCATGTTGCTGAGCTACAGCTTTACTTTCACACTCTTCAACCAAAACAGGCACTGTCCCTTTAACAAGTGCTTGTTTTTAAAAGGAATTTCCATTGGGACAAAACTTATATATTATATATTGTGTGTGTGTTGAACTTCTTTTTTAACCAACATTAACTATGTAATAATGTAAACTTAGCATGGGTTATTTCAGTGCTATCTGTACAAACTTACCTTGAGTTATTGCATCAGTGTGCTCAAGGTTGTCCTTCTCATCTTTCTCCTCTTGAACACAAGAGGCTGCAGCCATCTGAGCCAGGGCAGATGCACAGTTTGCAGCCACACCTAGAGTGAAGGTACACAATAAATTACAACAGAAGCACAAATCGCTAGCAAATAAAGTGATCTGTATAAAACCATGAGCCTAAAGGCCATTAGGTCACAAACACTTAAAGGGGTTGTTCACCTTTGAGTTAATTAGTATGATATAGAGAGTAATATTCTCAGATAATTTGCAATTAGTTTAATTTTTTTATTATTTGTGGTTTTTGAGGCAATTAGCTTTTAATTTAGTAGCTGTCTAGTTTCAGCAATCTTGCTAGAGTCCAATTTACCCTAGCAACCATGCACTAATTTGAATAAGAGACTGGAATATGAATTGGACAGGGCCTGTAAAAAAAGATGAGTGATAAAAAGTAGCAACAACAGTATATTTGTAGCTTTACAGAGCATTTGTTTTTAGATGAGGTCAGTGACATATGAAAGCTGGAAAAAGTCAAAAGAAGGCAAATAATTAAAAAACTATAAAAAAACAAAACAAAAAAAAAACAATTGGAAAGAGGCTTAGAATTAGCCATTCTATAACATCTTAAAGGTTAACTTAAAAGTGAATTTAAATGTGTGTCAAGATACATTAAGCAAAATATGAATAACTAGGTTGTTATAGACTGGTCAAGCTAATTATTCATCAAACACAATTTGCAGACTCATTACATTATATATATAACATAACTCAGGAGTACTGACTTGGCCTTTTGTAGTAACAATGCTAGCAATTTCTCTCTCTTTTTGGCTCCTGAGCTCTATCTTACAAAAACTGACAACTGTTAACATAAAAAGTGATGAAAACACGTTAATGTTCTTTCAACAACGTTAAGTCATCGGTAATGGAGTTATATTCAGTACCTAAAGCACAGCTTAGACGGGCAGCCTTTCTGAGACCATCCAGACTCATGCAAATAGTGTCTCTTTCCCTCTGATTCTGCTCTTTTACTCCTTCTGCACCCAAAATAAATGTCAATCCTTTAGAGCTTCCTGCCATCTTTCCAGTAAGAGGGGCAGACAAGGTATCTATTAAGTTTTTCCAGCATCCAATGAGAATAAACCTTGCAAAAGCCAGACCTGGGAAAGGTAAGAAAAATTATTTCAAATGTTCTTGCTGTGGATGGTACTGTAGTTGCAAGAAAAGAAATCAAGCAAGATATTATATTGGCATGCCATATAGACAATCTACAGGTATAGGATCTATTACCCAAATTATCCTTAAATCTGCTAAAAATCATTTTAATTAAAAAAAGGCAAGCACTATTATTAAAGTGTATGACACAAATTTTTGTTTTATGTATTCAATTTCTTTTCAACTATTATTATAACCACCTATCGTTTACTATCCTAAGAGGGTTATATAATAAAAGGCATTACGTTTGCCCAGGAGTAGTAACCCATAGCAACCATCCAACAGGTAGGATTTATTGGTTGGGAATAACAAGTTGTATATTAGATAAAGTTGATTTGACCCCGATGGAGTATACAAAGAGTTTTGACATATTATATACACCAAAAAATACTCATCCCTATTTCTGACCAAAAAACAATATATGCATCAAAATAATAATAAACATTGCTATTGTAACTAGTGATGGGCGAATTTATTCGGCAGGCGGCGAATTTCTGCACTTCTCCGCCTGAGAAAGTTTTTGCGAAAATGCTGAGAAAATTTGCAGTGGAAAAATTCCCTATGACCAAAGAAAATTTGTTGCGCGTCAGAATAGTCACGTGTCAAAATAATTTGGACACTCACTGATTTAGATGCATTTGGACAAAAGAGTCAGGCGTATAAAAATTGTCACTTGTCAAAACTATTTTGACGTTCACTGACTTCAAAACGTTTTGCAAATCTTTCTCTGTTTTGCAAATTTTTCAGCGAAATGCGACAAATCCGCCCATAACTAATGTATTATGTATCCATTTCATGTATATAATTTTACAGCTCATAGAAGCAGGTTTGCTGCATATCCATACAACTGCACTAAAAGGGTTACTGCAAATCTATGGCACAACCAGGTTAAACATTTAGGAGCAGATTTACGAAGGGTCGAAGTGAATTCGAGGGAATTTTCAAAGTAAAAAAATTCGAAATTCAAAGTAATTTTTTGGATACTTCGACCATCGAATAGGATACTACGACTTTGAATTTACTTCGATTCGAAGTAAAAATTGTTTGAATATTTTGACCATTCGATAATCGAAGTACTGTCTCTTTAAAAAAAACTTTGACTTCAATACTTCGCCAAATTAAAGCTGCCGAAGTGCTATGTTAGCCTATGGGGACCTTCTACAACATTTTACACATTGAATAAAAATCCTACGATCGATTGCTAAAATCGTTCGATTCGAACGATTTCATCGTTCGATCAAAAGATTTTTATTCGACCGCAGGATTGACAAATTTGTTGAAAAAACTTTGAATTCAATATTGGAAGTTTTTTGTACTTCGAAATTCGACCCTTGATAAATCTGCCCCTTACTGTATTAACTTCTAGTATTCTAGTGAATATCCTATTCTTAGCGACATTTCATAGACTTTATAGTTTTCAAATTATTTCCTCTTCTGCCTCTTCTCATCTTTCAGATAAGGCTCATTAACTTCAGCCGCCAAACACCTATTTTGTGAAGCTACAACTATATTGTAATAGGCACATTATATTTTCTGTTCTGTATACGAAGATGATGTAACTACATTATATAATTTGTTTACTTTTAACAACAAAAAATAAAAGCATATACCTGCTATTACTGCAGGATCCAAGTTCTTCTCAGAAGGAAGGGGTGACTGTGTAGATGCAGATGCCAGTAGTTGCCCACCGATTGTGCTACTTCCCAAGCCATCAATATCTGAAAAAATAAAAATGAATATAAATATATTTAAGAACTCCCATACTAAAGCAGCAGACTGGTTGATAAGATACAAAATGAAAAAATAAAAAAATAAAATATTTCTTCCTATGCACCAGTGTCAGAACTACTGGGGTGCAAACACACCGGGCCCACATCCCCTTGGGGACTTGTGCACAGCTAAATCTGTAAAGAAGATTGTATTTGGATGGGGACCTGGCTGCACTTCGTCTACCCAAGTCCCGACAGCACTAGGTACCTTACTGCAGTGCAATTTTATGGACACTAAAGTGTATAATGACACAACAGGTTTGATCCCTTCCTTAATTATTCTCGGTCTGTTCAAAAATATATATCTTTTCTCACCATATATAAAAAGATTTTGTGCAGCCCACTTTTCCAACCAGGCTTAATCCATATAAAATGTTGCTGTTGGTTAGATGAGGGCTTTATATTTACCAACCAATTTTATGGCCTGAAACCATGTTCTGCTTTCTTTTCCCTTCCCTTTCAACAAATAGCCTACGTAATCCAGCACTTCAAATCTAATTTGACTCCTCTTATTTTCAAATAGTATGCATGAAATACCCATATTCTAGATGCTTGGTATTTTTTATAACCGCATTTTCTTAATATAAACAAAGCAAAAATGTATCACGCCAAGAGCATCAGAGAGAGACCTTAATACAGTAATAGGGAGTGAGAGGTAAAGGTGTTCCCAAATATGGGAATCTTTGGACATCTTAGAAAAGGCATCCTATATGGTACATGGTTCTAGACCATCTAACTAATCTTAAATCTTCAGATGAGATTGATTTAAATGCTGTAGCAGATGGAATAGTGCTATAGATTTGGTAGAACTTTCATTTTATGTTTTTCTTGCATCACTACTCAATTCACTTCTTCTGTTCCTTCCATTATGTTTCATTTACCTTTCTTCACTGGTGGACCACACAAAGTATCTATGTGATGCATGAAGCTAACACCTAAAATATCCAGTAAGCATGCTATACTAATGTCTACTCTGAACATGGTTAGAGTAGAATGTGTTTATGTCAATACAAAGGACTTCAGAGCATGTAAAACATCTACCCTGAATTTAAAAAATGTACCTAACTTAAAAAATGCTACACAATAAACCTTTTATACTGGAATTTTGAGTCATTAATAAACTGTAATGAAAATGTGATTGAAATTGGTTAGGTATTTTAAAGAACCCTGGGGATCATTTACAAACTTTGCACAGTTATTTGCACATATCGTAGTGAGATTCGCATGAATAGTCGTAAATGGCTCACAAATGAGATGTTGTGCATGGATATAGAATTGACAGAAATTTTAATTAATATAAATTCTCAATCTGCAAAAAACTATTTAAATCAAATATTTTTTCTGCCACAAAAGTTGTGGCATAACTGGAACGCAAGGTATGTGCATAAATATTCACAATTTGTTAAAACTATTGAAAAAAGAAGCTCTTGTACAATTTCAGAGCAAATAAGGATATGGGATGATTGCACGTGAAATACACCAATATTGCTCAGCTTTACAAATATAAACAAGAGCAGGGCAAATATGTTAACTGTATGAATCATTTTGTGCTGCACAAAGTGTATAAAAAAGCCCCAATTGCACTACAGGCAGGAAAAAGATTAATAGTAAGATCAGCACAGCAAATGTAGCAACAGTACATGGTTATAGTTTGGTGTTTTGCATTATGCCACCCATGATACAATATTACTCACTTAGAAGCATGGTGATAAGGGGAATACAGAGTCCTTCAAGACTGCCCCAGTATCCCGATTCTCCAAGTAAGTTTCTGTCCAGAACCTGGTGATAGACCTCCTCCACCCAGGCCTGGGGGAACACCAACATGCCAGTAGACTGCAGCTGCTTCATGAATTCCTTCTGTTCAGGGCCACCAACATAAAAACAGTGTTATAGCTTTGAACTAAATGTGTGTAAAGTAAAGTATTTACAAGCTGGTTTTACCACAGTAAATAGCCTGTGTAATAATTATAATACAGGTATGGGATCCATTATCCAGAAAGCTCAGAATTACAGAAAAGATGTAATAATAAGACAGTACCTTGTACCAAAATAACGTAATTAATACTTATTGGAAGCAAAACCAGCCTATTGGCTTTATTTACATGATTTTGATTTGTAATAAGTGACTATTAATTTTATTTATTTTTATTAATTTGTATGGATTAATTTGGGGGCCAGCCAGGTGATTAAGTGTTTTATATAAGGTGTTATAAAATGATTGTGTGTGTATATATATATATATATATATATATATATATATATATATATATATATATATAGATAGATATATATAGATATATATAGATATATGTATATATATATAGATATATGTATAACTGATATTTAATCGAGTATATATATATATATATATATATATATATATATATATATATATATATATATATACTCAAATGGGTTTTGTGATATTAATTATGTATCATCTTCGATTTAATCGTTCGATTGAATGATTTTACTTAGATCGTTCGATGGCCAAATTCGGTGAAAAATACTTCGATATTCGAATTCAAAGTATTTTACACTTTGAAATCCGACCCTTGATAAATCTGCTCCCAAGAGTTACAATTGAGGCAGTATGCAATGTTGGGATAAGTGGGAATCAACTAAACATAACTTATGGTAAACATAGCTACATAATGCCAGTGAACATGGAGGTTAATATAGCGTAGAGTCACGATGAATATGACCGTGATTTAATACATCCTCAAAGAATGACACACTAGTAACATAAGTAACATAGCTTTTGCAACTTATTAGTCACAACATTGCCAACTGTTTACATTGTTACTTTGTGTTTTGTTTTTAACTTGTGTTTTTAACCTTTCTGTTGCACAGAAATAGATGAAGTGTCTATAATGTTATCCTATAAGGACTTTATGAGACCTATGTAATATGGAGTAGAGGATGCATTTGGGTAATTTGCTTGATTACCAGTCGCTTAGTTTGACGATCACCCTACGTCATCATTACTGCTGTTTTCCCACCAGATCATGTATATATTGCATGTTTAGTGTTCATTAAGATACTTTGAGAAAGGACTTAGGATAGGCCAAAATGTCAGTCTGTAACTCTGCAATAAAATAATTTTAATACATCGATCGAATGATTTTCCTTCGATCAGAAAATTGTTAGGAAGCCTATGGGGAACTTCCCCATAGGCTAACTTTGATGTTCGGTTGGTTTTAGGTGGCAAAGTACTTGGTCGAAGTTTTTTTTAAAGAGACAGTACTTCGACTATCGAATGGTCGAATAGTCGAACGATTTTTAGTTTGAATCGTTCGATTCAAAGTCGAAGTAGTAGTCTAAGGTCGAAGAAGCCAATTCGATGGTCGAAGTAGCCAAAAAAAAAACATTCGAAATTCAAAGTATTTTTTCTTCTATTCCTTCACTCGAGCTAAGTAAATGTGCCCCTTAGTGTTAATTAATATACTTTGAGAAAGGCCTTAGGATAGGCCAAAACGTCAGTCTGTAACTCTGCAATAAAATAATTTTTTAATTTAAAAAGACCTGAGAGCGCAGATTTCTTTGAATTTTTTCCGAGAGTGCCGACACTACAGGGATTTATATATATATATATATATATATATATATAAATATATATATATATATAAATAAAATACTGTACATAGAGCCGCACACCGAATTTTCTTAGTGAATCATATCACCTTTATTGATTCACTAAGAAAATTCGGTATATATTTGATCCAGCACCCACAACAACATTGTAATCCGGATCAGAGTGTGGCTGCTGCTGTCTGAATATATATATGTGCTCATGCATAGAAAGTAAATACAATGTATAAAGTGATGGTACTCGCAGGATTTAAACAGCAAAAGACAAAAAAATGTCATTGTATATATACATTGTATACATTGTATGTATGTATATATATATATATATATATATATATATATATATATATATATATATATATATATATCTATATATCTATATCTCAACTCAGTTTTTTAATCACACCTTTTAATTATTTCTAAGATTCAGCCGTAACAGTAGCAATGTTCGGAAGCATCAAATTTTTCCAATCAACGCGATTGGAGAGCCGACTGATATCCAAGTCTTTTGGTGATGTCAGTCGGCTCGTCTCCCGCCATACATGCACCAAAATCATACGAAATTTTGTTTTGTACGATATTACCAATGCATCTGTGGATCTTAATAGGATGTCAGAGGCTGTTATGAATAATGAACAATCTCAGAAAAGGTACTGTGCAAATGTGTTATGATTATATAATTAAAGCCAAATAAATAAATAAAAAAAGAAGAATTAAAGGAACAGTAACACAAAAAAAAGTGTTTTAAAGTAATAAAAGTATAATGTACAGTACATTTGGGAAAATACTTAGGAAAGCTGTCTGTAAATACAAATAAAATTGTAGCTTGATATACTAGACGTCAACTGACTAAGCAAAACTGTTTATTGCTGAACAAAGATTAAAAAAAACTGATCAGAGTATTGCTTCTTTTTAATTTGCTGTCTAGATGACATTTGGAATATAATGTGTAGTTTGGGGTACTGATATTGAACATGAAAACATAAAATAAATACAGTATATATGCCTGGGGGTTTGGACTGTGCTGGATCATTTCAAGGGATTTTCCATTGCATTATCCCACATTTTTTTAAATGAACAGCCAAAATAGGGAAGACCACGTAGAAGAAAAGATTAGCTTGAAATTATCCCTCTGCCACAGAGTTGCTTTCATCTCACTGCTGTGAGAGCGCACGGGTATTGTTTGTGTGGTTCTGCTTGATTTTCTGCACAACCAATACCCATATGATAGATGTTTATATAGATGTTTATAAAAAGTGAAAAGTTATTGAAATTACATAGCAAAGAGTGGTCTTTTAAAGAAAGGGATATAATGATGTAAATTTTTGGTTAAAAAGATGGTGAAATTCTGTTGAAATATAATAGGCTGAAACATTTTAATTTATATACAAATAGAAAACACTTTTTAGAAAATTTGATTTTATAATGGATACATTTGGTAAAATAGCAAAATATAATCCAAAAAATATTATTTTACCTATTCTTAAACAGGAAATATCTAGAAAAACTTATTTAATAATATTATTACATGCCTTAAACACTATTACAAAACTATATATATTGGACATGTTATTTTGAAGGCTTTAATATATCCAGGTCGTGATGTACAGTATTTAGAAGAGACAAAGGAAAAGCAGCTTGATTTTCCTGAGTAGGGATTTCCCCAGCTCTTTGGGTAATTATAGTCCCTTACATCCAGTCACAATAGTTACATTTAACTTATTTAAGTAGGTGTTAGTTGAAACTCAGGTGTAACAATTTATAATCTAGTCAGATTGGTACAATAAATCTCAATAAGGCAGGTGTTAATTTTTCAATTTATATGACTGTAAGCATGAATTGTGAAAATAGCGTAGGGATGCAGCATATGTGATTAAACAAATGTTGAAATACAATTATATTAAATAAGTGCAAATGAAAAACTGTTTGCCATTTTTACCCATTTAAGAATATGAGGGGCACAAATAGAAAGATGACATAACATAGAAAGTTAGATTGATAAAAAGACACAAGTCCATGAAATCTAAACTTTTATGTCTATATAAAACCTGCCTAAGTGCTAGTTGATCCACAGAAGGGCAAACAAAAAAAAACTTCTGAACGTAACAGAAAGGAACAGTGACAACGGTAGCCTCCCAAAGCAATCGTTTCCTTGTTAAAGAGATCAGTGACAACAGCATTTCAAAAAAATCAAAACTATACATTTTTCACTTTTTAACATTAAGAAAAATACTGCTGATGAACATACACTTTGTCATTTTAAATAGAACAGAATAGGTTACTGTTAACTCTTGATCTAAACCGAGCAAAATCTGAAATTAAAATTAGTCACAATCCACCGAGAAATAACCCCTCAATTCCCCAAAATGCAGTCAAGTTAGTCTCATTAAACAGGGGCTTTTCACTGTAAGACAATATTAGGTGTCAATTAAGAATGTGTGCAAAGTATAATTTTGGATGAAATTCACCACCAATTTTTTTTTGTTTTCCCCAACACAAAAAAAAAACGCAGTGTAATTGCAGACACAAAGAATGAATTGCATCTGATGCAACTGTGCTTGACATTAAAATTTGTGCAGTTCGTACAGTAGATAGCTCCAGGGATCCTCTGCAAATAAAGTCAAAGTCTAAGTAAACTTTATTATCATTTCAGCAGTATATGAATACACAGTGAGATGAGACAACGTGGTTCCAGCTAGTACAGATATCAGAGTGCCTCTGAGGTAGTCCAGGTGTGTAAAGTACAGAAGTATAAAACAATAGTTCAGTTCACAGTTCAGGTGCATCTGGAATGTAGTGGGAGGGCAGGCAGTGAGTTGAGGAGTCTGATCGCTTGTGGAAAAAAGCTTTTGCGCAGCCTTGTTGATCGGGCTTTAATGCTGCGTAAACAGTCCGTATGAGGGGTGTGTGGAGTCCAGTGCAATACAGGAGGCCTTTCTTGCACAGCGCTTGTGGAAGATGTCCTGCAGTGATGGAAGAGCTGCTCCAATGATGTTGCCAGCTACTGTACCAGACGGAGATGCAGCTCGTCAGGATGCTCTATGGTGCCCCTGTAGAACACTGTGAGGGTGGAAGGCGGAAGGCTGGCCTGTTTCAGTCATCTCAGGAAGTGATAATAGATGGGATTTGGAACAGGAGTTGGGATATACACACTGGCACCAAGTGTAATTATAATGAAGTGCAATGGCATAGAGTTCTCAAGTCCATTTTTGCACGCTTGCAACTGTGGCTCTATATGAGCTCTACAAGCTACAAGTCCATCTCCAGAAACCCTAAATGGGTTGTTCGCCTTTATATTAACTTTTGGTATAATGCAGAGAGTAATATTCTGAGACAATTTGCATTTTTCATAATTTCGTAAATTACTTATATACTGTAATTACAATAAAACGTATGCAATTTAAAACTTCCCTAAATTGGCTAGAAACATAACTAAACATACATAGAAGCTTGCGTACATTTTAAAATATGAATGTAAATTAAGTTACCTATAGGTCATGCTGGGTGTTTTTTGCCTAGGGGTTTGTTTTTGTAAGTAATTGTTAGTTGAAGTTCCTGAACCCGACGGTTTTGCCAACCTGACTGTCCCACCTCAGCCAGTTAAAGTTTCTAATTTTAATGGACTCTTGCTGCACAAATATGACAGCCCCCTCATACAGGAACATGTAGGGTTGCCACCCGGCCGGTATTTTACCGGCCTAGCCGTTAAAATACCTGCCAAGCCCGGGGGCCGGTATTACAAATTTACCGGCAAAGTAGCTGCCAGTAAATTTGTAATACGATTAAAAGGAGCCCTCGGCCTGCCCCCAATCCCCTGGAACTTACCTTTTCTTTTGCTTCTTCTAGCGTCTGTGGCACGGCCCCGCCCCTTTTGATGTCACGGTCCGCCCATTTTGATGTCAAGACCCGCCCCTTTGTGTCCCCGCCCCCCACCAGCCGGTAAAGCATTTTAAAAAAGGTGGCAACCCTATGCATCTGACATATAATGGAAAAGCATTTTGCAGATTAGGGTTAGGATAAGTCAAAAAGAAAATCCCCCCTGGTCTGACTAAGGTTTGTCTGGCTGATTGTACTCATACCTCCAAACATTTGAAAAAAAGTAAGTGGGATAAACAGATCTACAGTGTGGCAAAAATGAATTGACCACACCCATTGTATGACCACATCCCCTAAATACCATGTCCATTTTAGAAAATTTGGCAGATTATGGAAAGTTTTAACACATTTCTGGGGTTTTTAGGGTCATGTTTTCTGTGTTATTATAGTTTTGCTAATGAAGGCAAATTGCTCTTTAAGCTGAAAGCCTCAGTTCTCCCAAAAGACTTGCTCATCTTAAATAGTTACAATTGGATCTAAATCTAGGTGCGGAGTCTTCTGGGTTCTCTGCCTCTTATTTAATTAAATTTCAGAAACGTTGTATCGTTTTCTGGCGTCAGTACAGGAGATCATAGAGAAACTCTGGGCATTTCTGAAATAAGCCATGGATGCGGGCTGACCTGTCAAACTTGGGACCTCAAAAAACAGGACAGTTGGGAGGTATATGTAACTCCCAATCACAGGAAGGAGTCAACAATGTCTTTAGGTTTGAAGAATACGGTAGCTTTATCATCAAACTCCAAATGTTTAGGAAAGCCTTGTTTCACTACTTTCAACTTTCTGGACAGATGCTTTTGGGTATAAAATTTATGTTTAGTCCACCTTATTTTTGTTCTGTTTATAATGCATTGATTGAAGCTGCAACTGATTTGGACATCATTTCAGATGAGTAAACAGCCTTTTCACAGTCCTAGTAGGGTCATCATCTGCAAGTTGCAGCAGGGATATGTATAAATCAGAATCTTAGATTTAAGATATTGGTTATACCCAAATAAGAAAGATTATACAACAGGACACTGGCAGACGAATTTTAAACCTAGATGCAGAAAAAGAACATGCAGCTGGTGTCCACAGTTAATAGCATTTTTAGTTTTAAAGTGGACTTGTCACCCAGACACAAAAAGCTGTATAATAAAAGTCCTTTTCAAATTAAACATGAAATCCAATATCTATTTTTTATTAAAGCATTCATCGCTGTTGTAAGCTTACTTAAAATCTCAGCTGTCCATCAAATATTGCTTGTCTCTCCTCTATGCTTTAGGCGAAAAAATTAATAAATGGCGAAATTCAGAATTTCGCTGAAAATCCATGGCTGGCGAATAAATTCACTGATCATTAGAATAGATAGGACAGTTCATGTAGCGGAGAATGCTTCTAATGCTTTGCCCTGCACTTCTTTAAATTTATGAAGCTAGACCAAATTGAGGTGTTTAAAGGACATCTAAACCCCTTCCACAAAGAATGTAATTAGTGAACAGTCTCTGGTTACAGTTAGAGATCACCTGACCAAACATACTGCGGCTCTGAGGCAGCACAGAGAATATCATAAAATGGGAGCTCAAGGGAAAAGACGTAAAGGGGCAATAGATTATTTACATCATATTAATTGGCATCTTAAACGGTTGCTTAAGTATTCATTTGAGGGTATATTTTTCCTTTGATCACTTAGAATTCTTTCTCCATCTCTAACCCACTCAGCCGATGCCTGGGGACTTAATGTTGGCTACTACATGCTAAGTGCTTCTCAACTCAGATTATTTTAAACATGCCCTCCAGTCTATCAGTCAGTGAAGAGATGCACTGCTGGTTCCCACAGAAACTCTGCTGTAGCAGTTTGCTCTTATTTCTTCTAACCTCATTTACTGAGCTCAGTTCACCATTACAGTGCTCTAACCAAGCAGGAGTTTTTATTGACATAAGATCTGTCTGTTTAAGCCTGCATTTTTGATTGCATGAACTTTACAGTGCACATGTTTGCAGATGTAAAATTCATGGATGATATGTCAGATGGGAGAAGGCTGTTATTTGTTTTAGGAAAATGTGATGGCGCTGGGAAACAGAGGGGATATATGCAGTACAAATAATGTGGCAGTAATGAATGAATAAAAGCATTAATTTAAATGTAAACAACCCCTTTAAAAATGTATATTGTGTTAGTAAAGTTTATTTTGCTTGACTAACACAAAGTAATGGGATTTGAAATTATTTCAGTGTAACAGATCCCCTTTAAAACAACAACTTTTTTTATAATTAATTCTAATCAATTTTTATAATTATTTTTTTTTTAATGCTTTTAACTTTTTTCTTAGAGCAGTTTCCTTAGCATCAGTGGAACCAAAGAGTTGCAATTGATTACTGCTATTTTAAATACACAGGGAGATTTTAGTTTGCATACATACCATAGTAACGCAAGGCAAAGCAGATTTCTTCCTGTAGTAATCACTGTTGGACAGTTTGAGGTTGAGCAGCAGTACATAATAAGATACAGTATACAGACCGTCGGCATTTAGCAGTGTTTGGAAGCCCATGCTGCTTTGGTTTTCAAAGCCTGGTGAACGTAGTGCCCCTATTAAAAAATAAAAAATAAATAATATATATATATTTAAAGATACAATGTATGTATTTGTATGAAATAAACAAAAAATAAACAAAGGCGATACAGAAGGGGAGGGTATTAATAATCGTATTCCTTAAACTGGGTTCTAATACATATTCTAATTATACAATTGTGTGGATTTGAGCCTATAATACCAAGTTAAGGGTTTGTACTAATAGAGAACAGCTTTATTGTTTTACTGTTCCTTTGTCTTTTAAGTTTTTAAGCCAAGGTTCCTATATGTTCCAATATTCTTTCCTACTATTATACATCATATAAGTTATATCCTTATTTTTCTTGCCTCTTCTACTAGGATATATTTTATATTTAACAGTTATGTATGTATGTATATTTTTTGTGATATAGCACTACTTTTGGACACAGCAAAACAATAAATTGATAGAACAAACAGGAGTCAATACAATAATAAATACAAATAACTACAAAATACAATTATATCATATACTAGGTGTTAAGTGTTAAAGAGATAAGAAGAAAGAGGTCACTGCCCCATACAGCTTACAATCTACGTAATTGGGTAACTTACAGACACAAATAGTGGGATATAATGTGCTGCAGTTAACAATGGCCGCTTGTAATAAGAATACCAAATACATGAAAGAGTCGGCCAGGAATGTATAAAGGCACAAGAGTAAAGGTGTAATCGGGTTTAGAGGAACAAAGGTATTTGAAAGTTATGAAAAGAAGCTTGCAAGTTATTATTTGCTAAATAACTATATTAGCAGTCATTGGGTTTGTTCACTCATAATGAGAGGGGGAGTATACTTGCAGCATAATTTACTACAGACTGTAGAGGGGTGAGTTAGGCAAACCTGTTAACAGCAGTCTATATGAGATAACAGAACAGTCTGCCTGGAGTTGAACCGGAGACCTGGTGTTCCTGTGCTGTCTACATTGCCACTAAACCATGTGAGCAGACAGCTAAGGCCCTGTTTCACTCCTATGGCCAAATCCTAATTTATAACAGGTGGAATGCAGTACACTGAACAAAATGGTTAATGTAGGGTTATAATAGCAATGGATAAAATGTTTTCTTCTTTCTCGCACTTTCAGTTATCTCAAGAAATGTTAGGAGGTAGCATATTCCTTGGAGAAGACAACACTTCCGAAGTGAGAAATTTACAAAACAGTCAACTGGTAGCTTTGGTAATTTTCTCCTGGACTTTGTATATATTTCTTTGTAGAGCCTTATTTGAGGGTATAACACTGCACTATGCAAATAAATTATGACAACATATTTAAGAATTAAGAAAACTTGTTACAAAGTAGATATAGAAATGTACGTGCCTGCTTGCAAATTTGAATAAAATGTTGATGCAAAATTCTGTAACGCGGTGTCAACTTCCTCCATCCTTTGAAGCGTCAGAAGGCGTGGTATGATATTCAGAAGTGACTGTACAAAAAACCTTGCGCTGTGCTGGTCTGCCTCCTGAACTTTCAACAAGTTCAATGACAATGCAGCAGTCCTTAATGACCTGTGACCAAGACAGTCTCTGGGAGTTTGATCTTCATCGGCTAGAGAGCAGTTGTCAGAACCAATATCAGATACATCCGATCTTCCAGAATCTTTTTCGGCAGCCATAGAATACTGATCACATGAGTCAAATTCCGTCCTAGAAAGATCTTGCTCATCAACACTAAAATTACTCTCACTGTACCTGGATCCATAAGATCTTGTCCTACTTTCAACAGACAAAAAATTTGTTATGTCTGGATATACTGTTACGTGGCTTCTTTGAACAACATCAGGCTGATCAACAATTTCTAAATCTGAATTCTTTGGCCTTTTGCCTTCAATGTTATCCTCTGGAGTAGTCTGTCCCAGGTCTCCTTCTAATGTTGTCTGGCCTGTGTCTGTGGTTACACTTATGCTAATATCAGGACTCTTTTCTGTTCCTAACTCCCATGGTGTGTGTTCCGTGGAAAGGACATGCCTTTGCCACCTAAAATCAGCCTCGTTAATTTCCATGGATTCTCTGGTTGACTCTCCTCCATCTCTCAGGTCTTCTATACGATGAAGCAGATGTTGAACATGCTCTTCTTTAAGACCTTTACCCTGACTTAGATCATCTAAAGATCCAAGCAAGGCGCAAACACAAGAGACTGATGCATAGCATGCTTCAATGCCTCCTTTAACACATGCTTCTGTCATTCCATCCATGATCCTACAAAAGCAAAAATTTAAATACGTCTTTCAATTATACAGCAGAAATTTATTTGATAGATATGTACATGGTTCCAATATTAGAACACACACATGCCACATGTCATTATTACATTGGCATCAAAAACATAAATAAATCCCAAAAAAAACGAATTTCTCGCAAAAGATGTTAAAGTTTTGCCAATACTTTTATAGTTTTGCCAAACGTTAAACATTTACAATACAGAGGGTAATACGATAGGATACCTTATTATATTGTAGTACAACACAATTGAAAACCAATCAGCAAAAACAAGTGACACAAGAAGCAAACCCTGAGGTACTCCAATAATATAAAATACATATTGACTTCTTGCATAATACTGTATCAAAACACAAGAACAATAAATAAGTTTACTCTAGCTCAAGGGCAGAGCTGTGGGGGCTGGGGATACCTGTCTCTACTGCAGTGATCCCCAACCAGTAGCTCGTGAGCAACATGTTGCTCTCCAACCCCTTGGATGTTGCTCCCAGTGACCTCAAAGCAAGTGCTTATTTTTGAATTCCTGGCTTGGAAGCAAGTTTTGGCTGCATAAAAACCAGCCAAACAGAGCCTCAATGTAGGTTGACAATCCATATAGGGGCTACTAAATGACCAATCACAGCCCTTATTTCGCACCCCAAGAACATTTTTCATGCTAGTGTTGCTCCCCAACTTCTTTTACTTCTGAATGTTGCTCACAGGTTCAAAAGGTTGGGGATCCCTGCTCTACTGTATTCAACCAGCCTCTTCTGGCATACTGTATGTACAGGACAGCCAGACTCTCTGGTCACCTGATTACTAGGGTAAATTGGAACCTACTAAACATGTAATTGCCAAAATTCCAAACTGCAGAAATGAAAGCTAAATAATTCAAACACCACCAAAAATAGAAAAATCAACATCAATTGCAATTTGTTAGAATATCAATGTCTACATTATACTAAAAGTACATTTTAAGATGAAGAGTTAAATTACATTTTACATTTTATTGCACATCATGCACCCAGGCCCACCCATTGCTAGATATGCCACAGCATTTTTAAAACTCTGTAAAAATATTTTTTTGTTTTGAGCACTGGTCTCAAAAATTGAGTATGCATACACAAACTTACAGCTTAGAGTGATACATTTATTACATGCTTTATTTGGCTTATTGTACCTGATAAGAGTTTCAGCTGTCCTGACTAACTTGAATGCTTCAAAAGCATGTTTACCAACCTCAACACCATCACCCCTGACTGTGAAGAACCCTACGTCCTGCCTCCCTCAACATGAACACGTTCCTTCTTCCTTCTCACGTCCTACCACGGCGGCAGCCTCTGGTCACCCGCCGCTCGCATCCCACCCCTCTATGGCTCACAAAACCGGCTCCCCTGCCCATTCTCGCTCTATATCCGCTCCTCTAACTGTACCATTTCTTCTTGTCACCAGCCTGTACACCTCCCATGTCCCCCCTCGCACAAGCGCCCTTTTTTCCCCCAGACGACCAAACCAACCCCAACCCTTCCGAACACGTCTACCCCCCTCCATCCAATTTACCAGCCTCTCTCTCCCGTCTCACTACCCCAAGCTTCTAAGTTTGCCACCCTCCCTACGTCCTCTGCCACTCCTCTCCACCCGCTCCATTTATCACTTCTAAGGCTCGCCCCGAGTCCACCACCTCGCCACCCTGCCACTACTCCAGATAGCCGCCCTCCACCACGGGCGACCTAACTACACGCAGGCAGACTCCTACCTCGCTTCTTCATCCCTTGGCTTTATGTTTCCTTTTACTGCCACGACACCGAACTTTCATTCTGCCCTTCTCACCGCTAGCCCACAGCAATGACACCCCTGCCCAGCATCTCCAGACCCAACCTCTCGCTTAACCCCCGTCCTTTGACACGACACCGAAGACCCACGACTCTTCCCCAAACCGCATCCCTTTCCTTTCTCGCCTGCCCACACTACTGCACCCCTTTACTCTATTCTACCGAATAGACATAAACACTTCTATCGAGTTGATATCTTCCTCCCTCGACCACCGGCTCTTTTACCCCTGACCACCTTCAACTCGCTTCTTAATAACCTTACTATCCCCACCTCACCTCGCTATTCCGTTCTCTTATCGCCGCGTCCAACAACCTACTGCGGCACAACCGCCATCCTGCTGTTTTCAGTAAACCAGACCCAACGCCTCGCTCACGTCACCCACTCCACGCCGCATCTCTCAACCCTTCTACAATACGCCTCTTCTATCAATCCATAAAGGTTTTCTTATTCAACACTTTATTTGATTTCAAGAAATGATAGCTGATTTTTGGTAAAGTTACAATAGCAATTCAATTATAGATGAGTGTGCAAGGACACAGTATCAAAGGGATTGCAGGTAAGATTAGACAGTGTTCTGTACAGAACAAACACAATCAAAAAAGTTAGCAGAAGTGACATTGTTTCATCTTGGGTGGTAATGCAGGTCAACATGATCGTTCAGAGGGGTAAAGATTATCTCAAGTGGGGTTTGTGTCAATGGGATGTAGTGTGGGGGCTTTCTAGCCAGGAGCTCCATACTTCTTATTGATTGATTGGGATTTATTTATACTGTGTGTGTGTATATATATATATATATATATATATATATATATATATATATATATATATATATATATATATATATATATATATATATATATATATATATATATATAGTGGTGTGAAAAACTATTTGCCCCCTTCCTGATTTCTTATTCTTTTGCATGTTTGTCACACAAAATGTTTCTGATCATCAAACACATTTAACTATTAGTCAAAGATAACACAAGTAAACACAAAATGCAGTTTTTAAATGAGGGTTTTTATTATTTAGGGAGAAAAGAAATCCAAACCTGTGTGAAAAAGTAATTGCCCCCTGAACGTAATAACTGGTTGGGCCACCCTTAGCAGCAATAACTGCAATCAAGTGTTTGCGATAACTTGCAACGAGTCTTTTACAGCGCTCTGGAGGAATTTTGGCCCACTCATCTTTGCAGAATTGTTGTAATTCAGCTTTATTTGAGGGTTTTCTAGCATGAACCGCCTTTTTAAGGTCATGCCACAACATCTCAATAGGATTCAGGTCAGGACTAGGCCACTCCAAAGTCTTCATTTTGTTTTTCTTCAGCCATTCAGAGGTGGATTTGCTGGTGTGTTTTGGGTCATTGTCCTGCTGCAGCACCCAAGATCGCTTCAGCTTGAGTTGACGAACAGATGGCCGGACATTCTCCTTCAGGATTTTTTGGTAGACAGTAGAATTCATGGTTCCATCTATCACAGCAAGTCTTCCAGGTCCTGAAGCAGCAAAACAACCCCAGACCATCACACTACCACCACCATATTTTACTGTTGGTATGATGTTCTTTTTCTGAAATGCTGTGTTACTTTTACGCCAGATGTAACGGGACGCGCACCTTCCAAAAAGTTCAACTTTTGTCTCGTCGGTCCACAAGGTATTTTCCCAAAAGTCTTGGCAATCATTGAGATGTTTTTTAGCAAAATTGAGACGAGCCTTAATGTTCTTTTTGCTTAAAAGTGGTTTGCGCCTTGGAAATCTGCCATGCAGGCCGTTTTTGCCCAGTCTCTTTCTTATGGTGGAGTCGTGAACACTGACCTTAATTGAGGCAAGTGAGGCCTGCAGTTCTTTAGATGTTGTCCTGGGGTCTTTTGTGGCCTCTCGGATGAGTTGTCTCTGCGCTCTTGGGGTAATTTTGGTCGGCCGGCCACTCCTGGGAAGGTTCACCACTGTTCCATGTTTTTGCCATTTGTGGATAATGGCTCTCACTGTGGTTCGCTGGAGTCCCAAAGCTTTAGAAATGGCTTTATAACCTTTGAAATTGAACTCAGGTGTGATAAACCACAGTTAAGTTATTTTTTAACAAGGGGGCAATCACTTTTTCACACAGGCCCATGTAGATTTGGAGTTTTTTTTCTCCCTTAATAACGTAAACCTTCATTTAAAAACTGCATTTTGTGTTCAATTATGTTATCTTTGACTAAAAGTTAACGGTTTTTGATGAGCAGAAACATTTAAGTGTGACAAACATGCAAAAGAATAAGAAATCAGGAAGGGGGCAAATAGTTTTTCACACCACTGTATACCTCTGTTCTTGTAAGTAATTTTCCTATATGGTAGCACCACAAGGGCTATCCAACATTCATTATTGAGGTCTGTGCAGATAACCATTTACATGCTATGCATTTGCGGGCCCAATACAGTTAGTGCTATTCACAGATGTGTGTTAGGTTAGAGGTCTTGTCTTACACAAGGCATAACTTGGGATCCAGTGGAACTAGTGATCCCATCACATCATGTATGAGTGTTTCCAGTAGTCTACAAGGGCCAGGAAGGTCCAAATTAAGTGATAACAATGGGGGCAGTCAAAGAGCACCTGGAGAAGTAGTATCCGTGCTTTGACAAAAATGACTGAGGGTCTAGGGGGTTAGGTAGGTTCTATGTAGAATATTTAATGGTGTGTTCCCTTATATATGGGGAGGCATATTTGGGGGATTCAAGAGCCTCATTCCACTCCTCCTGGTCAATCTGCTCAATATTTTCTTCCCAAGCTGCTCTACTACACAGCCAAAATGAACACTTAAGCAACAGATAGTTTACATCATATTAAGTGGCATGTCTGTTAATTGGCTCATGTGACCTAACAAGTATGGTTTGTTGGTATGTTTGTGTGCTCAGTGAATTGTACAATCCCAGGGACGGCCCTTATTTTTTAAAATGGCAATTTTCTATTTATCATTACCCAATGGCACATACTACTAGAAATGTATATTATTATGAAAATGGTTTATTTACAAGAAACAGGGTTTTACATATGAGCTGTTTTATGTAATATCTTTTTATAGAGACCTACGTTGTTTGGGGGGTATAGTTTTCCTTTAAGAGCTCACTCCAAGGACTGTGAGGTATCTTTCAAAAATAAGACCATATCGCCAGCATATAGGCCCATTTTATCAATGCACTTCACTGAAAAACTTCAGTTTGGTTATCGAAGTGTATTTTAGTTGTCAGGGGCTCAATAGCCAATGCATACAAGTGAGGGAGTGGGAATGGCTCAGAAATTCAGCCTTTTGTAGAAACCTTAACCCTGGGAGAGGTGTACAGTAATTGGACCAAAGCTAAAAAGTCCACATGGCAGCCTATTTGCTACAGAACTGCCCAGATGAAGAGCACTAAAATGGCCTCATTCATTATCTACTTTTATATACAATGTGTCGGAGTTGCCTGCTCATGCTCTTATATGGCTATGTAACGCCTCAGTGACTTGTAACATCTTTATAAATTACAATATGGAATACATTATTCGATATGTAAAAAACTATTTTCAGACCGGCACATCTTATAATAATGTGACTTTATTTAGACACATTATAAAAAAGTTGCAGTCCTATTGAGGACCTTTGTCAAGGTCCTAATAGCAAAGGGTCCTAAATAGGATGTTGGGTTTTTTTTGTACAATGTGTCTAAAAAAAAGTCCATATTTTTGTAAGGTGTACAGTTCTGGAAATATTTTTTTGTATATTTAATTTGACTAACCCCACTTTTTGACGGTTTTGCACTTGAGTGCAGATGTATACATATCTTGTATACATGACATGCATGTGGCTAGTGCAATTTAAGTGTAGTGTTGCTAACAACCCTTGGAAAATGAGGTACAATGCGTAATTTGTAAAGGGCCCTAGTTAACTCACAGTTGTTTTGTTGGGTAGAGGTCAGGGTTCTGTGCAGGTTGGTAATGGATGGTAATTGGACCAGTCCCCTGTATCAACTTAAAGGAGAAGGAAAGGTTAAAACTAAGTAAGCCTTATCAGAAAGGTCCATCTAAATATACCAGTAAACCCCCAAAGTAGTGCTGCTCTGAGTCCCCTGTCAAAAGAAACACAGCATTTCTTTCCTTCTATTGTGTACTCATGGGCTTCTGTATCAGACTTCCTGCCTTCAGCTTAAACCTCATTGCCCTGGGCAAGAGCATGCTCAGTTTGCTCCTCTTCCCCACCCCCCTCCCTTCTCTACTGTAATCTGAGCCCAGAGCAGGGAGAGACTCAGGCAGGAAGTGATGTCACACCATGTTAATACTGCAGCTCCTATCCTAAACAAACAGAGTTTCTAGAGCTTTTTACTCAGGTATGGTAAAACATTCTACAGAATAAATATAGCATTCTAGCTTGCACTATTGCAGCTAATCTATTGGCAATAAAATGCCTCTGAAGCTTTCCTTCTCCTTTAAGAGCTATTTTCAATAACTCTATTTCCTCACTTACTATAAAGCCATTTAACCCCATCTTGAAGCTATTTAAGGCATCTGCCAGTACAACTAATTCAGGGATAGAATTCCACAGCTTCACGGCTCTCACTGTAAAAACCCCTCTCCATTTAGATGAAACCTCCTTTCTTGCAATTGTAATGGATTGCCTTGTTTCTGCTAGAGATGTCTACTGGTAAATAAAGCATTAGAGATTATATGATCCTGTTACATATTTATACATAGTTGTCATATTCCCCTTTAAGCTCCTCTTCTCTAGTATAAACAACCACAACTTGGCAAATCTTTCTTCATAACAGAGATTCGGTCAAATACTGAATCCTAATTTGCATATACGCATATGCAAATTAGGGGTAAGAAAGTTAAAACATTTTTTACTTCCTTGTTTTGTCACAAAACGTCATATGATTTCCCTCCCCTAATTTGCATATGCAAATTCAGATTCGGTTCAGCCAGGCAGAATGATTCGGCTGAATCCTGGCCGAATCCCGAACAGAATCCTGGTGCATCCCTAATTGCTACTTTGTATTACTTATCTTTGTATTCAGGTCCTCTCCTATTCATACTCCAGTCAATTATTCAAATCAATGCATAGTTGCTATGGTTTTTGAACGCTAGCAACTAGATTACTGAAACTGCAAACTGGAGAGTTGCTTAATAAAAAGCTAAATAACTCAAAAATCCACATATAATAAAAAAGAAACCCAATTGCAAATTGTCTCAGAATTTACATCATAGGAAAAGCATTCCCTTTAATGTAAAGCACGGTGTAGCTTGCTGCTGTTATGTAAATAAATTATGATCCAACTTACGATGCCACTGCATAAATAACTCAGGAGTGACTGAACTATATTGCTACACCAGTTATGTAGCCAACTACAGATAACTAGGAGACTGCTCACAAGATCTACACATCATGCAGAATGTGTGTATGTGATCAGTCCCACAATTCTTGCTAAACTTTTTATGTAGTAGTTGAATTATAGCTAAGCACAATATTAGGAGACTGCTAAAAGCTAATTGGTGAAGCCGATCAATCATATACAAAGCTTAATACTGACTTTGGGGGGATTATTTATCAAAGTCCGAAAATTTCTCATAATTTTCTGAAAAATCAATGCAAATATCAATGCATTTTCCTGAAAATTTCCTGTGTGGGAAAATACAATAAATAGTGGAAAGATTCAAATCGTACGAATTTTTCGTATTTGACAACAGTTTTTTTTGTATTTTGCCCAAAAACCACAAAATCTTCGGAATATTGCATGAAACCCAGAGCAGATCAGGATTAGTGATGGACGAATAAATTTGCCAGACACAAATTCGCAGTAAATTTCCGCATGGCGAAAATTCACAGGCGAAAAATCCACTGTGACAAAAAAGAATTGTCGCACCTCAAAATGAATCGGACGCCCTTTGACTTGAATGCAATTTGACAAAATAGTCGCGCATATTAAAATTGTCGCTCGTGTCAAAATTGTCGCAAATGTTTTAGTAAATGGCACAGATTCGCACCATCACTAATCAGGATATCTTTGCAACCATTAACTTCTACAGTAACTCGGCAGGTCTGAGTTGGAGTACTTTTTTATTCAGACTTTTAACACCCTCGGGGTTTATTAAATTCTGAAAATTTCAAGGGTTTTTCCCACAAAAAATTCGGATTTTATAGTGACTATAATTTTCGGACTTTGATAAATAACCCCCTAAGAGTTTGACAGACGTTAGGGTCGAGATACTAAGCCTATTGTAATTATGGGTTAGGTTGCAAGATAATAAGAATAGCCATATTACCTAAAATTATCATATTTATGTTTTGCATGTTTTTCTTTATATTTTTATCTACAAAATCTCTATAAACATTATCAAGTTTTGCGCCACATCATCAGTACAGCATTATATTTATCAGGCATTTGTAAGAACTTCCAATTAAAGGAGAAGTCGTTTACCACTGACATTTGGCACCCCCAAGTGAATGAATTTACTTACCTCAAAGCCCGGGCCGATGCTCCTTTCAGCAAAAAACTGCACCGGCCCGGGGTTACTTGAGCGAGCACCATGGAGCAATCCTCTTCCGGCTTCTACTTTCTTCTCGCGGCTGCACATGCGCATTAGAGTGAAAAGCCGAACTTAAACTAAAAAGTCGGCTTTTTCATTATATCGTGCATGCGTCTGCCCCGGGAAATTTGAAGAAAGAGGAAGCCTTAAGAGAAGCACTACTTGCTTTCTGTCACAAATATCTATTTTGTCATTAAATGTCATTAAAGGGGTTTTTCACCTTTGAATTAACTTTTTGTATGTTATAGAATAGCCCATTCTAAGCAACTTTTCTATTGTTCATTATTTATTGTTTATAGTTTTTCAATTATTTACCTTTTCTCTGCCTCTTTCCAGCTTTCTATACTCTGTACTACTCTATAAGGCTACAAATATATTGTTAGTGTTACTTTTTATTACTTGTCTTTCTATTCAGGCCCTCTCTTATTTTACAGTCTCTAATTCAAAGCAGTGCATGGTTGCTAGGGTAATTTGGACCCTAGCAACCAGACTGAAAACTGCAGAGTTGACGAACAAAACACTGAATAACAAAAAACACAAATAAAAAATGAAAACCAATAGCAAATTGTGTCAGAATATCCCTTGCTACATCATACTAAATGTTAAGCCGAACAACAGCTTTAAAATCTAGCTTGGCATGCACTACTTAGTTACACCATTATATATTCTGTCTAAGTTTTTTTTTTTACATAATTCTTTTTGTAAGTAACTTTACACATAACTGTGTTTGTTATCTGGATGTTATACATTTGTGAGACAAATGTAATATAATATATACAGGTATAGGATCCAATATCCGGAAACCTGTTCTCCAGAAAGCTCTGAATTATGGAAAGCCATCTCCCATAGACTCCATTATAAGCAAATAATTTAAAGTTTTTTCTGTAATAATAAAACAGATCCTTGTATTTGATCCAAACAAAGATACAATTAATAATATTAGAAGCAAAACCAGCTGATTTTATGGGTTTATTTAATATTTACATGATTTTCTATTAGAGTTAAGGTATGAAAAACGAAATTACAGACACCAGGTCGTGAGCATTCTGGATAATAGGTCCAATACCTGTATTATAATACAATATAGTAATATCCTTTTGTGCACAAACCTGATTTTGTTCTCATTCTTTAATAAAAATATGTATTTTGCATTTTTTTTATCTGTAAATATGGTCATAAATACTTATGTACCCTGAGAGACATTCATTTTGATGAACTAGAGATATTTTTTTATACAGAATACAGTCATATGAAAAAGTCTGGGAACCCCTCTCAGCCTGCATAATAATTAACTCCAGTTTCAACCAAAAAGATAACAGTGGTATGTCATTCCCCGGGAACATCTGAGTACTGGGGTGTTTTCTGAACAAAGATTTTTAATGAAGCAGTATTCAGTTGTATGAAGTTAAATCAAATGTGAAAAACTGGTTGTGCAAAAATGTGGGTACCCTTGTAATATTGCTAATTTGAATGAATGTAACTGCTCAATATTGATTACCACCAAATTGGTTGGATTAGCTCTTTAAGCCTTGAACTTCATATACAGTTGTGTCCAATCATGAGAAAACGTATTTAAGGTGGCCAGTTGCAAGTTGTGCTTCTGTTTGACTCTTCTCTGAGTGACAGCAAAGGATCCTCAAAGCAACTCTAAAAAGATCTGCTCAGTATTATGGTTTAGGGGAAGGCTACAAAGATTTAAACTGTCAGTTTCAACTGTAAGGAATGTAATCAGGAAATGGAGGGCCACAGGTACAGTTGCTGTAAAACCCAGGTCTGGCAGGCCAAAAAATACAGGAGCAGCATATGCAGAGGATTGCGAGAATGGTTGCATACAACCCAAAGATCACCTCCAAAGACCTGCAAGAACATCTTGCTGCAGATGGTGTATCTGTACATCATTCTACAATTCAGTGCAATTTGCAGAAAGAACATCTGTATGGCAGGGTGATGAGAAAGAAGCCTTCTGCACTCACGCCACAAACAGAGTCGCTTGTTGTATGCAAAAGCTCATTTAGACAAGCCACAGTCATTTTGGAACAAAGTGCTTTGGACTGATGAGACAAAAATTTAGATATTTGGTCATAACAAAAAGCACTTTGCATGGCAGAAGAAGAACACCGCATTCCAAGAAAAACACCTGCTACCTACTGTCAAATTTGTTGGAGGTTCCATCATGCTGTGGAGCTGTGTGGCTAGTTCAGGGACTGGGGCCCTTGTTAAAGTCAAGGGTCGGATGAATTCAACCCAATATTAACAAATTCTTCAGGATAATATTGAAGCATCAGTCACAAAGTTGAAGTTACTTGTGGATATTTCAACAAGACAATGACCCTTAACACACAAAGGCATTTATGCAGAGGGAGAAGTACAATATTCTGGAATGCCCATCACAGTCCCCCAACTTGAATTTCATCGAAAAATCTATGGGATGATTTGAAGCAGGCTGTCGATGCTGGCAGCCATCAAATTTAACTGAACTGGAGAGATTTTGTATGGACGATTGGTCAAAAATCCCGCCATCCAGACACTCATCAAAGGCTATAGGAGGGTCTAGAGGCTGTAACATTTGCTAAAGTAGGCTAAACTAAGTATTGATGTACTCTCTCTGTTGGGGTGCCCAAATTTATGCACCTGCCTAATTTTGTTATGATGCATATTTTCTGTTATTCCAATATACTTTATGTCACTTCTGAAATACTACTGTTTCTATAAGGCATATATTAAAAGGAAGTTGCTACTTTGAAAGCTCAGCCAATGATAAACAAAACTCCAAAGAATTAAGAGGGGTTTCCAAACTTTTTCATATGACTGTATATTTGGGACAAACGGCACCCCGAATTAATGGGTTAGTTTAATAGTTTTGTTTCATCTGCAAACAATGATGCATTGCTTTTAGAATGTCCTCCCCTAAGTCATTAATGAACATGTTAAATAAAAATGGACCCAATACAGAACCCTGTGGGCCCCCACTAAGACAGCATTGTCCTGGATCAAGCATCAGGCTATCAATGCAGTTTATCAGTAGAGGATGCATTCTCACTGCTCCAAAGTCCGATATGACCTTAACATCACTCCAGACAACACTTGTCATTGTACATTGTGGTGTTAGGTCTGTTTGCCTCGGAATACTGCTGATACTGCAGTGATTTAAACTATTGCCTACTGGCTATGAAAAGCACTGTACTCACAGATCATTCATGGGTTTATATTTGCTTGTATTTATTGGACTGATCATTTTGTCCTGCATTCTTGACAGGAAATTCATGCATTTTAAGACCCATGAGAACTGACTGCTGCAATATTGTGCTCATATTTTGCAGTTTTGTACAATGAATGGTAATTAGAATTAGAATTATAACCTATATACTGATTTTTGCTGATCAGAAAAGTGAATGACAAAACAGACAAAAGATAAAGTAGGTCTAAGCATATGTGCTCATGGCTTGGGTGACATAATAGTTTTTATCTACGTCTGACTGTAGCAGTGTTGTGGAAATACAAATTACAGCATTCTTTCTTAATTATCAGAGGAAGAATACGAGGTTAACTGCACCTACGTGTTGTTATACTGGGGTGACTATATTTTGCTTGCATAACTTATTTATCAAACAAAATGTATGTCAAGCCTGTTGGCGTTGTATAAAAACATGTTAATAATAATAATAATAATAAGCCTGAATTTTTACATTTTTTCTTACATTTTACAGTTTCATTCACAAATAATACTCATTTAAAGATTTTGTCAATTTGCATCATACCTACCACCTACCATCTTACCATGCTTTTTTCATGACAATCAAGATAACTGAAGACAATTTTTTATATTTCAATAATTAGCATGTGTTATACATGTTATCCAAATCACATAATTTTTTTTTCTGTTGAATAAAGGGTAAAAACGTACAGCTTTAGAAGGTCCAGATGTGACTTCCTCTTTGAAATAGACCTTTTCTTTGTTTCATGTTCAAAATTGCATGGTGCAGCCAAATCAAAAAGTCTCCGAGGACTGCTTAGTATCTGCAAAACAATAAATGAATGAATAGACAGATCCAGAATACTATAAGAAACCATTTATTGACATCCTTTAGATAAGTTTTCATTGCAGCTGAGCTGTAGTGTGAACTGATAACTAAAACACCACACAGATTTTGTGTACTACAAAGTTTGACCAAGAATATGTTCTAGTAGCACAAATTCTATATCAGAAAGCTTTTCAAAGGAAGGTCAAAAACACAAGTAGAGTCAATGGCTGTTTGTTTTAAAAAGATTTCAGCTCATGCACACTAAAAATAATCAGTATATTTTTTATATTATAAATTCTATTAGATATACAAGTTGCACATTTTCAGTTTCCAGTAACTGTGACACACACTAAATATATTTATATTTTACAGATTGGTTATTTCCCTATGGGACCAAAATGAATCATATCCTTATAAACATCATTTTCCTACAGAACTTTAAAAGAGAAACACACATTATTAATAACATCTCTTCAAGCAATCCACTTACTATCACTGATATGATATCGAACAACTGCAAAGCTTCTATTCTGGTTCCCCCACTCAGTCTCTTTCTCCCATGCCATCACAGCTACTCTCTAGTCCTGTGCCTGACACTTGTCTCTCCTGTCTTTTCCCTTTTAACTACTTGGGGCATGTCCTTTCTGGTGTGCCCTGGCTTTCTAAGTACCTGCTGAAGCTCTACCTCCCCCACGCTCATATGATAGTCCAATCCACATGACTTGCAATGGAGGAGTAAGTGCAGAGAAACATACTCTCATTGACCTTCTCCTGTAATTTTTGAGAAATTTAATTAAAGAAAGACTGAGGGCAAGGCACTGGGAGTTGAATTGGCTGGGGTGTGGGGGGTCAAACTAATAAGCAATTAATCTAGTTATACTAAAATATGACTTCAGTCTGTGAAAGCAACTTGTATGAAGTGTATATACAGTATATTAATTATATACCATGTATATCCCCCACTACATTCTCTTTAAGTCACTACCTCTAACTATGACTCCGTAACCAGAAGCAGTAACCCATAGTAACCAATCAGCAGGTAGGATTTGCTGGTCACCTGTTTAAAAGCAAACATCTAAACTGCTACTGGGCAAACTTAGCACCTTTTATTACATATGGGGGATAAACTGCTATGCTGTACATATCTATAGCTTCTGATGATATATACATATCTGTAAGCTTACTTATTTTTTAAGAAACAGTGTAATATATGGAAATGCTTAATATAAAAAAAAAGTGTATAAATTAGAGGTTTCATTGTATTGATGATAAATAAATATCCATAAGCTTGATGGAATATCAAATTCATCAACTGTGGATAAATAAAGTAGGAAACAACACAGTCAACTAAAAGCCACTGTACATATTAATAAGGAAAACTTGACAACACTTTTATTTACTAACCTCCTTCATAATTTTAATAGACTCCACGCGATTTTGAGGTGGGGCGTAGAGCAGGATTCGGTGATATAAGGACTGCAATACAGGTCTCATAGAGTCAACAGAACCAATAAGTCGAACTAGTTCAGCTGCAATGTAATAAATTGCTCGGGCTACAGGGCCACTAAGTGCTGGAGCTGTAGATGAACAGGCTGATCCTCGACCTTGATCAGCCACAACAGCAAAGTCTGAGTCAACGCAGGAATTATTGTGTGCAGAAGTGACAGTTTTGTCATGAACAGGGTTCCCAAGGATCACCACAAGGGCCGGACAAAGCTGCTTCCTGAGTTGGTCAGAGAAAACACAATAAATCAGGATCACAACCAAACCAAATTACCAAATATGCTAAAAATATGTTAAAAACCATGACCATTGTCAACAATGGCCACAATTGTAAAATTGTTTTTAAACTTCTGTATGTTAAGATAAGCAGAAGAGCTTAAAACTGTAGAACAAACTTGGTAACAAAGGATTTCGGGTATCAAAGTGCCTTTTATCAAGCATAGCAATACAACAGGACTGCTCCTGCCATGAGGCAAAGTGAGAACCTTGCCTCAGGCGTCAGTGAGCGGCTAGTTACCAGGAGTGGCCAAAAGCCACCTCCTGTAACTAAGAGCCAATTTCCATTTTTTTAAAACAAAATTTGGCTTCACTAGTGCGTAGGGAGCTATACCACTGTTATTTTACACTGCTTTAGACCTTTGGCAAATAATTCTATAATTCTAGCTTTCAAATATTGGGAAGTATGTATGATGGATTAAAACTTATAACATTTACATAACTTAAATATGAAAAGCAGTAATGGCTTGTTAATAAGTTGAAATCTACCGTACATTAGAATGAAGATGGCCACTTACCAAATAAGGTCAGTAAAACCTTTATGATGATGCATTTCTGGGGAGGAGCTGTTCAGCATTGAAAGTATGCACTCCAGGTACAGAAGCTGCAATGGATGGTTCTCACTGGCAAAGGGATTGAACATAACATTCAGATAATTGGCAACATATTCTTAAATTTTAAACAATTTTAAACAAGTAGAGCAGGCTTTATTGGTGCATTTAACTCGGGACAGAGCAATATGATGCAACTTTTTACCCACTGTAGCAAATTGAGATTAAACATGTACAGTATATAATTTTGTATCTACAGTATGTGGTCCATTCAGCAACCTGTGCCTGTGATGCTATTACTAACATGGTAATACAAGTAAAAATAAAAAATACATTGAGCTCAAATTTTTAATCCAAATTAAACTTGCCTAACTGCTAGTTGATCCAGAGGAAGGTGAAACCTCCCATTCAAAGGGACAAACTCACTAAGATTCATAGTTGCGCCAATGTCCGCTTCGCCTCAGTTCGTATTTTCTTGATTCAGCAGACTGGCGTGCACTAGGCTCCCAGTAGCGTATGGTATAATCCAGAACTACCAACACATATTGTGTCCTCTATCAGACTTCACTTATGTCCCAATAAAATCTATAGCAATTATTTCACAAGGAACCTCTACTATAGGAAGAAGTACCTGCAGGCTTTAGCATAGAAGCTGTTAACCGAAAATCTGAGAAATACTCACAATACCTTTTTACCTCAGTATATACCCATGGCCAGAAAAACCTCTGCAAACGACATTCTTTGGTTTTATCAAATCCCAGGTGTCCTCCCAACACATGTTTATGGGCCATGTCTAATACCATTCTCCTATATGGTTGGGGTACCACTAGCTGTTCCTAAGTTTCCCTCGTATTTTATCAACTTGGCACAGCAAATCAGCTCCAGGAAATTTAGATTCTCCATTTATTACTTTACTATTTTCCATGCCATTTGCTAAGGCGGGGTGAGTAGTTACATGTGAGTAGTTACACAATTATCCAGGGAAACCTCAAAATCGGGCATATTGGGAACAGCCTCAGGTTCATCAGTCTCCCCCACAAATACAGCTAGGGGAAATTTCTCAGGTTCTTCAATGGATATACCTACAAAGTCTGACACTAAACTTGTTTCAGCTGTCTCAGGCTACAGTAAATAGGCATGGTCTTCATTACACTTTTCTTTTTATGCTGGGTTCTCTGGCTTCATAAATACCAAACTAAGGGAAAGTGCCTTCCCAGAATTACCTCCTGCATAAGGGATTTTACCACCCCTAACTCGTGACAGATAGTACCACGGGGGTTTAAATTGTAACCATAGCAGTGGAATATTCTTTAACATCCTCATGTATACACATTACCCCTAGGCAGGGCCCTTTAGTTTATCACTGCCCACATGATTTGCCTTTTCTAGTATGACCACACTGCCAGAGTCTACTAATGCATTAACACTTCAAGTAATGCATTAACACTGCAACCCTCAACTTTAATTTTACACAGAGTGGCTCGACTATATCAAACACCATTGGTTCAGTAGAGAAAGGGGGCAGGTAGCGGCTATATGTCCAAGTTCATTGCACCTCCAACAATGTATGTGAGGAATAGGGTTTAGATTTACCTGCACATTTTAGCCAAGCTTAAGCTGTTGGCTCTCTTATTAAACTCCCTCATTCTCTTTATTAGATGGAGCTGTCTTACCAGCAGTGACAGAAATCTTTCTACTCCTCTGGTTAGAGCGTCCTGGAGATGCCTCTCTGATGCTTTGTGCCTTTCCACCAAGCTAGCTTATCAAGCTTATCTGTTCTTTGGAACTCTGAGATCTTCTTGTCCAACCAAACATTGTATCTTGGTAGGAAGAGATGAGATGTATTTGCCCAAAGCCACTCACGCAATGATATGACCAGGCTTTAATTCCTCGGGTTGTAGTCATTTCTTTATTAGGTGAATAAAGTCATACATCTGTGATCTTGCTTAGGTGAAACATTCAGATAACTTTTTTTTTTCAGAGAACAGTACTTGCACTTGTAGTATCCCTTCACAGCAGTCTATCAGTCACACAGTCAGACAAACTGCTTCATGTGTTCCTCTCCCCCAGAGTATGACTCATCATTCACAGCACCTGTGCTCACAGCATCTGTTATTTTGCTCCTATTTTGGGTCTAGCCTTCTGGGAGATATGTACCTTCTCTCCAGTGTTTTCCTAGCCACAGTGCCACAATGTTTACCCACAAGGCTTAAAGGGGGCCTTGCCACCCTAGGAAATTATTCAAAAACCTTTTTTATTGTGTTAGTTGGAAAAAATAAACTTTATATACTATATAAAGGCAAGCTTCATTGCAAAATGTCTTGAATGCAGCAGAAAGTGGATCTTGATACATGCTACACAATGGTACATAATAATGAAGGTGGGGGCATGTGAGGAGGTCAGTAACAGCAAGAAAATGCAGAAGTTAAAGTGATTGCTGTGCCTCATTAGGCATAGAGGTGGGAGAGGCAATACTGTATATGACTGACAGCTGAGATTTATGAAATTACTTTTATGTAAAGGTTTAAGTATGGATGTTTTAATAAAATGCTGTACAGTGTAAAATAAAAGTCCTTTTTAATGTAAGCGTAAAACCTATTTTTTTTATACTTGAGCAAGTTATGACACTGAGGCTGTTATAAAAAAAATTTTTCATTACAAACATACTTTTGTATGCTTTTTTTGTTAAGCAGCCAAAGAATACACTCTGGCTTGGTATGTCTGAATGTTGTTTTCTATATTCTCTCAAATGAATCCATTACCGTTTGACCAAATAATAAAGTAATTATTATAGGTATGGAATGTGTTATACAGAATGTTCTGGACCTGGGGTTTTCCAGATAATGGATCCTTTTGTAACTTGGACCATCATACCTTAGGTCTAATAGAAAATGTAAACATTAAATAAATCCAATAGGCTTTTTCTTTCAATGGGAATTAAGTATATCTTAGTTTGAATCAAGTACAAGGTTCTGTTTTATCATTACAAAGACATTACAAAGTAAATCTTTTTTTAAAATTTGGATTAGTTTGATAAAATGGAGTCTATGGGAGACAGTCTTCCACTAATTTGGAGCTTTCTGGATAACGGGTTTCAGAATAACAGATCCCATCTGCCTATGGCCCAAACTAAAAAAAAAATCAAGAAACATTCAAAATCAGATGCAAACAAATCATACAAAAAATGTGTTATATTCCACAAAGTGGCTTTTCCCCCAGTCTTCCCATGATTTCCACACCACTTTTGGTGTTCCTATTGGGCTTAGTTGCTGCTGTTTTGACAAAGGCCCAGTCTGGGTAGCCACACACTTTCAAAGCTCCTATGAGATGTTAATGCTCCTTGTCCGTGGACTCTGTATCATTTCCCACACGTTCTGCCCTGTGGTGCGGAGTTCTAATGACACCCGGTTTGTGTTCCAGCGGATGGTGGGTAGAGAAACTCCTCCTGATGAACCAGCTTCTTTCCCAGCTTTCTTTTTAAGAAGGTCTGACAAACTCTGTGTGTGAGTTAAAGAGACTGAACCTGTGTATAGCTACATTCATGATTGAATCTTATAGGTAAATGTTGGCTGTGGGTTTTGCCTGCAACCATTCTCCCAGTGCATTTGCTGCAAAGCACATTAACCCCTACAGTTTCTTGCTCAACTGCTCCATTGTATACCCACCTATCCATGGTCTCACTCTATTCACTGTACTCTTTTACCCTTTCCATTCTGCTGAGTTACCCACATACTCACCTCTCCATCGCTAATAACACTCTGCCTCACTATATATAGCTGTATAGGTAGAAATGTCTATAATATTATAATATATATTTTCGCACCTCATCCCCCTCTCCTGCTCCTGTCCTGTATCCACCTCATTGTTTATTTTTGGATGACTTATCTTTTAAACTTTCTGCCACTCTGGGAACAATGCAGTTTTCCCCTAGAAGTGCTGCCCTGGCAAACAAGGTGTTTGTGTCACTAATATAATGGCAATGATATACATGTGCAACAGTTACTACTTTAAATATTTATAGAAAAGCGGATGTTAAGTTTGTGTGGAAACAAAAATATGGGTACAAGTAATTTGTGTAATATGTTTTCTTCCTTGCCCCCCCCCTTGGAAAATTTTCTGCTGACGCCCATGTTAGCGGACACTAGGTTTCCAAGCCACAAGCTTCTGTGCATTTAGTATTGCTAAAAACTGGTGAGCAGCAAGAGGTCAATGGAAAATCTAGAATTCCCAGACACACAAACAAATAAAGGTAGAGGGAAGTGCAGAATGCACAAACCAAGATGGCACCTGTAATAGGGAATATTTTGCAATATATTTTACATAATAGGTACAGTAGCACTTTTCAAAAAATATTTTAGCTGTTGGGAAGACCAAAACAAGGCCAGTCAAGTGACACTTATCTTTATTATATCTTTACTTCTCCTTTAAACAATATATTTTACTTACTTTATGACAGCCTGAAGTTTGTCACATAGCACAGCGAGCACAGATACAATGTCATCACAAAGGGATTCCACAGAAGGGACTGCCTCTGTGCAAAGGGATGAAAATTACAAATGTAATTAACACATAAATGCAATATCAAATAGTTAAATAACACATTTAGAAAAAAAAACATTACTGGGGAAGGTAATAAAAGTGATTAATTGAAAAAATGCACAATTGTGTTACCAATTGTTCCTTTAAACGCATTTAATATGGGGTTTATTTTAATCCTACCAGTGGGAAAAAAAAGATTGTGAAGTTTAGAGTTTTCTTCAGTGTGCTGGGTCTCAATTAAAACTTAATATATAAATATAACCCCATTTTGGACACAAGCTCATTCAGCTGTGCTTATGTAAAAAGGTAGATAAACAGTAGCTGTACATTGAGAAATAAATATGAATGTTTTTTTCTCCACACAAAAATCCAAAGATTGAAAGAAAACCATGATAACTGATACTACTCATCCATTAATTCACAATGGAAAAAGTGTGTGTGTATAACTAACATGGTTTCCTTTCAATCTGTCAAATCAGGTATATTTGTATAGATTTAAATACATTTATATTTATTTCTTGATGTTCAGATTGTGTTTTTGCATCTTTTCTACACATTTCATTCTGAATGGGCTCATGTTAAAAAGGTGTATATTTTCTCTTTAATGAGAATTATACACAGCAGGTCTTAAAAATGTTGTGCAGGTATAGGTTCTGTTATCTGGAAACCTGTAATCCAAAAAGTTCAGAATTACAGGAAGGCCATCCCCATAGATTCCATTTTAATTAAATAATTGATTTTTTAAAATTATTTTTTCTCTGTTATAAAACTGTAGTTGATCCTAACTAAGATACAATTAATCCTTTTTGGTGGCAAAACACTCTTCTGGGGTTTAATTCATGTATATATGTGATATTTTAATTGAATTAAGGTATGGAGATCCAAATAATGGAAAGAACCATTATCCAGAAAACCCCAGGTGCTGAGCATTCTGGAAAACAGGTTCCATACGTGTATCTGTAATTAAAATTCACAGCTAAGCAATTTATATCATGAAGATTATATTGAAATTTTATTTTTTTCATATTTATGACCTTTATTACCTTCCATATGAATGTGTCATTTTTGTACAGTGTAAATGCTAATTTCCATAAATTAGAACAAAAGTTTGTTGCAGTGGATAGAGAAAACATAAAAGTACCTTGACTCTTGAATTCCAACGGAGCTTCGTGGTTTTCTACATTCTTTAAAAAAAAAGTATTAGAAATAAGAAAATATGCTCCAAGTATGGATCACCAGTCTGCAAAACCATCATCTCAGCTTAAAATTACCATCATAGATAAAAGAATATATATAGAACTCCATGGGCCAATTTTAAATTGTAAAAATAGAGCCAATACTGTAAAAGTAGTACCATAGCAATTTCCCTTTCGTCAGGCTAATGTCACACCTGGCAAAAAAAATTTCCAGCAACTGTGTACATGGTCTGATTTCAGCTAGGAAATGCAGGCACAAGCATTATATTTCAGATAACCTTGCTAAGTAGAAGGTATAAAGGGGATGTAGTTTAACTACAACTCAGTTGTGTCTTGTTGTGACTTAAAGGAGAAGGAAAGGCTTGCAGCACTTGGGGGTGCCAAATGTTAGGCACCCCCAAGTGATTGTAGTTACTTACCTGAAACCCTGGGCCGGTGCTCCTATCAGCAGAAAACTCCACCGGCCAGCACCACGGAGCGATCTTCTTCCATCTATCTCCTTCTTCGTGCGACTGCGCAGTAGAATGGAAAGCCAAACTTTAACTAAAAAGTCAGCTATTTCGTTCAACTGCACATGCGTTTGCCCTGGGAAATTTGAAGACAGAAGAAGACGGAAGTGCATTGCTCCATGGTGCACACTGGTATAACCCCAGGCCGGTGCAGTTTTCTTGCTGAAAGGAGCACCAGCCCAGGGTTTCAGGTAAAAAACTACAATCCTAACATTTGGCACCTGAAGTGCTGCAAGCTTTTCCTTCTCCTTTAAAGGGAATATAAAGGCAATAAAATAAAATACCATTTTTACTTTCTTTAATGAAAAAGAAATATATCTTGTGAACCGGTAACTGGAGCACAGTGTGAAGGAAGATATATTTCACCTAGGTTCATGTCTTACTCCCATATGTACAGCAGTTCTGAGTGGGTTAATTCCCCTAGAAAGTCTCACCTGGGGAATAATTAGCAGGCTAGATCAGCTAGCTGCTAGAGAAGGTTAGGGCTCAGAGTGAAAGCTGGAGACACACACTGAGGAGAGCTGGGAGCTGAGTGTAGCCATTGGAAGCGGCGGTTTATGTTTCCCCAAAGGGAAAAGACTTTGCAAAGGTACTGTGACTCTGGGGAGTTGTACTGTTTGTGTTTGACCGGAAATCCCAGTAGGGGATCGGTAGTAGAGAGGGAAACTACTCTGTGTATTAGTTAGAGCCCAAGTGGGGCAAGGCTTTTTTTTTGTTTTATGCTGCTTTGCTCACAGAATCTTTATATGTGAACAATAAATGCACTTTACCCTGTTCCAGACCCATCTGTTCATATGATCCTGCTCACAATCTCCAATATACTTTAATTAAAAAATGTTTACTGACTGTATGCAGTGAAATTCCCCCTTCATTTTATTTGCTCTAACAGCTGCAGATAGGAAACTTCAGACGGTCCCTAACTGCTCTGCAGGGAAACATTCATACTTTCAAACAGCAGGGGGAGCCCCCCACCTTACATCCCAGAACTCAAGCAGCTTTCTTTGTTTCCGTGTAGAGCAGCTGGTGACTGTGTAGGGATTCATATCGGCAGACCCAGTGCAGTCTGCATATTCTGATTATTAATCAGTCTTGCTGTATCAACTTCTGGCAGATATTATTTGGCTTGTGCTGTTTTCATGATTTATGATGATCCCTAAGCTTAACCTCCCAACACAAGCCCAGACCACACTGAACATGTGCGTGGTCTTGGTCTTGCAAAAATATTTAACAAAGTTACAAGATAATGACCCCCTGTGGCCAACTTTGAAAGCATAAATCATTTGCTTAATTAGGCTTCTGGTGCACTAAGTTCATGTTTATGTTTAGTATACAAAATACAGCATTTCTAGCATTATTCTATTTTAGACTTTAGTTCCCCTTTAAATAAAATAAACCAGAAAATATTTTATTGTCCAAGGCAATTCCACAGGGTCCAATGAGGCAGTGCAGCAATACATGATCCATGTACTAGTCCATAGGCTAACATGCGTCTTAATGTATCATATCAATAAAAATGCACTTTTGCAACGATTCACAGTTCAGGTGATTTTAACATGGGATAGAGCCAGAGTGGGGGAAGATTCAATAAATGGCATAACAATTTTCAAAACCTGCACGAGGAATGGAAAACATATCTGATGCATGAAACTAATAAAGTAATCTTTATTTTAAGCAGACATATGTTGAGTGAGGTGAAAACTTCCCTTTTAGGAACGGATCTTTCTTTAGTGCCAACCTCATACAGTAATGATTTTGAATAAGAAGTGGATCTATACTAGTTACAACGAAAAGTAAAATAGCCAGTTTACTTGAATGATAAACAAAACACAAAATGTAACAGTTCCAGCCTGCTCATTTGAACCCAAATCCAGACTCGGATTAAAAATGGGCTCTGGCATTCTGGTACACAGAGACCCAAACAACCCTCACCAGCCCAACAAATATTGATTGTTTGTGGCACCTTACAGGAGCCCTAGCAGATTGCCACACAGCAGAGCCTGTTTGACCCCACTAATAAATCAGTGTCTATTAAAACTTATTGGCATGGTTAGAAAGGACAGCCAACTACATTCTAAGGAATAATTGAAGGTTTTCTCTAATCCCACTAGACCAGAAATGTAAACAATTTACGGGGGAATGTAATAAAAGTCAGCAACGAAAAAAAATATTTGCAATGCAAAAAGTTATGCATTTGTGTGAACAAATTTTCCTTTGCACAAATTTAATATACAGTAGCTTTTGAGAACCCGGAAACTGTTTAGCGACCCCTTCCAACAGTGGAAGAAGGTTTGTGAATTTTATAGTTTGCACCAGTGCGCAGTGAATGTAATAAAACTTCTTACTGAAAAAGTTATGTTTGCTCCAGAAAATTAGAATACCATCAAGCACTTCTTAAAAGTGGGCAATGCACAATTAAAATATGCAATGCGCAATTATAGTTCGCAGTGCACAATTATAATTTGCAGTGCAATAACAGTTTAAGGAAGAGTATTACAATGTGAAATGCTAATTTTTATTCTTATTTATGCAAATTGTTTTACTTTTTGCGCCTTCTTTACATTTCCCCAAAAGACTTTACAGGCTGATATAGAATTAATTATCTGTCCTGTGGATTAGGGACATTCCATTGTACTTCTGGACTGCTCTTATTATAGAGATAAAATTGCTTTCCCAATTGAATTATAGTAATGTTTACATTAAGCTGGATATGGATCCTATGGTAAAATTACTTGTTATTGAAACATTTTTTTCATAATGTTTAAAAGGGGTATTTCACCTTCCAACACAACACTTCAGTTGGTTTCATATAGTTCACCAGAAATAAATAACCTTTGCAATCACCTTCTATTTGTAATCATTTTTCGAATATTGAAGTGTAAATTTTCATTTTTTAAATTTAAAATTTTTATGTCTTTTTGAAAACAACAGAACTGAAAAAAGTGGTTGGAGGGTGAACAACCCTTTTAAATAATCTTTTTTTTTTTCTTTTATATTCTGTCACACTTTGCAAATAAGCTATTTTTTTACTTGAGATACATTGATGATATTTTTTTAATTTGGCATTAAGATACAATGGGGGCCTCCAACATAGGCATAAATATATGTACAACTGTCCTTGTAATGCTTTGACACATGACATTATGGTCATGAAACTTCATTATGGTTTTTAATATAATTTGGATGGCTACTTAAAACGTTGTATGAGTTGGCATTATATGTAGTGATGAGTGAATTTTTTTGCCAGGCATAGATTCATTGCAAAATTCAGCATTTCACAATCTGCAATTTTTTTTGCGAAACTGCAGCAAAAAGTCACAAGACAATAATGTCACCATGACAAAAAAGTTGCACATAAAAAATTCTTATATTCACTTCAATGAATTTTGTGAATGTTTCTCTGTTTCAAAAATATTTTTCACAGTTTCAAAAATTTTTCAGTGAAGCAAAAAGGGACAGATTCGCCCCGCACTAATTACATGGGAACATATTTTCCTGGACACTCCATGTCATACTTACCGGGATAGCCCCGCCCCAGTGCTCCCATCAGAAGCCCAACCCCACCCCCCAGTCCGGTGTCTTTTTTTCCTTCTGCTTCAGTTTTTTTTTTTTTTGCTCCTGTTAGAAGCAAGTTTTCTTTTTAACCTTGGGGAAGCAGTAGGGCTGCTGTTAGCGTCCTAGGGACTCGGGTTGGTCCTGGTGATCTTTTACCCCTAAGCACATTACCTCAGGTGGAATCTTCAGTGTTTAAACATCTGGATCAGGTAGGCACAGTTTTTACTGCTTTCCTTGATCCATGTGCCCTCCAGCCTGATTACATCCAGGTCTGTGGCAAGTGCTATGTCCCCCCATCCGTATGCCTACCTGGGCATGTCTAAAAAGCGTCCAGCGGCATTGGGTTATATGGCTCATACACCCTTTATGATTTTTACGGATGGGAGAGGGAGGTGGCAGTTAGGTACGTTATTCTGATAACAAATATTTAGTTAGCGGCCTGAACCTTATGGCCTCCTTCTCTTTTTTCCCCCACATGGGGGTATTATTTTTTTCTTCTGGAGGAATTTAGGTGTCAGAGCCAGCTGCCTCCCTCAAAAAACTTTCCCAAGGTTGAGGTAATTGGCAGCTTCCAGGGTTAAATAAAAGAAAACCCTGAGGTCTTAAATCTACTGGCAGTTAAAGCTAAATTTAAGCTGAGAATGCCACCTTGTTCCAGAGTCTCCTAACTCTTAAAAAAAAAAAGTATGAGCCATGTTGGCCATTGGAAGAACTGTGCAGCTGCAAGGCTGATATATACGTTATATGAGCAATGATAATGCAATGCAGTGATAATGCAATACTGTTTCTACGTGCTGAGAGCAGTTCTATGCAATGATGATCTGCAGGGTCTGAAAGCAGCATTAAGGCAAGACTTGTCTATATGTTATGTGAATGTTGCAAATACAATGTTAGCCTTCTTATTTCAGCACTGAGAATACTATGTTGATCTGCAGGTTCGGTTTACAGCAGCTGCAGGTAATTGGGTAATTAGTCTGGAGGTCAGTATTCAGGTTCAGTTAATGAACAGGTAGATCCCCTCCCAGCCCCTCCCTTAGCAGCTCAGATTGATTATCTGAAACATCAGGTAAGGTTCTGTGTTACGACTCTTTCCTTTATAGTATAGGTTTGTGAACTAAATTAACATGTACTTCTTCTACTCTGCTTCTGATTTAGCTAGCTTAGAAGCTTAGACATTGCTGTATGGAAGGAAGTAAACTGTTTAGCCAGTATATATATGTGTTTATATATGTATGTATATGCGTGTGTATATGTGTGAGCATGTGGATACTGGCTAGCTGGGATGGGCAGCCAGAGAAAGGGGCCTCTTACTCTTGGGCAGAGTGCTCTGTCTGCATGATGTAGGAATTCCTAGTCCTGGCACTACTGAATATTGCAACCAAACTGACTGTATATGTGGAAACATTTCAGTGATTCTAGAGCTGGCTTTAATAACCAAATACAAATGCATATGTTATACATTTATGGGCCTGTCGCTGCATAAGGCAGTAACCAAACTGTCTGTATATGTGGAAACAAAATGTGTATGTTATACATTTATGGGCCTATCACTGCATAAGGCAGTAACCAAACTGACTGTATATGTGGAAACATTTCAGTGATTCTAGAGCTGGCTTGAATAATCAAATACAAAGGCATATGTTCTACATTTATGGTCTATCACTGCATTTTCTAGTAATCAAACTGACTGTATATGTGGAAACATTTCAGTGATTTTAGAACTGACTTTAATAACCAAATACAAATGCATATGTTATACATTTATGGGCCGGTCACTGCATAAGGCAGTAACCAAACTGACTGTATATGTGGAAACATTTCAGTGATTCTAGAGCTGGCTTGAATAACCAAATATAAATGCATATATTATACATTTCTGTGTCTGTCACTGCCATAAGGCAGTAACCAATCTGACTGTATATGTGAAACATTTCAGTGATTCTAGAGCTAGCTTGAATAACCAAATACAAATGCATATGTTATACATTTCTGGGCCTGTTGCTGCATTATGTGGTAACCAAACTAACTGTATATGTGGAAACTTTTTAGTGGTTCCAGAGCTGGTTTTAATAACCAAATATGAATGTACATGTTAGACATTTTTGGTATAGGCACTTTTTAATATTACACCAAACTGAATGTAGATGGGGGTAACATCAGTGGTTCGGAGCTGGCTATAATAACCACATACTAATGCACATGTCATACATTAATTGGGCCAGCCACTGGTCACTACTATAACCTTACTGTATGTATATGCTTAAACATTTCAGTGGCTTTGGTGCTTACTAAGGTTATAACTAAAGTAAATGAACATGCTATACATCTCTCTGGTTTGGACACCAATCAATAGAACAACCAAACTGAAGGTAAATGTTAAACTGATGAGTAATGGGTGTGGTAAGGTTCTAGGCATTTCCGGAGGGTGCCTATATAACCTTCAGGTTTGTATGTAAGCATGGTAACACAAGTTAAGGCTCCAGTATCCCTGGGTCATGTCTGTTTCAAGTAACTTTGATTTAGGTTATAAGCATGGATTACTCTTGCAAATAAGCCAATAGGGTAACGTATGCTTGCTGATAACAGCAGCCAAGACTGACTTAAAGGCACTAGCCAAGTCAGATATAGGTATTATGAACTTAATTAAGTACGTCAGCTGTGTTGCAGATAAGTATTATACCCTTATTTACAGCAGTCCATAATGGCTTAGGGGACTGTGTCCCGGTAAGTATGCCACAATCGGTATATGGGTTACAGATACAGTAAAGGTGGTAACTGATGTAGACATGTATCTTGTCTAAATGGATTGGCTAAGGCCAATTCTGATTCATATAAATGCTATGTAATATATAGGATTATGCACCGTTACAAAGATGGTGTGAGAGTAGTGGCCAATTCTGGTTTAAAGGTATACGACTATATTGCATATGGGTGTTATGCAATAGTCAAACAGCAGGTAGGTATTATACAATGGCTGTATTATAACATGAACTTGTAGACCACAACTTTTGAAGTCGACGTGGTCCATATATTTGCTTACATTCAACTATAGGCTGTTGGAATAGTTATCAGTCTTAAGGATCTCACTAATTAGAATCTAGGTTCTACGACTGGACTTATTCCTGCTGATTAAGAAAATAAGATAAATACGTATCCTGCTTCTGCGATAGGATTGGCCTGGGGCTAAATGGACGTAGACATGTATACAGTCATATATACATTTAACAAGGATTCTAATATCGCCACAGCTGGATATCAGGCAAGATAAGTGTTCTGTATATTCCAATGATAAATCAAGGTCTATTTATAAAACTGGTATGATATTCATCAGGATCTCTTTCTTGGTTACAGGGGTGCAACTTATCTGGTCTCAGTCTGGAAGACAGTGGGTGCATCAGTCAGTGCAAATGTTTGGTTAAATCACATACTGTATACTGTATTCACTACTGCCACAGGGTTTTAGAGCTTTGCAATGAGGTATTTTATAGTACAGACCTATTTAGTTTGTCTCCAATACAATAGGGGTCAGCTCTCGGACTATATATTCATGGGACATATTATATTAATGGGTACCATATAAAGCTGGCTGTAAAATTAGGTATTCTCCATCAATTCAGTTATAGCTAAAAGTTTTGATCCACAGGTTCGTTATAACAGGCTATTCTGTAATGTTAATCCATATGGTGGACAGGAAGCATGCAATCTTGGCATGCTGGGTTTTCTAAAGTTCGATGTTACTCTGGGTTTAGCCTTTTACACCACCATAGACTGGCCTGGCTAGTTGAGGTAAGTATCATAGGGCTTAACATCAAGCTATAAAAAGGGTCTTATACACTTTATCCTTTTAGACCAAGGCTGCAGTATCAGCCTTAGGCAAGGTCCTGGTTATTGCATCTCTTGCCAACAGGCTTGGACATGCTAGTATGGTTAGTAGGGGAGTTCCATTGCAGAATAATAGGTAAATAATTATATCTCCATACCTAGATTAATTTTAATCTTGAACACTTAAGGATGGTACTGTCCATGTCCAGGGATTTGAGAATAACCAATCTCTAGCAGTATTGTTGGTTGTAATACTTCCTTGAGTCATTCAAATTTCTTCCTACATGGTAAACTCATGGGAGCAGGCCATACAGATTGTTTATAGGCCCAATCTATGGGGTACAATAACTCCAGCTATGTACAGGTCACATCTGTGAAGGCTCGAGGACTGTATCATAGCAAGGTTGTGCATATCTGCAGGCATTTCTTTTACCTGGTCTACTCCAGGGCACGCTGATCTTTAATACTATCCAGTCTTGTTTGGTGTTGGATCATGAGCTAAAGATAAAAAACAATTTCAATCTGTACAGACTGCAGAATGCTTCTAGATACCTCACAGGGCAGGTAAGGTATTCCCACATTGGCAGCACTCCTTCTCCATAAGTCATTCTACGGACCTCTCATTGAGAGGTGTATTGGTTATGGTCTAGAATAAATACAGGTTCCTTAGTATTAAAGAGACGGGGAACTACACTAGGTGATGCCATGTACCGGTAGTGTCATACAGAGTGGGGTCATGTAGAATACTAGTGATGGTATTTTTCCTTCCCCCTACTAAATCCTCTTTTGGAGGTACCATGCTTTTGAGCCATTTCCAAGAGTCCTCTTGTGGATGTTATGCGGTTGGAATAAACGTGCTGGTATGTAGTAGGAGTAAGACTATGTAGAAGTGTTACTCTGGGTTCCTATCCGCTTCTATTTAATTAAGAGAGAGTTCTCTCTTTTTAAATGTAATTGTCATGCTGGTTTCACACTCGGTATCATTACTTTGGTGTGGGTTCCTTTAAGGAGTACTATTAACTTTATTCTCTTCCAGTCCATTTCCTCTGAAAATAGAGTTCACAGATTTCCACAAGGTGATTTTGGTCCACCTTTGGGGGTTTCATTCTTCTGAGTTTTATCTGGTATAGATTATACTCGGCCACTTCCTTATGTGTAACAAATTCCCTCCCATTGGGATATTAGCTTGCTAAGTCCCGGTAAGTATGACATGGAGTGTCCAGGAAAAGGGAAGATTGTATCATACTTACCGTGATCTTCCTTTCCTGGACACTCCATGTCAGGTTTCCCATCCCTTTTTCGGTAGTTTCTAGAAGCTTATTACGAGACACCGGACTGGGGGGTGGGGTTGGGCTTTTAACCCTTTAAGTGCCAGCAGAATTTCACATTTTGGTTACGCGAAATGCCAGCCGTTTTTGAAACATTTGTGCTCTCTCACTTTAGTGGCATTTTCTGAGGGGAAACCTATAGTTTACCTAGGAAAACTATACATTGTTTTTTTCGGGAGAAACTGAGCTTTCTAAATCTGCCTGAGTTGTCATGTATTTCCACCTCTGCAAAAAGATTTATAGCTCTAAATGCAAAAAAAAAATGAAAAAATCCTATTTTTCACAATATATGCATTTATACCAGAAAAATATTTCATTTTACGCATGAAAATCCAACTGATTTGGAAAGCCTCGTGTTTCACGAACGTGCCAATACCAGATATGTATAGTTTTAGCCAGATTTAGGACATCTGTACAGCAAAAACTCCCGGCAGTATATTACCGAATTTTGAAAGCAGAAGGCAGAAAACGGCATACTTTAGATTCCAAGGCCACAAAATCCTGAAACTGTAGGTTTACCCCAGAAAACCATATATTTTTAGAAAGTACACATTCTACGGATTCCAAAATGGGTAACTGTGTCTTTCTACTCCTAACTACCAAACATCAAAGCTTGTCTGAACGTAGCGGTTTTTATAAAAATGTATCAAAATTTTGAAAAATCACTTCAAAGGTTTTATTTTGCTGCTCCGCATATCACACACTATATTAGATACCAAGAAAAAGCACCCTGAATATGATTGCCAGGGGTCCACTGAACAGTTTGATCCCCATTGTGCATAGGTTTACCAAAGTACCTGGCATTTAGAGACCCCAATATGAAGTTAGCACATCCAAATTGTCCAGGACTTTACTTCAGCTACTGAAAAATTAACACATTGACTGCATTTTTTGTGGGGTAAAAACACAGAAAAATAGGTTTACCCCCCAAAACCATATATTTTTGGAAAGGACACATTCTACCGAATCTAAAATGGGTACCCATGCCTTTCTGCTCCAAACTACTGAGTCGCAAGGCTTTCCCAAAATTGTCGGTTTTGGTGAAATATCTGAAAATTGCCTCAAACCTTCAACTTCCCAGCACCATATCACCCATGTATCATTAGGTACCAAGAAAAAGCACCCTAAATATGATTGCCAGGGGTCCTCCAAACAGTTTGGTGCCCATTGTTCATAGGTTTACAAAAGTATATGGCATTTAGAGGCCCCAAAATGAAGTTAGCACATACAAATAGTCCTGTGGGTAACTTCAGCTAATGAAAAATCAACACATTGACTGCATTTTTTATGGGGTAAAAACACAGAAAAATAGGTTTACCCCCCAAAACCATATATTTTTTGGAAAGGACACATTCTACCGAATCTAAAATGGGTACCCATGCCTTTCTGCTCCAAACTACTGAGTCGCAAGGCTTTCCCAAAATTGTCGGTTTTGGTGAAATATCTGAAAATTGCCTCAAACCTTCAACTTCCCAGCACCATATCACCCATGTATCATAAGGTACCAAGAAAAAGCACCCTAAATATGATTGCCAGGGGTCCTCCAAACAGTTTGGTGCCCATTGTTCATAGGTTTACCAAAGTATATGGCATTTAGAGGCCCCAAAATGAAGTTAGCACATACAAATAGTCCTGTGGGTAACTTCAGCTAATGAAAAATCAGCACATTGACTGCATTTTTTGTGGGGTAAAAACACAGAAAAATAGGTTTACCCCCCAAAACCATATATTTTTGGAAAGGACACATTCTACCGAATCTAAAATGGGTACCCATGCCTTTCTGCTCCAAACTACTGAGTCGCAAGGCTTTCCCAAAATTGTCGGTTTTGGTGAAATATCTGAAAATTGCCTCAAACCTTCAACTTCCCAGCACCATATCACCCATGTATCATTAGGTACCAAGAAAAAGCACCCTAAATATGATTGCCAGGGGTCCTCCAAACAGTTTGGTGCCCATTGTTCATAGGTTTACAAAAGTATATGGCATTTAGAGGCCCCAAAATGAAGTTAGCACATACAAATAGTCCTGTGGGTAACTTCAGCTAATGAAAAATCAACACATTGACTGCATTTTTTATGGGGTAAAAACACAGAAAAATAGGTTTACCCCCCAAAACCATATATTTTTGGAAAGGACACATTCTACCGAATCTAAAATGGGTACCCATGCCTTTCTGCTCCAAACTACTGAGTCGCAAGGCTTTCCCAAAATTGTCGGTTTTGGTGAAATATCTGAAAATTGCCTCAAACCTTCAACTTCCCAGCACCATATCACCCATGTATCATAAGGTACCAAGAAAAAGCACCCTAAATATGATTGCCAGGGGTCCTCCAAACAGTTTGGTGCCCATTGTTCATAGGTTTACCAAAGTATATGGCATTTAGAGGCCCCAAAATGAAGTTAGCACATACAAATAGTCCTGTGGGTAACTTCAGCTAATGAAAAATCAGCACATTGACTGCATTTTTTGTGGGGTAAAAACACAGAAAAATAGGTTTACCCCCCAAAACCATATATTTTTGGAAAGGACACATTCTACCGAATCTAAAATGGGTACCCATGCCTTTCTGCTCCAAACTACTGAGTCGCAAGGCTTTCCCAAAATTGTCGGTTTTGGTGAAATATCTGAAAATTGCCTCAAACCTTCAACTTCCCAGCACCATATCACCCATGTATCATTAGGTACCAAGAAAAAGCACCCTAAATATGATTGCCAGGGGTCCTCCAAACAGTTTGGTGCCCATTGTTCATAGGTTTACCAAAGTATATGGCATTTAGAGGCCCCAAAATGAAGTTAGCACATACAAATAGTCCTGTGGGTAACTTCAGCTAATGAAAAATCAGCACATTGACTGCATTTTTTGTGGGGTAAAAACACCGAAAAATAGGTTTACCCCCCAAAACCATATATTTTTGGAAAGGACACATTCTACCGAATCTAAAATAGGTACCCATGCCTTTCTGCTCCAAACTACTGAGTCGCAAGGCTTTCCCAAAATTGTCGGTTTTGGTGAAATATCTGAAAATTGCCTCAAACCTTCAACTTCCCAGCACCATATCACCCATGTATCATTAGGTACCAAGAAAAAGCACCCCAAATATGATTGCCAGGGGTCCTCCAAACAGTTTGGTGCCCATTGTTCATAGGTTTACCAAAGTATCTGGCATTTAGAGACCCCAAAATGAAGCTAGCGCATACAAATAGTCCTGTGGGTAACTTCAGCTAATGAAAAATCAACACATTGACTGCATTTTTTGTGGGGTAAAAACACAGAAATATAGGTTTACCCCCCAAAACCATATATTTTTGGAAAGGACACATTCTACCGAATCTAAAATGGGTACCCATGCCTTTCTGCTCCATACTACTGAGTCGCAAGGCTTTCCCAAAATTGTCTGTTTTGGTGAAATATCTGAAAATTGCCTCAAAGCTTCAACTTCCCAGCACCATATCACCCATGTATCATTAGGTACCAAGAAAAAGCACCCTAAATATGATTGCCAGGGGTCCTCCAAACAGTTTGGTGCCCATTGTTCATAGCTTTACCAAAGTATCTGGCATTTAGAGACCCCAAAATGAAGCTAGCGCATACAAATAGTCCTGTGGGTAACTTCAGCTAATGAAAAATCAACACATTGACTGCATTTTTTGTGGGGTAAAAACACAGAAATATAGCTTTACCCCCAAAACCATATATTTTTGGAAAGGACACATTCTACCGAATCTAAAATGGGTACCCATGCCTTTCTGCTCCATACTACTGAGTCGCAAGGCTTTCCCAAAATTGTCTGTTTTGGTGAAATATCTGAAAATTGCCTCAAAGCTTCAACTTCCCAGCACCATATCACCCATGTATCATTAGGTGCCAAGAAAAAGCCCCCTAAATATGATTGCCAGGGTTCCTCCAAACAGTTTGGTGCCCATTGTTCATAGTTTTACCAAAGTATCTGGCATTTAGAGGCCCCAAAATGAAGTTAGCTCATACAAATAGTCCTGTGGGTAACTTCAGCTAATGAAAAATCAACACATTGACTGCATTTTTTGTGGGGTAAAAACACAGAAATATTGGTTTACCCCCCAAAACCATATATTTTTGGAAAGGACACATTCTACCGAATCTAAAATGGGTACCCATGCCTTTCTGCTCCAAACGACTGAGTCGCAAGGCTTTCCCAAAAATGGCAGTTTTGGTGAAATACCTGAAAATTGCCTCAAAGCTTAAACTTTCCAGCATTGTATCGTCCATGTATCATTACCAGCATAAAGCATCCTAAATATGAATGCCGGGGGTCTACTTAACAGTTTGATACCCAATAAACATAGATTTACCAAACTATGTGGCATACAGAGACCCCCAAATCCACATAGGGGATATGAATTTTCACGTATGACACTCTGGCTACTACAACATAAGCACCCAATGAGAGCCCCTAACAATATGGAGACCCTAGAAAACCATATATTTTCCGAAAGTACACAGTCTGACAAATCTAAAGCATGTAAAGACATCTTTCTACTGCAAACTATCAAACCGCAAAGCAATGCTAAACATAACGCTTTTTATGAAATTTCTGAAAATAGTCACAAAGCAAGCATTTTACCCCATTATATACCCCATATTTTGTAACGTACCAGCAAAAGTCATCGTAAATATGAACGCCAGGGCTGTACTGAACAGTTTGATCCCTGATATGAAAAGATTTACCAAACTAGGTGGCATACAGAGACGCCCAAATGAAAATAGTACATATGAATTTTCACATATGACACTCTGATTGCTACAATACAAGCACCTGGTATGTGCATTATGCACCATAAGACCCCCTAACAGTATGGAGACCCTAGAAAACTATATAGTTTCTGAAAGTACACATTCAGGCGAATCTAAAGCAAGTAATTACATCTTTCTACTGCAAACTACCAAACCACAAAGCTATGCTAAACATAAGGCTTTTTTTTTAACTTTCTGAAAATAGTCACAAAGCTTGCATTTTACCCCATTATATACCCCACATTTTGTAACGTACCAACAAAAGTCATCCTAAATATGAACGCCAGGGGTGTACTGAACAGTTTGATGCCTGATATGAAAAGATTTACCAAACTAGGTGGCATACAGAGATGCCCAAATGAAAATAGTACATATGAATTTTCACATATGACACTCTGACTGCTACAATACAAGCACCTGGTATGTGCATTATGCACCATAAGACCCCCTAACAGTATGAAGACCTTAGAAACCCATATATTTTCCGAAAGTACACATTCAGACGGATCTAAAGCAAGTAATTACATCTTTCTACTGCAAACTACCAAACCGCAAAGCAATCCTAAACATAACGCTTTTTATGAAATTTCTGAAAATAGTCACAAAGCAAGCATTTTACCCCATTATATACCCCACATTTTGCAACGTACCAGCAAAAGTCATCCTAAATATGAACGCCAGGGGTGTACTGAACAGTTTGATGCCTGATATGAAAAGATTTACCAAACTAGGTGGCATACAGAGATGCCCAAATGAAAATAGTACATATGAATTTTCACATATGACACTCTGACTGCTACAATACAAGCACCTGGTGTGTGCATTATGCACCATAAGACCCCCTAACAGTATGAAGACCCTAGAAACCCATATATTTTCCGAAAGTACACATTCAGACGGATCTAAAGCAAGTAATTACATCTTTCTACTGCAAACTACCAAACCACAAAGCTATGCTAAACATAAGGCTTTTTTTTTAACTTTCTGAAAATAGTCACAAAGCTTGCATTTTACCCCATTATATACCCCACATTTTGTAACGTACCAACAAAAGTCATCCTAAATATGAACGCCAGGGGTGTACTGAACAGTTTGATGCCTGATATGAAAAGATTTACCAAACTAGGTGGCATACAGAGATGCCCAAATGAAAATAGTACATATGAATTTTCACATATGACACTCTGACTGCTACAATACAAGCACCTGGTATGTGCATTATGCACCATAAGACCCCCTAACAGTATGAAGACCTTAGAAACCCATATATTTTCCGAAAGTACACATTCAGACGGATCTAAAGCAAGTAATTACATCTTTCTACTGCAAACTACCAAACCGCAAAGCAATCCTAAACATAACGCTTTTTATGAAATTTCTGAAAATAGTCACAAAGCAAGCATTTTACCCCATTATATACCCCACATTTTGCAACGTACCAGCAAAAGTCATCCTAAATATGAACGCCAGGGGTGTACTGAACAGTTTGATGCCTGATATGAAAAGATTTACCAAACTAGGTGGCATACAGAGATGCCCAAATGAAAATAGTACATATGAATTTTCACATATGACACTCTGACTGCTACAATACAAGCACCTGGTGTGTGCATTATGCACCATAAGACCCCCTAACAGTATGAAGACCCTAGAAACCCATATATTTTCCGAAAGTACACATTCAGACGGATCTAAAGCAAGTAATTACATCTTTCTACTGCAAACTACCAAACCGCAAAGCAATCCTAAACATAACGCTTTTTATGAAATTTCTGAAAATAGTCACAAAGCAAGCATTTTACCCCATTATATACCCCACATTTTGCAACGTACCAGCAAAAGTAATCCTAAATATGAACGCCAGGGGTGTACTGAACAGTTTGATGCCTGATATGAAAAGATTTACCAAACTAGGTGGCATACAGAGACGCCCAAATGAAAATAGTACATATGAATTTTCACGTATGACACACTGACTGCTACAATACAAGCACCTGGTATGTGCATTATGCACCATAAGACCCCCTAACAGTATGGAGACCCTAGAAAACCATATATTTTCCGAAAGTACACATTCAGACGGATCTAAAGCAAGTAATTACATCTTTCTACTGCAAACTACCAAACCGCAAAGCAATCCTAAACATAACGCTTTTTAAGAAATTTCTGCAAATAGTCACAAAGCAAGCATTTTACCCCATTATATACCCCACATTTTGCAACGTACCAGTAAAAGTCATCCTAAATATGAACGCCAGGGGTGTACTGAACAGTTTGATGCCTGATATGAAAAGATTTACCAAACTAGGTGGCATACAGAGATGCCCAAATGAAAATAGTACATATGAATTTTCACGTATGACACACTGACTGCTACAATACTAGCACCTGGTATGTGCATTATGCACCATAAGACCCCCTAACAGTATGAAGACCCTAGAAACCCATATATTTTCCGAAAGTACACATTCAGACGAATCTAAAGCAAGTAATTACATCTTTCTACTGCAAACTACCAAACCGCAAAGCAATGCTAAACATAACAGTTTTTATGGAATTTCTGAAAATAGTCACAAAGCAAGCATTTTACCCCATTATATACCCCACATTTTGTAACGTACCAGCAAAAGTCATCCGAAATATGAACGCCAGGGGTGTACTGAACAGTTTTATGCCTGGTATGAAAAGATTTACCAAACTATTTTGCACACAGAGACCTCCAAATGGTTATATAGCAGACAAAATTTTCATGGTCAAAATGAAGTAACAAAGAACAAAGCGAAATGGTATAAAATCACTAAAATCCAACAAAACCGCAAAAATCAATGCTTTTTTTTTTCCGCCTACTGTAATCAGCAGTCAGAATCAATGGTTGAATATTTTAGCATGGCCAAATAAGTTTTACAGACAGAAACAGGGGAACAACACCATCGCACAGCTGAAAATGTAATAAAATGGCTAAACATGCAATAAAATGGCTAAAAATGCACAAAAATCACCAGAATTGCAGTATAATCACCAAAATAACATACAAAAGGTATTGCGCAGTGCAATTAGCGAATACGCTATTCGCAATGGCAATAAAACAGTTTTTTCAGGCAAAAAAAAAACAGACGATGCGATAAAAACAAAAAAACAAAGACACAACATAGTGTAAGTGTGTATGTGTGTGTAGAACTGACCAATTGCATGTTGTGTGCGTGTGCAAGCGTGTGGGGGTGCTGTGAATGTGTGTGACCCCCCTGATCCCCCAAAAATGTATGTGATTGTGTGTAAGTGTGAATGTAAGTGTGTAATGGGAAAATAAGTGTGTGTTTGTGTGTTTGTGTGTGTTTGTGTGTGTTTGTGTGTGTGGATGGGCACTAACCTGGGAGTAGTAGGGTCCAGATCGTCCAGGAGAGCTGCAGGCAGAGCTGGCACCGTCCTCTTCTGATGATCCGGTAAAAGGGGCGGAGCTTAGCGGCCAGGAAGTGCAGGCAGCAGCATAGCACGTCCATTCCACGTGCTGCTGCTGCCTTTGGGGCCCCTGGGCTATAGAGCCTCAGGGGCCACTCATTCCCTGCCTAGGCTTGTTGCCTGGGGGCTGGGGAATGAGTCTGAACAGAGCGAGCAGCTTTACAAGCCGCTCCTCTGTTCACAGAGTGCAGGCAGCAGCAGAGCACGTAGATTTCACGTGCCTGCTGCTGCCTAGGGGCCCCTGGGCGATCGCGACCCAGGGGCCCCTTGTTCTTCACCTAGGCTCGTTGCCTAGGGGCTGGGGAACCGGTGGATAGCACTTAGAACGGAGCGAGTGACTTTACAAGTCGCTCCTCCGTTCTGAAAGTGCAGGCAGCAGCAGGGCACATATATTGCACGTGCCTGCTGCTGCCTTGGGGCCCCTGGGCGATCGCGCCTCAGGAGCCACTCGTTCCCAACCCCTGCTCGTTGCCTGGGGGCTGGGGAACGAAAAGGAACGGAGCAAGCGGCTTGAAAAGCCGCTCCTCCGTTCCCTAACCCTGAAATGCTGCAGAACGTAGAATCTACGTTCTGTGGCATTTCAAGTGTCATTCCCACAGAACGTAGATTCTACGTGGGGTGGCACTTAAAGGGTTAAAGCTTTGGGGAGGGTCCTTCTGATGGGAGCACTGGGGCGGGGCTATCCCGGTAAGTATGACATGGAGTGTCCAGGAAAGGAAGATCACGGTAAGTATGATACAATCTTCCCTTTTCACATTTGAATTGGATATTTTTATTCATGTCTTATGGTTCTATTTTAAGGATGTAATGTATACACATCTCTGTTTTTATCCATAATTTATTGCAATGCTCACTTTACATGTGGACCCATGTGAGGTAATTTCCTGGATTTACTTATAGAGGTGGGGGTATATAAAGTATGTATACTTTAAAATAAGAACAGGTACACAGTGCACACAGGGATAATTCCTCAGCCTATAAATTGTAAAGCTTCATTATTATTACATTTATTTATGAAGAGCTACCAATTTCTGCAGTTCTCACCATAAGGTTAAATAATTTACAAACAAACTAACATATCTATAGGTTGGTAAATAATGTATTTACAAGGTATAAAATGTAGCTGAACCACAAATCAGGGTAGATGCGGACATCCTGCTTTTACATGTTCATTAGAATCAGATAAAAAAAACTTAAATGCATAAGAGGATTGATGATATGAGCTAAAGTTGATTGCTCACCTGACATTCTTGCTTCTGGCATAATTGTAGTGTTAAGTCACTTAGCATCTGACTGAGAGTTGCTCTTATAGCTGTATTTATACTTCGCTGGTGACAACTGGAAACATAGGTTTCAGTGCATATCTGGACAGGAAACAGGACAATAACAATTAGCCAGATACAATCTAAAGAAATGTTTCTTTTAAGAAGCATTTTAAAAAAAATGATCTGCTTGTTAAACAGTACTAATGTTTAGTGCAATTAATATTAATAAAGAGTAAATTATAGCACATACTACAGAAGTCTGAATAGTATTTTTTATATAAATATATATATATATATATATATATATATATATATATATATATATATATATATATATATATATCAATATAAATACCTGCCTGACTCATAACATGTTATCTAGTAAGTATAGGTGTAATACAGCAGTCGCCACCATGGAGCATTTAAAGGAACAGCAACACCAAAAAGAAATCATTGATGTAGTATATCATGGGATTCTTCAAGTCTTGTGTTATCTACTGGGTACCCTGTGCTTGAATGGCTGCCACCATGGTTACACAGTAGCTTGTTTATATAAACAACTGTTGTGTTTCTTTAAAAAACATACCAGTTTTACTAGTATTTTTGGAGTACAAAATAGTCATTTTTTTTATTGGTGTTACTGTTCCTTCAATACAAGGTGCTCCTTCCTTTGCAAGTAGAAATTGATGCAAAAGTAAGGGGAAGTTTAATGAATATGTTATGGCCCCAAGATAGAAACAAGTGAGTTTTCCTATTTCTTATATTATAATATTATTTATAATATAAATTTCAATACAAATTGTTCACACATATAAAATAAAAAATCAAACCAAAAGAGTCTCAATATATAGCAGATATAATGTATCCCATCAGTGTGACCACTACTAAAATTGTTGTGCTAACACACCTAACTATAAGTTTGTTGGGATTCCACAAAATAAAGCAGTATAGGCTTACATACAAGAATGACTTTAGAAAAACATTCTAAAATAATTAATTTGTTAAGCTTTGAGGGTCAGAACCAATGTTAATGTGAAGCTGCAGAAATCGTGAAAAGAAAAAGGTTTTATCTTACCTCTGCAATTTTCAGCACTGCGCTTCCATTTAGTTCAAACGTTGATGTATAAGTAATGCAGAGCAACACCTTCAATTCAAATTGAAAAAACCCATCATAAAAACAGCAAAAATTTTGCTGCACAGATGACAAATAATGATTCAAGTAATAAAACGATAGAAACCATGATAAAACTGATGCATGGGTTGGAAGGTTGGTTACAAATTCAATAAAGACTGTATATTAATCTGCAGGTTATAGCATTTTAATAAAAGAACTATGGACATATCCCATTTGTGCAAAACAATTTCACTAGTAGTGTGTTTGGGACCTCATTATAATTGAGAAGGATTTGAGGATTTTTGTGGATAACACATTGTGGCATAAAAACATCATTTGCTTCTTTTAAAGCTTCAGTAAGGGCTCACCTTCAGTATGCAATGCAGTTTTGATCCTCAGTAATTAAAGTAATTCTGTCATGATTTCTATGGTGTCGTTTTATTTCTAAATTACACTGTTTACACTGCAAAATTCACTCTACCATGTAAAATCTGATTCCTAACCCAACAAGTGTATTTTTTTTCTTTTCAAGTTGTAATATTGGTGCGTAGGCCATCTCTGGTCATGTGCTGCACTATGGACATCTGACAGGCTATTGTTTCTCCTACTTAAATGTATCTGAAGGAGTAGCAGTGGGACATGGATTTTTACTATTGAGTGCTGTTCTTATATCTACCAGGGAGCTTGATCTGATTATCTTCACATTGTTCTGCTGATGGTTTTGCTGCGGGGGGGGGGGGGGGTATGGAAAGCAGTGATATCACTCCAACTTGCAGTGCTGCAGTAAAGAATGACTGAAGTTTATCAGAGCACATGACTGGGGCACCTGGGAAACTGACAATATGTCTAGCCCTTTGTCAAATTTTAAATATAACAAATTCATTTTCTCTTTTGAAAAATGGGATTTCAGTGCAGAAGTCTGTTGGAGCAGCACTATAAACTCATGCATTTTGCAAAATAAAACCGTGTTTTCCCATGACAGTATCCCTATAAGGAGGATGTTAATGAGACAGAGACATGTAAATAGACTGGCAAAAGTAATGAAAGAATTAAACTATGAGACTATCAAGGCTAGAGTTGATATCTCTAGACTGAGCAAAGATACAGGTATGGGACCTGTTATCCAAAATGCTCTGGACCTGCATACCTGGAGCTTTCCAGGTAATTTGGATTCCTACCTTAAAGGGGATGTTAAAGCAAAAAAATAAAATCCCATTTTACTTTCTTTAATGAAAAAGAAATATAACTCCAATATACTTTAATTAAAAAATGTGTTCAGTTTTTATAATAAACCTGACTGTATGCAGTGAAATTCCCCCCTTTGTTTTACTTGCTCTGACTGCTGCAGATAGGACAGTCCCTAGCTGCTCTGCAGGGAAACTATCATACTTTCGAACAGTAGGGGGAAGCCCTTCCCCACCTTCATTCCCAGAACTCAAGCAGCTTTGTTTGTTTCCCTGTAGAGCAGCAGGCGACCGTGTAGAGATTCCTACCCGCAGACCCAGTGCAGTTTGCATATTCTGATTATTAATCAGTCTTGCTGTATCAGCTTCTATGGCAGAAATAATTTGACTTGTGCTGTTTTGATAGTTTATAATGATCCCTAAGTTTAGCCTCCCAACAGATGCCCAAATAACACTGAGTATGTGCATGGTCATGGAAAGATGATTTAACAAAGTTACAAGATGATGACCCCCTGCGGCCAAATCTGAAAACATAAATCATTTGTTTAATTAGGCTTCTGGTGCAGTAAGTTAATGTTTACTATACAAAATACAGCATTTCTTGCATTATTCTATTGTAGAATTTAGTTCCCCTTTAAGTTTAGTAGAAAACCATGTAAACATTAAATAAGCCCAATAGATTGGTTCTGCTTCCAATAGGGATTAATCATTTATTATATATTAATTATTAGGCAATTAAAAGCACTTAGAGAGGCTTTTATCAATACTGCGCCACTTCACTATCCTCGCTGCTTCCTTGTTTCCAACTCTCAAACAAAGCTGGTCAGTGCTGCAAAATATCTAAGCGAGAAAACAGAAGGAAGCACACATAGAACAATACTGTTTTGTGTTGTCTGATAAGGACAATGAGCCACAATAGGGTTAAAAGGTGTTCAGATAAAAAGTTAATTGGATCCACATGAGGTGCACACACAAATCAGGCTTCCCTTTTGGGCATGTACTTACAGTCAATTTTCAGTTTGCATGCATACCCCCTAATTACCATGTTCATTTTACAAAATTTGGCAGGTTATGAAAGTTTGAACATACATTTTATATTGTTGAGTGAATTATTTGCAGTGTAAACAGTTCAATTTAGAAATGAAAAATACATTACAAAAATCATGACAGAATCCCTTTAAGTAGAAAAGTAATACATATATCAAATATATTTCAATTCCACTGTATAAACACCTACATACTACAATATAAAAAAAAAAACAATTCAATTTGTTTGACACAATCTGTCCTTAATGAAACCATGCTTTGTCCTACTTATAATACTGATCTTTAGAACACCTGTAATAATACCTGGGAGGTGGCGGGTGCCTTCTGCAGTGCAGGAAAGATTCTGAATTGTCTATGGGCCAGTGACATCACTGGAGAGTGCACCATAGACAACCACGAGAGAGGAAACTCTGCAGGGTGATTTTACATGAGGACTTGACCATGTAATCCAAACTAAGAGACTCTGTGGTGCTATAAACAAGGGACAGCTTCAATGGGACGTGGCATATAAGCACTTGCTAAATGTTCAGCCACTGCACATGCACAACATAGTAAAAAATTTAGATATTTATATACTATGTATACACATTGCCCTAGACAGCTATATTGCAAATATGCATGGTCCCCGACCATGGACCACTGGGAAGCAGGTAAACATGGCAGGTATATGCTCTATACCCTTGGCTGGTACATTTTTCTTCATCTTCATTTAAACTTTGAACACAGCTCAAGGTGCAATCCCAGTTTACATAAATACACAAAAATATGGATAAATTGATGAACACATATTCACAATGCTGTAGTGTACTGTTAACACAGTGGTTCAGTTTTTATCCCAGTCAGGACATTGTACCAATTTTTACATTCTCCCTGTTCTTCAGCCCTTTTTTCCAGGTATTCCAATTCCCTTCCACATTCCAAAAACTTGCAGTAAGTTTAATCAACTCCTCATATACGTGTGTAGGGATTGACTGTAAGCTTCACTGGGCCAAGGACTGATGTAAATCATGTATAATGTACGTAAAGAGCTGTGCTATATACATAAGGCATACAAATAATTATGGACTTTCAACCTTCATAACTTCAACTTGCAGATCCTCATGGAGAGATGGTGTTACTTTAACTGAATTCAGCATCTGGTTAAGTAGCTGGTGCTCATCTCGATCTGTTTCCACAGACACAAATCTGTCATCAGCTAGCATCTTCTGTAATAAACCAATAGAAAACATGAGATCAACCATTTGTGTGATTTAATTTGGAACAGTGATATTCTCATGACCCTCTGTGGCTTAAATAACTGTGTTGGCAACACAAGATATTCTAAAAATAATTGCTTGTCTGTTTTAAATTTTGCAATAAAGACAATGCTTATACGATCAAAGAGTCAGTCTCTGTCATGAAGCAGGTTGGAAGAGACAGAACAGTGGAAACATCTACTAATACACATATCCACCTTTCTCTAAGGGTAAGGGCACACGGGCAGATTCGGGGAGATTAGTCGCCCGGCGACAAATCTCCTCTTCTTCAGGGAGGCAATCTCCCCAAACTGCCTTCTTGCCAGCTACAGTAGAATGAAAAATCTCCAGCGGGATTGCACTCGAGGTGCTTCGTTTTCCGAAGTCGCCCAAAGTTTCCTCATGAGGCAACTTTTTCATTCTGCCCATGTACCCTTACCCTAACCCATTATTATAGCATTATTATATTGGCTGGCTATAGGATTGTGGATGAAATGAGGAAGCCCAGCTGATCAGTCATTACAGCAACATTTAAAACAATATTTTCCTATTCCCAAAATGACAATATAATGCCAATTATATATCCTTCACACTGGGGTTATAAACTAAGAGACGGCACATGATGTGATATAATGCAGTGTTGCCCTGCACTGGTAAAGCTGCTGTGTTTGCTACAAAAAACCCTACTATTGTTTATATAAATAAGCTGCTGTGTAGCAAGGAGGGCAGCCATTCAAAGGAGAAAAGGTGCAGGTTACACAGCAGAACATAATGGTGTTATCGGTTATATAATAACCTGTGCCATGTAGCCTTATTTCATATAAACACAGCAGGTTGTTTATATGAAGCAAACAGAACAGTTTTACCAGTGCAGTGGCACAGCGGCTGTCATAGCAGACATGGAAACAAGGCTGATCATGGTGCTGCTGTGTATACGCAGAAGTGACAGTAAGCTGTGATATACCTATTTCCCACAAACCTCAGAGAGCCAAAGATATAGTGGAAGTAGATGGCTAACTGAGGTTGCTGGGAATGCAGTGCTATTTGCTTGGTTGCTTGTAACTTAGCACAAAGTAACAAGCACAAAAAGCACACAAGAAATCACTTCCTCCACTCCTGCAGCAAGCGTTCCCCTTAGAAAGAGAGTGGGAAAGGAAAAGGCAGTGTGCTCTTTGCTAATGGTGTAACAGCTAAAGCACCGAATTACTCACAAATACAGTTTTCAGGATTAAACATTTGCTTACATTTTCTGATGATGGTTACCCATTTACATAATATATACAGAAAGAACAGCTTTCACTAAAATAAAAACCTACAAAACATTCTGTAAATTCTAAAACCAATTGCACATATTTATACACAACTTGATAGTATCATAGAAGATATCAGTTACAAAAAGAAAGTAAAAAAATAGGTAGGTTTAGGGTCAGTTTTAATGTAAGGTGTAAAGTAAGTTTTTAGTGAAGCCTGAGCTCCATGGCCAGAAAGTGCCATCTATTACATAATGATTATATATTAAATAGATACATTTGCAAGTACTTATTTCAGAAATGCTAAATCTGTTTATATTTTTCTCTGCTAACAACATGACATAAATAATCTGTGACCCTACCCTACCTGCATCCCAGTCAAGGCATGTTGGGCCAGCTTTACGTTTTTTGACTCCAGAGCAAGTTGGAAAGGTAGAAGGCATTTCTCCCTAAAAAGAAAAGTAAAATACCATGAAAACATCAGCTTTAAGGAAGGCATAAAACAAGAAGCCATTTAGCTTCAAAATGAATAGTTAACCAACTGACAATATCTATATATTTAGATTTCATGCACAGAACATACCTAAGGAGGGTTTGGAGAATATTGAAGCAAAATGGTACTGTGAATATGTGAAGGAAGGTACGTACGTGAAGAAAATCGGGTCTATTAGTTTATTTGTTGATGATAACTCGCATATATTAACGAGTGATACACATTCTCTAGAGTCAACTTAACCTTAATAGACATGTCTGTCATGAAATTCTAGGAGGGCCTCATGTGTCTGTCTTGAAATGCTTGGGGAGAGTTCACATTGTGTCTGTCTTGCAATGCTGGGGAGCTTCATGTTGTGTCCCATGAAATGCTTGGAAGGCTTCTTGTTAATAGTCAGTTAGAAGTCAAGAGCATCATACCTCCAATAGCGTTTGCATTCGTGCTGCACATGTAGCCTGTTCCCCACAGGAAATCAATTTGGCACAAACTTGTAAAACACATGAAGCATCAGGAACTAACGATCCATTAGTAATAAAATATCACTTTTAATAATCCATTAAAAATGTTCCAAACATTTTACACACCATGTGTAATGGATCGTTAGTTCCTGATGCTCTGTGTTCTACAAGTTTGGAAGGCCTCATGTGCCAGCCTTGAAATGCTAGGGGGTCTCCCGTTGTGTCTGTCATGACATTTTGGGGTGGAGAGGAGCTCACATTGTGTCTGTCACAGAAGCCTGGGGGGCCTCAAGTTGTATCTGACTTAAAATACTGGGGGCCTCACATTGTGTCTGTTATGAAATGCTATCGGGGCCTCCTATTGTGCTTCACAAAACGCCTCACATTCAGGGTCGGACTGGGCTGGCGGGACACCGAGTAAAAACTTTGGCCTTTAACAGGCGGTCGAGGCAAAAGAAACTTGTGCTTACTCGGTGCAGCAGGCTCACAAACGTGACACAGCACACAAGCGAACGGTCGCAGTGCATCGCGTCGGAACAGCAAGGGGGCCGGAGGGGGGCCCTGGGGCCGTAGCTCTGGTGGGCCCCAGGTCTCCCAGTCCGACCCTGCTCATGTTGTGCCATAAAATGCTGGGAGCCTTGCGTTGTGTCTCATGAAATGCTGGGGGGGGGGCTCATGCTGTATAAAGTGCTGGGAGGGCCTTATGTTGTGTCTGTCTTAAAATCCTGGGGGGCTCATGTATATGTCATGAAATGCTGGGGCGCGCACTTATGTTGTGTCAAGAAATGTTGTTGGGGCCTCCCATTGTGTCTGAAATGCAGGGGGGGGGCACATGCTATGCCTGTTGAGAAATGCTGAAGGCCCCATGCTGCTCTTGTCATGAAAGGTGGGGGCCTCAAAGCATGTGTCATGAAATTCTGGGGGTGGGGGGGGGTGCAGTGCATGTCATTAAATGCACTGTGAAAAACTGTAACAAGAAGCTGTTTTTACCTGGATGCATGCCCTTGCTAAGTGTATAAGAACAGGGCCTCATACAAGCCAATGTTTAGTACTTAAAGTCGTCATTTTCAACTTTTTTTTTGTGCCTATTTCTAAAGTGTACACCTCAAAAAACACTGTCTGTCAAATAAAATGTTAATTCACAATTCAATACATAAGTTATTATTTTTATTTTGCCATTGGGGCTTCCATATCTGCTCATTATATATTCCTCACGTGCTGCACTAACAGCAGGCACAGCATTACCTGTGTGCTTGGAGGCAGCTGCTCACTGATAAAAAGCCAAGTCGTACTGCGACATGAGTAGCTTGCTGTGTACTGCCCCTCCCCTATCCGTGAACGTCAAGAGGAGAACGGTCACATGGTCTGCAGAAGCGACTGCTTTCACTTCAGACTTACTGCCTGCTCTCCAGCGTCCATGAGCAGCCCTCCTTGCACAGACGAATATCAAAGTTTCCTTCAGTAAATTCACTCTGCATCCCTTTGAACTAACTATTTGTAGGACCTGCACTAACTCAATGATTCCCAATGGCACTCTGCACTGCCACAGCTCTGCTAACATTTCCTAGCCCAGCACTGCCTTTCTCCTCCCTGCCCATTAACTGGACTTCACACTGGACCCCCTTAGCTCATAACAAGGTTACAGATATATAGAAACATTGGGGTGTCACCCTGCTAAAGTTCCAGGAGTACCCAGGGCACAAATAAGCACTCACCCTAAATCTCACCCTAACTGGCCTTCAGATTGGACCCCCTTAGCTCATAACAAGGTTACAGATATATAGAAACATTGGGGTAACAGTCACCCTGCTATAATTCCAGGGGTACCAGGGCACAAAAAATCACTCTAACCAAATCTCACTCTAACTGGCCTTCAGGCTGGGGCCCCTTAGTGTTAGAGAGCGAAAGTTACGACAATGCATATTGCATGTTATAGTTACACACTGAAAATACAGTGTTTCAGTGCCCCATAGCAAGTACAGTAAGGTACTGTATAAGTCTATTCAGTCCAAGGCTGGACAGCAAAGCACTGGTAACAGCAGGCAGACACAGAGCTCCTCCCAGTCCAGTCAGCAGAATCCTTCTGAAGAGGTAGCTGTTATCTTGATACCTGCCTATTGTTCAACTGACAGGCTGACAGCTCTGTTTACATTACAGCAGCTGGTAGGAGGGAGGGGGTGATATCACTCCAACTTGCAGTGCAGCAGTAAAATGTGTCTGAAGTTTATCAGAGCACAATTTACATGAGGGCACCTGGGAAATGTCAAAATGTCTAGCCCCACAGCAAATTTCAAAATTTAAATATAAAAAAAAAACCATTTTCTCTTTTGAAAAACGGATTTCAATGCAGAATTCTGCTGGAGCAGCACTATAAACTGATGCATTATGTAAAAAACATGTTTTCACGCGACAGTATCCCTTTAAAATGGCACCTTTTCTAACTTAGACCATCCAATGGCATATACTACATTGTATTTGAAAAGTATATTCTTCATTAAAAAAGGCTTTATTCATATGAAACCGTACTTTACGACAGTTGTTTTACAGCATGTTGTATATTTTCATATAGAGCTGCAATGTTGGGAATAGTTTGATTTAAATTCTGTAACATTTTAATTGACTGCATGATGCATATATGACATATTGTTGTACAAATTATCAAACACTACCAATAAAGTTATCTTATTGAGATCAGAATTGGGTTTACACCACTTAGGGGCATATTTATCAAGGTGTGAGGCTTCAGCTCACCTCAGAAAAACATGCCCACTTCTTTTTATTCCTATGGGATTTTTGAGAAGTGTATTATCACATAGGCAAAGATTTAACGTTCACCCCTTAATAGCTATACAGTACTTCTAAAAATCCATTCGGAATAAATGAAAGGTGGGTACGTTTTTCTGTGGTGAGTTCGAATCTCACATTTTGAAAAATATGCCCCATAGGGTGCTTTATTTAAGCGTCAACCAGGATGATTTAGACCAGTGATCCCCAACCAGTAGCTCGTGAGCAACATGTTGCTCTCCAACCCCTTGGATGTTGCTCCCAGTGGCCTCAAAGCAGGTGCTTATATTTGAATTCGGAAATTGGAGGCAAGTTTTAGTTGCATAAAAACCAGGTGCACTGCCAAACAGAGCCTCAATATAGGTTGACAATCTACCTAGGGGCTACTAAATGGCCAATCACAGCACTTATTTCGGTCCCCAGAAACATTTTTCATGCTAGTGTTGCTCCTCAACTCCTTTTACTTCTGAATGTTGCTCACGGGTTCCAAAGGTTGGGGATCCCTGATTTAGACACTGAATAAGCTAACCGGTCTATTTCTCACAATCTTTCATTATAATTTTGCATTCTTCTCACCAGTTTTGTCTTTTGATCTGTATTTTTATGCCGTTATTTATGCCGTTTCCTCCTATATGGTTTGGTCTTATTCAACATTTCTTTCTTCAATAACTAATTATTGTTCCTTTGTCTTCTTGTTCTGCCTCTCACGCCTTTTATGTCTTCACACAATCCCACTAAGTTTCCATTCTTTTTAATTTTCCATCTCCAATCTACTGACTTAAGTCTTTTCTTCCCTTGCCTGCATACCTTCTTCCCTTGGCACCAAATCTCAGTAAATCAGTACCTGGTACAACCACCCCAGGCTGCAAATCAGCGGAGAAGCTTACGGAGTAAGTTTTTTACAAGCTTTGAACATCTGTCTATTTTTAACCCTTCATGGCAAAAATGCTCAAGCTCTGTCACGGTAGACAGGGACAGTTTAGTAACAGCAATTTTAGTCTTGCCGCAGATTCTCAATCGGATTAAGGTCTGGGTATTGACTAGGCCATTCTATGATGTTCAGATTGTTGGAAACAGTGTTTCCTCTAGAATGCACTGTATTTGGCTCAATACATCCCTCAGTTCTACCAGCTTCCCTGTAAAATAAAAAAACTGTTTAGCGACCACTTACAACAGTGGAAGAAGGTTTGAATTTTATCATTTGCTCCAGTGCATAGTGAGAATGTAATAAAACTTCTTACTGAAAAAGTTATGTTTGCTCTTCTTAAAAGTGGACAATGCACAATTAAAATTCACAATTCCATAACAGTTTAAGGAAGAGTATTACAATGTGAAATGCAAATTTTTATTCTTATTTGTGCAATTTGTATTGCTCTTCGCAACCTTTATTACATTCCCCATAAGATTTTAATCTGTAAAGGACCATTCGTATTTTATAGATTCCCCATTTAATACTTTAATTTGCTGTACACAGTACCTAAATTATCTTCCCTCAATAGTGCCTCCTTCACTTACTTAACACTTCAGAAACTTTTTTCAATAGAAGCCGCTATCATGTTTCCTTGTCCCTCGTCATCTATATGGTGGCTGCGCTATTATTGTACATGCATCACAATTTCCCAGCCACAATGTATAATCACAGTATAATTTGCTTTAATGTAGTGGTACTGAAGCAATTGCAGAAAAGAGGCAGGCAAGGAAGGTACAATCTCAGCTCAGCAAAGGCCAATTCATAAAACATTGAAGCGATTTCCTCTCATGTTGCTATGGCAACCTGACACTATGAGATTGGCTGAGTTGCTTTTGATGGCAAGTAATAAAAAGGTCAATGATGACACATAGAATGACACATAGAATTGAAAGCAAATTCTAGATGATTTCTACACATGCTCTGGTACCCTGCTAGAACAGACTGTAAAGAACTGTAGTGTAAGTCTTGTTCAAAACCTCTGCTGTTAGCCAATAAAATGCATCACTTAATCGGGTCCTGCTAATGCGCACTGGGCACTTGAATCGCAAGGTTCACCATGGCAGGGGTGCTTTGCCAGTGCCAAACAACCTTTCTAGTTTTGATCCATTAGCTGACAGGACCAAGCCGAGTGGCATTTTTCAAAACTAAACTTTCACTGTCCTGATGTTATAACCACATAAAATCCTTGCTATGCTGTTAACCAATAATAAATCAGGATGAGATGTAGGAAGGCCCACAGGCCCCTTCAAAGTTTCATCAGTTAATTTAAAGTGGCAGTATACCCCAATAAATTCAATGATTCTGTGGAACATACTTTTTTTCTATAGTTTTAATTGCAGAAATCTATATTTTAGTTATTTCTTGTATTATACAGGGCAATTTGATTGAGATGATAATAGGTTTACAAGTGCACAGATAAGCCAATGTTCCATTATTTCAGGGTATTATCTCGGCACTGAAAACATACCTTGCAAGTTTTCTGTAATTTGGATCTCTAAAAATAATTTAACCACTAATAAAATTAAATAAGATTGTTTTGCCTCCAATAAGAATTAATTGTACCTTAGCTGGGATCAAGTTCAAGTTAGTGTTTTATCATACAATTAAAAAAGAAAATTTTTAACAATTTTATTTGAGAAACTTAAGTAAAAAGTACATAAGATGTTTTGTGGCCAATCTACAGTAAGCACTGAGAACAGTGACTGTGTAATAAGACCATCTCTCAAAGCTCCCTCTGAGAAATAATCAATTTGCTTTTTAAACAAAAAAAAGCAGGCTTACACCCCTGAACAAATTTTTTATATAGTTACATAGTTATGTTGGGTTGGGTTACCAGGATCCATAGTTGCACAAAAAAGTATGACTGTAACATACTGGTTTTAATCCACTAGAGTTTAAAAAAAAATGTGGAGACATCAGCAGAGAAAATGGAGACAGGTTCTCACAAGACCACAATGAATGTTTAGATCAGTGGTCCAGCAGAAATTTTATCAGAAGTGTGCAAAAAGAAAACAAATGTGGTAAGCAAGCCGGTATACGAGTCAAATAGAGGATTAAACTGGCTAGATAAGGGTTACCATCTATTCCCCTTGCTAATGTTTGCTCTATAGAAAATAAAACGGATTGTATTAGACTATGCCGAAATGCACAATGTGGGATGAGAGATTGCTGGTTTTTTTTTAAACATGGTTACATGGAAATAACCATGCCAATAGACAGGCTGGACAATGTGGTAACGGTCATGGAGGAAACTGTGTGTTTTTAATAACAAGAACTTGTGTATAAGTGCAACAGTCAACTCAAGTTATTGTTGATAAATGGGGGAGCTTTTTTTTTAAACTTGTTTTTATTTAAAGGTTTTACATAATAGTTATACAGTCTTGAATAAACAGCAAGATTTCTGTATTGCTCCTTTAACATTATGTATCTTCATTCTTATGATAAAAACAATAATAACAATTTAAACTTTTAGCTCAATTGACAAATAACAATAGGACCTTATATAGGGTTCTGTGGGTAGGAGGCTAGTAACCCGTTGGCTATGTGGCTCCTGGTGGGTGCATGGTTTGGTTGTCGTTGATCTTGTAACTGGTTTCTGAGGTACTGGGACAATTCCACGACCAGCAATAATGCTGTATCATACCATGTTGTGCATCTAAATGTGTGTACTGTGAGATGTTGTGCATCGGTGAATGTAAGATGTAGTTAAAGGGATACTGTCATGGGGAAAAAAAAATTTTTCAAAATGAATCAGTGTTGCTCCAGCAGAATTCTGCACTGAAATCCGTTTCTCAAAAGAGCAAACAGATTTTTTTTATATTCAATTTTGAAATCTGACATGGGGCTAGACATATTGTCAATTTCCCAGCTGCCCCAAGTCATGTGACTTGTGCTCTGATAAACTTCAATCACTCTTTACTGCTGTACTGCAAGTTAGAGTGATATCACCCCCCTCCCTTTTCCCCCCAGCAGCCAAACAAAAGAACAATGGGAAGGTAACCAGATTACAGCTACATAACACAAGATAACAGCTGCCTGGTAGATCTAAGAACAGCACTCAATAGTAAAAACACATGTCCCACTGAGACACATTCAGTTACACTGAGAAGGAAAAACAGCAGCCTGCCAGAAAGCATTTCTCTCCTACAGTGCAGGCACAAGTCACATGACCAGGGGCAGCTGGGAAATTGACAAAATGTATAGCCCCATGTCATATTTCAAAATTGAATATAAAAAAATCTGTTTGCTCTTTTGAGAAATGGATTTCAGTGCAGAATTCTGCTGGAGTAGCACTATTAACTGATGCGTTTTGAAAAAAACATGTTTTCCGATGACAGGATCCCTTTAAGAGAGTAATTGTCTGTAGTATATTGATCTAGATTTATTGTTGTATAAAGATCTCTGTTAAGAATCCAATCCCCAGTGTACCGAAGAAGCGCTGCCTCATTAAATTCTTTAATGTTAGGAAGATTGGTTCCACCTAGATGTTTAGGTTGTTGCAATTTAAAAAAACTGATCCTCGGGCGTTTTTTTGTTCCAGATAAAAGTCCTAAATGCTTGATTTAGTTTCTTTAGGTCTGTTGTTTTTATATAATATGGCAGCATTTGTATCGGGTATAGTGGAGCTTTTTTTTTTTTTTAATACCATTTTATATGCCGAGAGTAATTGTCATTGTGGTTTTTGTGCTCCCTAGTACCAATGCCAATAGGACTAGATGAATTAAATGATGCCATAAGTAAGACTCAAACAGCACATCCTGAAGGAATATATATATTGGTGACTTTAATCATGCAAATCTTCAGTCAGTTTTTTTCCAAAGTTTTATCAATATGTTAACTTTGCAACACAAGGTATGAATGTTCTTGTTTACTAGAATACAGAAGGTGCTTACATGTCTTTCCCACTAAACTATGGCCTTTTAGACAATAATTCCTTCATATGAACTGCTGCTTAAATGTGCTAAACCAGTTGTGAAATAAATTAAATAGTGGCTGGAATGGTCCATATCAGCAATGCAAGATTGTTAATATGGAATATGTTTAAGGAAGCTGCTACTCAAGATGGCGTGATAAACATGGAGGAATAATCATCTGTAACCGGTTACATTACTAAATGTGTAGAATACTGTATCTAAGCATGTAACTATAAGAACAAATCAGAAGCTGCAGTTAATTCATAAAGTGCAAGTGTTGCTGAAAACCTGCAATGCTTCTTTTACGGCAGGTAATGGTAAATCACATAGAATGGCGAGGGCCAACCTGTTAAGGATTAGAATAGAAGCTCCTCTCGCACTCCCTGGCCTACGTGTTGATTGCCAAGTGCACGGTGACAAAGGGATCAGCACGCTCCAACTGCAAGTAGGTAAGAAATCACTGGCACTTAAAGGGTGCAAGCAGGGACAGTCCCTTGCGTTTTATTAGCAGAAAATGCGACGTTTCTGGGTCAGGCCCCTTTATCAAGCATTTCTTACCAAGCTGTTAAGGGTCATTAAGGCAGCAAAGTGGGTGTATGCACAATTTTTTTTAAATGATATGCATGTGGCAGGGAAAAACTGGCTATAAGCCTTCTGTGCCTGATTGGGCTGATGATGTTTCTCTTCCAGACAGGCTGAATGACTTTTATGCAAGGTTCAATGCACAAAATAATATGCCTGCAAGAAAGATTCCTACTCCTCCAAATGATCAGGTGCTTTGTATGACCATAGCTGAGGTGAAAAGTTTTTATAGAATTAACCCATATAAAGCTCTGGCCCAGATAAAATCTCTGTTTATATTCTTAGAGAATGTGCAGGCCAGCTGGCTGGTGTCTTTAAATATATTTTTAATACATTTTTAAAACTACTAATATTATACCTTTCTCTTTGTGTACAAATATTGGCTTTTTATCATTGATAGCAGCTGTGGGTTGGACTGAGCGCTGGCACAGGGGTGCTTCTAGCAGCTGGTCAACGCCATAGCGTGGATTTTACTGCCTGCTGGCGATTTCTTTCTGTGTTTCGTGTACAAATCGTAGCCAAATTTTGCCTATAGCTGCCATTCAGCCTTTTAAATAGGAATGATTTACAGGCGTATGTTAATTGGCTGGGGCTTAAAAGCTCCCTGCTTTATCACTATAGCTTCTGAGTTAAGGGTGAGTGCACTGTTTGTCTTACTACTCAGTCAAACTGTTTGCTGGGGGATTGATTTGAAATGCACTACATACTTACAATGCTAATGGATAGTGTAGGGCTCACGTACAATGAGGGGCCTTGATGTGGCACATGAGCTTACATATTTTGGCCCTTCAACTAAAGTGGGCCCATACCTTTAAAAATGGGCAATCTCCCCTTTAAAAGCCGCAGTAGCTAGTGGGAGGATCCAGCCCTTTCATTAAAACCAAACTCAAGGTCAGGAGACACTGATCCCAAGGACTACTGCTTTTATATTATTGACCAGAGGTAAACAGTTAAGGACCACCGTATGGGGTTTACCTTGACGTGGTATGGTGGCTTACCAATTTTATGATCATAACTTTGTAACTAAAAACCCCTGTCTTTGTACACACATGCATTTGCATATATATTGAATTATTTGTGAGACAGGGGACCAGGGAATGTGCATTGATTAATAGGATAAATCAGTTGCACTTCCATTGTATTTAAACGTATTATATTTTTTTCTTTGTAGCCTGGAGTGCTTCCACTTTCTCTCCCCTCAAAGTACCTTAAGTATACTAGAAAATTATGTAAACATTAAAATAAACCCCAAAAGCTGGTTTTGCCTCCAATAAGGATTAATTATATCTTAGTTTGGATCTA